>NC_086111.1:19537785-19854392 GCF_963921235.1 Mobula hypostoma
AGGAGACACCGGTCTGAGTATTGTCAAGACCGGCTCCTTTTGAACCCTGAACTGTTTGAAGTGTGATGGACAGGTGATACCCCAGCAGGGGGATAAAAAGGGGCAGGTTCGCTAAGACGACACACACGACACCATGAGGTAACGAGACCCTGGAAGCGGTGCGCCCCCACAAGTCGGTGGGAGTTTTGGAGGTCTGGTCGCGGGACCAGCCATAGACGCACAGGGTGGAAAGATACGGTCGGCAGGAATCTGGTGTGTGTGTCCGCCCTTGCCTGGGTGCCGGGTTCACCGCTGAAGAACGATCGTGTCTGGAATGGAGGTGTCATAGT
Source organism: Mobula hypostoma (assembly GCF_963921235.1). Classification (NCBI taxonomy): domain Eukaryota; kingdom Metazoa; phylum Chordata; class Chondrichthyes; order Myliobatiformes; family Myliobatidae; genus Mobula; species Mobula hypostoma. Next base: position 19,538,115 of record NC_086111.1, read on the forward strand.
CAGTGACCTCAGAAGACATTACAAAGGGCTCGCCCGAAAGCTAACTGCAAGGAATATCGAAGGTCTGTTTGGAATCCGATTTGCATATTCATTCATTTTCTCTCTCTCTCCAATGGCACGACGGCAATTACCGCGAACTGAACTAAACTGAACTCTGTCACTTGTGATTGATCATCTTACCCCTAGACTGCGATAGAGCTTGATTGACCTTATTATCCTAGTTCTGTGTACATGTGTGTTTATTCATTGCTAACCTGTTGCATTTATATCCTTACTATTAGAGTACTGTGTTGCTTATTTCTTTAATAAAACTTTCTTAGTTCTAGTAATCCAGACTCCAACTGAGTGGTCCATTTCTGCTGGTTTGGCAACCCAGTTACGGGGTACGTAACATTATTTATACAGTATCTCAATATCGAAGATAATGTGCTCCCAGTCTGGTTTTGTGTGTATTAGGTGGCTGATGAGGCCAATGTTGCAAATGCAGATAGAAGGGGCCAGGGGTGAGTAGTTTATTATGTACTTTGCTCCTTCCTTCACTCTCCAGGACTTCTGTGTGGTCCCAATGCATGGACTCCAGGCTCTCACTACCCTCCTTCCCCACAATGAGTGGTCACATACCCAATGTTCCCAAGAGTCAAAGGAATGTAGCTAGCAGGCAACCACTTCAATGTGTGAATGGATACCATGAGGCAAACCCTTCAGACCGAGTTCATGCCAACTATCAAGTGCCCAGTTAACTCATCAATGCAAAATCCATTTTATTCCCCCCATCTTGCCATGTATCTCCTACTCACCTGCACACTGGGGGCACACATTCCTGCTGTGTTCAGTCGGCTATAACTGCTGATGAGATCCGAAGCCAGGAGGTAGAACAAAGCCAGAACACAAAAAGAACTTCTATTGAGTAAAATCGCCCAGCTACAAAAACGCAACAGTGCCGTTTGTGAACATCTGCATCACCAGCTGCCTGGGGTGTGTAAATTAAAAATCAGGCGTGTGAACTCTGACCCAGTCACATTACTCAACTTGAACTTTTCACATTTGCAAATGACGACACTGGCATTTGTGATGAAGTCATCGACGTCATGCTTAACGAGTTTTAGGCAATGGTAGCTCTCCAAAAATGTTTGTTAGCTGTTGGATAGTTTTGACAAATGATAGGTCACTCAGGATCTTAGGCAGAGTAAAGACAAAATAGCATTCACTTTCAACAGTTCCCAATTCTTTGTGACTATCCATCTCGCTCCACTATGCCATTGGTGAGTTCTAGCTGGTGATTCAGATTCAGATTTACTTGTCACATCTACATGTTGACATATGGTAGAATTTGTCTATTATATTAACTTCCAAAACACACCCAGGATGTGCTGGCACCAACACAGCATGTCCACAATGCTTGGCAGGCCAACACAGAACATAATGAGCAACAAACCAACAACTGTAAAACGAGCCACCCCCCCCCCCCCGGCTCCATCCCAAGCACCCACACTCGAGGACAGCCCTCCAACTACAGGGCAGGCCTCTGGTCTCCAGGGTTCAGCAATCAGGCTTCGACTTCCAATTGACCTTCAGGCTTCAATCTTCCCCCAACCAGCCGATGACGGGACCCCGATCTCTGGCCTCAAACTCTGGGGCTCTGACTCTCCGACCCTTAGGCCTCCTGTTTCCATGGACATCCGACCCTGGGGCCCACCGACCTGAGGCACCTGACACCCACGGAGGTACCTCGCTGCCCATCCTTGTTGCTGGCCTTTGAGTGCGGAGGGGAGGGCCTGGATTGTGGACATCCTTTGTCACCTGTCCACGTCGTAAGTGCAGGGTCAGGCCTGGTTTCTAACTTCTCCACATCCCTGTCTCTAAATCCTAATCTTACCTCTAACTTTCCCAAGTCCCTGTCCTTAAACCCTACCTGGACCCCTACATCCTGTCTCTGTCCCCAAAACTATCCCTACAAGCTTAACAAAAATAAATAAATCTGAGCTACAATCTCGACAGAGACTGCTGCTCAGCACCATCTTGACCGGACACTTGTATAAGATCCTTTATACTTTATTAGAAGTAAGCCTTGACACAGAGGGAGCCATAACATGACCACCTCATCAATATCCTTTAGATATGAGACTTTGCTGCAACTTCCCAGAAGTGGTCATGTCAGGATCACTGTCAAATAGTGAGGTACCACTGGACCAGGAGGTGAGGCCAATCTACTGTCTTTGGCAGACACCTCTCCTGTAATTAGTTAACATTGTGAGTTCACCGCAAGATTAAGTGAGCAGACTTACGCCTGCAAAATCAGCAGACTTGTTCAACATCACTGGGATAATGCAGCCATGAATTATTAAATGGAGTTTCATATAAAGACTGGAATTTTTGATAAGTAATATTTCAGCAAAGCCCTGTTTGATAACATGTTGTAACCTGTATTATTCATTTACAACTGAGTCCTGTATTAAAGATTTAAGAATGTCATTCTGGCTCACTTGGTACATGCACTGCCCGGCATTAAAGGGCTTCACAGCACCAGAAATCTCATTTCAGCCCCTTGTTAGCTTTGAGTTCGACAAAACAGCAGCTATGGTCAATGACTCCCGCCATCCAGACCATGCTCTCTTCTCAGGGAGGAGCTACAAGAGCCCTCGGCCCCACACCACCAGGTTCAGGAACAGCTATTACCCTAAAGCCATCAGGGTCCCGAACCAGCGTGGATAACTCCACTCCCCTCGGCTCCGAAATGATTCCAAAACCTATAGCAACACACACAAAATGCTGGAGGAACTCAGCAGGCCAGGCAGCATCCATGGAAAGGGGAACAGTCGACATTTCGGGCTGAAACCCTTCAGCAGGACTGGAGAAAAAAAAAGACGAGGAGTTGATTTAAAGGGTGGGGGTAAGGGAGGGAGAAACACAAGGTGATAGGTGAAACTGGGGGAGTGGTGAAGTAAAGAGTTGGAAAATTAATTGGTGAAAGAGATACAGGGCTGGAGAAGGGGAAATCTAATAGGAGAGGACAGAAGGCCATGGAAGAAGGAAAAGGTGGGAGGAGCTCCAGAGGGAGCTGATGGGCAGGCAAGGGGATAAGGTGAGAGAGGGAAAAGGGGATGTGGAATGGCAAAGGGGGAGGGGCCATTCTCCCAGTGGCCACACATTTTAATTCCACATCCCATTCCCATTCTGACATGTCTATCCACGGCCTCCTCTACTGTAAAGATGAAGCCACACTCAGGTTGGAGGAACAACACCTTATATTCCGTCTGGGTAGCCTCCAACCTGATGGCATGAACATTGCCTTCTCTAACTTCCGCTAGGCCCCACCTCCCCCTCGTACCCCATCTGTTACTCTTTTTAATGCACACATTCTTTCTCTCACTCTCCTTTTTCTCCCTCTGTCCCTCTGAATATACCTCTTGCCCATCCTCTGGGTCACCCCCCCGTCTTTCTTCCCGGACCTCCTGTCCCATGATCCTCTCGTATCCCCTTCTGCCTATCACCTGTCCAGCTCTCGGCTCCATCCCTCCCCCTCCTGTCTTCTCCTATCATTTTGCATCTCCCCCTCCCCCTCCAGCTTTCAAATCCCTTACTCACTCTTCCTTCAGTTAGTCCTGACGAAGGGTCTCGGCCTGAAACGTCGACTGCGCCTCTTCCTATAGATGCTGCCTGGCCTGCTGCGTTCACCAGCAACTTTGATGTGTGTTGCTTGAATTTCCAGCATCTGCAGAATTCCTGTTGTTTGGAATATAAGGTGTTGCTCCTCCATCCTGAGTGTGCCTCATCGCGACAGTAGAGGAGGCCACGGATTGACATGTCAGAATGGGAATGGGAAGTGGAATTAAATTGGGTGGCCACTGGGAGATCCCACTTTTTCTTTCTTTCTTTTTAAATCTTTTTATTGAGTAAGTATACAAAAAAGGTAAGCCATATAAACATTAATACAATGTTAAAGTATAATAAAATTCCAAAAGATAACAATACCAAAAAGAAAATACTACAAACAATGTAATTTAAGCATAAGAAACCAAGATAACATAATAGTATACTAAATTTTATATATATCAATGGAAAAAAAAAGAAAAAAAAAACCCCAAAAAAAAAACCCACCGTGCAGCTAACTAAAAGCAAGGCAAAGCAATGGGCTAACTTGAAACCAAACAGAGTTAAACTTAAAATCACGTCCTCAATCCCGACCTCCATTAAAAACAGTGGAAAAAAAAACAAGAAGGGTAAATATTACATTAAATGAAAATATCGAATAAAAGGTCCCCAAATCTGTTCAAATTTAAATGAAGAATCATAAAGGTTACTTCTAATTTTCTCCAAATTCAAACATAAATTCGTCTGAGAAAACCAAAAAAAGGTAGTTGGAGCATTAAGCTCTTTCCAATGTTGTACAACACTTTCGCCATTAAAGTAAGAAATGCAATCATTCTACGGGCTGAAGGGGAAAGATTACTAGAAATTTTAGGTAGTCCAAAGATAGCAGTAATAGGGTGAGGAGAGATATCTATATTTAATACCTTAGAAATAATATTGAAAATATCTCTCCAAAAAGTTTCCAAAGTAGGGCAAGACCAAAACATATGAGTTAAAGAGGCTATCTGCCCCGAACATCTATCACAGAAAGGATTAATATGCGAGTAAAAACGCGCTAACTTATCTTTGGACATATGTGCTCTATGAACCACTTTAAATTGAATTAGGGAATGTTTAGCACAGATAGAGGAAGTATTAACTAATTGTAAAATCTGCCCCCAATCATCCACAGAAATGGTAAGCCCCAATTCCTGTTCCCAATCTACCCTAATCTTATCAAATGGAGCTTTCCTAAGTTTCATAATAATATTATAAATCATAGCCGATGCACCTTTCTGACATGGATTAAGGTTAATTATCGAATCTAAAATATATATAGGAGGAAGCATTGGAAAGGAAGAAAGTATAGTACTTAGGAAATTTCTAACTTGTAAATATCTAAAAAAATGTATTCTTGATAAGTTATATTTATTAGATAATTGTTCAAAAGACATAAGGGAACCATCTAAAAATAAATCCAAAAACCGTAAAATACCCTTAGTCTTCCAAGTTTGAAAAGCGCGATCCGTAAAAGAGGGAGGAAAAAATATGTTACCTAAAATAGGAATCGCTAACCCGAATTGATTAAGATCAAAAAATTTTCTGAATTGAAACCAAATGCGCAAAGCATATTTAACTATCGGGTTAGAGACCTGCTTAAGACGTTTCGAATCAAAAGGAAGAGAGGAACCTAAAATAAACCAAGTGTATAACCCTGAACAGATTGTAATTCCAATGCTACCCATTTAGGAATAGATAGTATGTCCTGGTCAAGTAACCAAAATTTCATATGTCGAATATTAATAGCCCAATAATAAAATCTAAAGTTAGGTAATGCTAAACCTCCATCTCTCTTAGCTTTCTGTAAATGTATTTTACCCAGTCTCGGATTCTTATTCTGCCAAATAAATGAAGAAATTTTAGAGTCAACTTTATCAAAAAAAGATTTAGGAACGAAAATTGGTAATGCCTGAAACACATATAAAAATTTTGGCAAAAAAAAATCTTAACTGCATTAATACGACCAATCAAAGTTAAATATAAAGGAAACCATTTAGATGAAAGTTGAGTAATATGGTCTATTAATGGTAAAAAGTTAGTCTTAAATAAATCTTTATGTTTACAAGTAATTTTAATCCCAAGATATGAAAAGTAATTATTAATCAATTTAAATGGAAATTTATAATATAAGGATCCCACTTTTTCTGACGGTCTCCTGATCTATGTTGGTCTCACCGATATACAGGAGGCCACACTGGGAGCACCGGACACAGTATGTGACTCCAACAGACCCACATTACTCTAAGCTGTATACTATACTACAGACCGACTTTGAACTCATGTTCTCACTATTATTTGCTTATTTTATTATTTGCATAATTTGTCTTCTTTTGCACATCGGTTGATTATCATTTATCATTTTGTTTATGTATAGTTGTTCATAAATTCCATTGTATTTCTTTATTTGCCTGTAAATGTCTCAAAGAAAACATATGTACATACTTGATAATAAATTTGCTCTGACTTTGAGTAAGGTGAGGCATCATGTGTTATAGCTGGGAACCCTCCTCTGGGTTAGCTCTGAGCTCAGAAAGCAGTCACAACACCTTTAGAAACATAGAAACATAGAAAATAGGTGCAGGAGTAGGCCATTCGGCCCTTCGAGCCTGCACCGCCATTTATTATGATCATGGCTGATCATCCAACTCAGAACCCAGCCTTCCCTCCATACCCCCTGACCCCTGTAGCCACAAGGGCCATATCTAACTTCCTTTTAAACATAGCTAATGAACTGGCCTCAACAGTTTGCTGTGGCAGAGAATTCCACAGATTCACCACTCTCTGTGTGAAGAAGTTTTTCCTAACCTCGGTCCTAAAAGGCTTCCCCTCTATCCTCAAACTGTGACCCCTCGTTCTAGACCTCCCCAACATCGGGAACAATCTTCCTGCATCTAGCCTGTCCAATCCCTTTAGGATCTTATACGTTTCAATCAGATCCCCCCTCAATCTTCTAAATTCCAACGAGTACAAGCCCAGTTCATCCAGTCTTTCTTCATATGAAAGACCTGCCATCCCAGGAATCAATCTGGTGAACCTTCTTTGTACTCCCTCTATGGCAAAGATGTCTTTCCTCAGATTAGGGGACCAAAACTGCACACAATACTCCAGGTGTGGTCTCACCAAGGCCTTGTACAACTGCAGTAGTACCTCCCTGCTCCTGTACTCGAATCCTCTCGCTATAAATGGCAGCATACCGTTCGCCTTTTTCACCGCCTGCTGTACCTGCATGCCCACTTTCAATGACTGGTGTATAATGACACCCAGGTCTCGTTGCACCTCCCCTTTTCCTAATCGGCCACCATTCAGATAATAATCTGTTTTCCTATTTTTGCCACCAAAGTGGATAACTTCACATTTATCCACATTAAATTGCATCTGCCATGAGTTTGCCCACTCACCCAACCTATCCAAGTCACCCTGCATCCTCTTAGCATCCTCCTCACTGCTAACACTGCCACCCAGCTTCGTGTCATCCGCAAACTTGGAGATGCTGCATTTAATTCCCTCATCCAAGTCATTAATATATATTGTAAACAACTGGGGTCCCAGCACTGAGCCTTGCGGTACCCCACTAGTCACCGCCTGCCATTCTGAAAAGGTCCCGTTTATTCCCACTCTTTGCTTCCTGTCTGCTAACCAATTCTCCACCCACACCAATACCTTACCCCCAATACCGTGTGCTTTAAGTTTGCACACTAATCTCCTATGTGGGACCTTGTCAAAAGCCTTTTGAAAATCCAAATATACCACATCCACTGGTTCTCCCCTATCCACTCTACTAGTTACATCCTCAAAAAATTCTTTAAGAGTCTTTGACAAGTCAAGGGGTGTATTCTGACTGTTCCCAGTCATTTGCACTGCGAGTTCCTGCTGAAGGGCACCGGAAAGACCTCTCAAGCATTCTTTGTCATGCAGACTCAGTTCCGGTGCTCCCACCTCCCAAGCAGCACCATACCTGCTAAACTATGCACTCCCTCAAGGTATCCAGGAGCACAGGCAGCAACCACTTCGGAGATAACGCGGGAGGAAACTGATCAGCGGTGCCAAGCATCTCCGACATCAATCACCGGCATCAAGCTCAATGCATTCTCCAAATCTCAGCAGTTTTCGTGCGTCACCCTGAAGGTTGGTATCTAACGAAAGGGGTCAGGAAAATGTAATGAAATGCTGAAACACTTAAAGCACCAAGAGACTGAATCTTATGTGACCAACTCACTGGTCACATAACCTCTAACCTGAAACTAGCAAGCCACTAAAGACAGTTAAATACATTTAAACCACTCCATTAAAACACAAAGAAAGAAAACACTCATTCTTAAGTGCCTGCTTACAGCCATTTCTTCCATTAAAAGGGCTTCACTTAACAGATAGGCTACTCAGCATAACTGCTTCAAAAACCTGCAGATCTACACTTCTCGGTGTGTCAAGTATGTGTTCACATGTTTGTGTTTATGTGTGTGTGTGTGTGTGTGTGTGTGTGTGTGTGTGTGTATGTATCTTCATGGGGTTCTGTGAGTTGTGTGTGTGTGTTTGTAGGTACATTTTTATGTGTGTATATATGTGTATGTCTGTGTTTTAGTACAGAGGCCCAGGTTCTGTAGCTTATTGATCAGGACTATGGGAATGATGCTGTTAAACACTGAGCTATAGTTAACGAACAGCATCCTGACATAGGTGTTTGTAGTGTCCAGGTGATCTAAGACCCTGTGAAGAGCATCTGCCACAGACCTATTGTGGCCATAGGCAAATTGCAGTGGGTCCAGGTCCTTGCTGAGTTAGGAGTTCATTCTAGCCGTGACTCTTAGACAGGTACTTGTAGCTTAGGAAAATAGAGGGCAATGCACTAGGGAAATTCTAGGCAGTTTCTAGAGCAGGTTACATGGTCGGCACAACATTGTGGGCTGAAGGGCCTGTAACATGCTGTAAATTTCTATGTTTCTATGACCAACCTCTCAAAGCATTTCATCACCATAGATGTGACTACTGCTGGGCGATAGTCATTAAGGCAGCTCACATTATTCCTCTTGGACACCGGTATAGTTGTTGCCATTTTGAAGCAGGTGGGAACTTTCAACCGTAACAGTGAGAGATTGAAAATGTCCTTGAATGCTCTCGCCAGTTGGTTAGCACAAGTTTGCCGCCTTGCCAGGGTTCACCCTCCTGAAAGACAGCCTGGCATCAGCCTCCAAGACAAAGATCACAGTGTCACCGGGTACAGCAGGGATCTTCACAGCTGTAGTTATATTCTCCCTTTCAAAATGGGCATAGAACAGGGGTCTCCAACCTTTTTTGCACCGCGGACCGGTTTAATATTGACAATATTCTTGCGGATCGGCCGACCGGGGGTGGGGGTGGTGCGTTCAAGTAGGGTTAAACTCACCTCAACATGTCTTTTATAGTGAGGGCTGCCAACTTTCTCACTCCCAAATAAGGGACAAAAGTAGCAGTCAAATCCCAGGACACTTTACCTCAGGAAAGACTACCATGACCATGAAGCCTCACGCGGGCACCTGTGTGCGTATGCATGATGTGTGCATGTAATGTGCGCATGTGTGTCCGTGCCGATTTTTTTCCCCACAAGTCAGTTCTCCCTTCGTCTTCACGATTACACTGTACATACATTATTTCTACTTTATATAGGCTGTGTATTTATCATATCATTCCTGCTTTTACTATATGTTAGGGTTATTTATTTTCGGTTTTATGTGTTATTTGGTATGATCTAGTAGGTTATTTTTTGGGTCTGGGAATGCTCAAAAATTTTCCCATATAAATTAATGGTAATTGCTTCTTCGCTTCACGTCATTTCGGCACGAAAGGTTTCATAGGAACGCTCTACCTTAGCGAGGGAAATATGGGACAAACCAATTTAGCCCAATGTACGGGATGTTCCGGCAAATACGGGACAGTTGGCAACCCCATGTTCAAGTTCAACAGTGCGTGACAGGGAATGAGGAAAGGTGCAGCTGACTCGTATCGTTTCTGCGCGGCCCGGTAGCACGTGCTTTGCGGCTCGGTGGTTGGGGACCGCTGGCACAGAGGGCATTGAGCTCATCTGAGAGTGAAGCATCACTGCCATTCACGCTATTGGGTTTTGCTTTGTAGGAAGTAATGGCCTAAAAGCCCTGTCAGAGTTGTCGTGTATCCGATATCGCCTCCAACCTCACTTCCTTTTTGCACAACCATTGTGCAAAAAAACAACAAACTGTGCAAGTGCAAAATGAAAATGAAAGAACAGAAAGAATGAAATAAATAAATAAATATCGAAAACAGAAGATCATGAGTACTTGAGAGTGAGCTCTATAGGTTGTGGAAATAGTTCAGTGATGAATGGGTAAGTGAAGTTGAGAGAAGTTATCCCCTCTGCTTCGAGAAGTTGATGGTAGAGGGGTAATAGCTGTTCCTCAACCTCTCGCTGCTACAGTCAGAAGTTCCCACCTGCTTCAAAAGGGCATTAATTATACCAGTGTCCAAGAACAGGGTGAGCTGCCTTAATGGCTATTGTCCAGTAGCACTCACATCGATGGTAGTGAAATGCTTTGACAGGTTGGTTATGGCTAGAATCATCTCCTGCCTCAGCTAGGACCTGGACCTACAATAGGTCTATGGCAGACACAATCTCAATGGCTCTTCACACGGCCTTAGATCACCTGGACAATACAAACAGCTATGTCAGGATGCTGTTTGTTGTCTATAGTTCAGCGTTTAACACCATCATTCCTAGTCCTGATTGATAAGCTACAGAAACTGGACCTCTGTACCTCCCTCTGTAATTGAATCCTTGACTTCCTAACTGGAAGACCACAGTCTGTGTGGATTGGTGATAATATTTCCTCCTCACTGACCATCAACACTGGTGCACCTCAGGGGTGTGTGCTTAGCCCACTGCTCTACTCTCTCTATACCCATGACTGGGTGGCTAGGTATAGTTCAAATGCCATCAATAAATTTGCTGATGACACAACCATTGTTGGTAGGATCTCAGATGGAGACGAGAGGGTGTACAGGAGTGAGATATACCAGCTAGTGGAGTGGTGCCACAGCAACAACCTTGCACTCAATGTCAGTAAGACCACAGAGCTGATTGTGGACTTCAGGAAGGGTTGGACAAGGGAACATGAACCAATCCTCACTGAGGGATCAGAAGTGGAGAGAGTGAGCAATTTCAACTTCCTGGGTGTGAAGATCTCTGAGGATCTAACCTGGCCCCAACATATCAATGTAGAAGGCAAGACAGTGGCTATACTTCATTAGGAGTTTGAGGAGATTTGATTTGCCACCTAAGACACTCAAAAACTTCTACAGATGTACTGTGGAGAGCATTCTGACAGGCTGCATCACTATCTGCTAAGGGTGTTGGGGGGGGGGCTATTGCACAGGATCAAATGAAACTACAGAAAGTTGCAAAATTAGTCAGCTCCATCTTGGGTACTATCCTCCGTAGCATCCAAGACATCTTGAAGGAGTGGTGCCTCAGAAAGGCTTCATCCATTACTAAGGACTCCAAATGCCCCAGACATGCCTTCTTCTCATTGTTGCCATCAGGAAGGAGGTACAGAGGCCTGAGGACACAAACTCTCCCCCTCCGCCATCTAATTCCTGAATGGACATTGAACCCATGAAAACTGCCTCACTTATATTATTTCTGTTTTTGCACTATTTTAAACTTAATGCATATATATATATATATATACACACACATACACACATACACACTCTTACTATAATGGATTTACTTTTTTCTATATTTATCATATATTGCCTTGTACTGCTGCCAATAAGTTAATTTTGCAACATCTGGCAGTGTTTTAAACCTGACTCTGATTCTGAACCTGGTGGTGTGGCTCCTGGCCTAGAGTATGGAGCTCTTTACTGCTTGTTTGGAGTTCATCTCGGGACTGAAATCCTGGTTGGAGGTGCAGTTGTTGAGATGTGGCTTTGCCTACCCTCTCAGGCAGACACGGTAAGTGAAGCTGTTCGCACAGCAGTAAGATCAGGGTTCGCTTCCTGCCACTGTCTGTAAGGACTTTGTATATTCTCCCTGTGGCAATCTGGGATTCCTCTGGCTGCTCCAGTTAACTCCCACATTCCAACAAGATGTCTAGGTTAGGGCTGGTGAGTTGTGGGCAAGCTAATTTGGTGCCATAGTGACACTTGCAGACTGCCCAGCACAATCCTCACTGATTTAATTTAACTCAAACGATGTATTTCACTGTATGTTTCGATGTACGTGCGACAAAGCTACACCTTAGCTTCACAAAACTTGCCCCTGAAAATCAGAGTTCCAATCGATGTCCTAACCAATACTTTGCCCTGAAGATGAGCTGGTCATTTAACGCATGGTTACTTATGGAGCCAGTGATCTGTAACTAAGCTTCTGTTTTCCTCCTTTATAAAAGTGACCACCTTTTGGAAATTGGTTGTTGACTATAAAGAGCCCAATGCAATATAAATATGTAATTTCCTTGTACAGAAGCCTTCTCCCAATCAGAGCATATTTGGTATATGCTCACTCTCAGGACTGCCTTTGCTATCAGTGTGTTCTATTATTTTTTAAATATCCTGCAAAAGTCATAACAGTAACATGCCTGAAGAAATCCAGATGATCAATTTATCCAGCCCTCTTTTCAGATTCAGCATCATCTATTATCACTGGTTTATATGATGTGACAGTTATTATTTTGTGGCAAAGACTTAAAGTAGAAAATAAACAGTGCCGTACAGGGAATAATAAGGTGGCAAACACGAGGAAATCTTCAGATGCTGGAAATTCAAGCAATACACACAAAATGCTGGTGAACGCAGCAGGCCAGACAGCATCTATAGGAAGAGGTACAGTCGACGTTTCTGGCCGAGACCCTTCGTCAGGACTAACTGAAAGAAGAGCTAGTAAGAGATTTGAAAGTGGGAGGGGGAGATCCGAAATGATAGGAGAAGACAGGAGGGGGAGGGATGGAGCCAAGAGCTGGATAGTTGATTGGCAAAAGGGATACGAGGTTGGAGACGGGAGAGGATCATGAGACAGGAGGCCTAGGGAGAAAGAAAGGGGGAGGGAGGTGCCAGAGGAAGATGGAGTAATTGTGAGAGGGACAGAGAGAGAAAAAAGAGAGAGGAAAAAATGGGGGGGGGGATAATAAATAAATAAATAAGGGATGGGGTATGACGGGGAGGAGGGGTATTAACGGAACTTAGAGAAGTCAAAGTTCATGCCATCAGGTTGGAGGCTACCCAGACGAAATATAAGGTGTTGTTCCTCCAACCTGAGTGTGGCTTCATCTTTACAGTAGAGGAGGCCATGGATTGACAAATCAGAATGGGAATGGGACGTGGAATTAAGAAGTGTGGCCACTGGGAGATCCTGCTTTTTCTGGCGGACAGAGCGTAGGTGCTCGGCGAAACGGTCTCCTAGTCTGCGTCGGGTCTCACCAATATATAGAAGGCCACACCGGGAGCACCGGACGCAGTGTATCACACCAGCCAGCTACACCTGCCCTTACACTTACTCCCTCACCACCATTCAGGGCCCCAGACAGTCCTTCCAGGTGAGGCGACACTTCACCTGTGAGTCGGCTGGGGTGATATACTGTGTTCATAGACCATTCAGATCCCTGATTGGAGAGGGGAAGAAGCTGTTCCTAAACCACTGAATGTCAGTGTTTCACAAAGATCCTTAAGATGAGAAATTCTGCAGATACTAGAAATCGAAAGCAACACATACCAAATGCTGGAGGAACTCAGCAGGTTAGGCAGCATATATAGAAATGAATAAACTGTCAACATTTTGGGCCGAGGCCCTTTTTCAGGACTGGAAAGGAAGGGGGCAGAAGGCAGAATAAGAATAGGGGGGTGGGGTGGAATCTCATGAGATGTAAGAAGTTGAAGAAGAATGAATCTGAGCGGAGGGTGGACCATGGGAGAAAAGGTGGGGACAGGGGCACCAGAGAGAAAGGATGGGCTGGTGAGAAGGGGTAGGAGGAGAGACGGAATAGTGAATGGAAAAGGACAGAAGTGGGGGGAGAGAAATTACTGGAAGATAGAGAAATCGATGTTCATGCAGTCAGGTAGGAGGCTGTCCAAATGGAAGATAAGGTTTTGCTCCTCAAACCTGAGAGAGGCCTCATCATGACAGTGAGGTGGTAGAGTGAGGGAAATCAAATAAAATAGAGGAAAGGATTTGCAGACTCCTTGTATGCATTATATACTCAATTCCTGAGACACCTGAGGATGGCAATAACTGGTGGTAGCATCTTGGATTAGAAGAGGTAGGAGAAGATTTAGTATTTCATGGATGACATTCTTTGTAACGTGAATGGAGAGCTCCTCTTCGTATGTTGCCGACTTGTGCAAGGGCAAGGGGTACTTAGAACCTGAAAGGATATTGGAGAGACTGGGACCCAGATGTTGTTGATCATACCAGGACCAATAATCCTGGAAAAAGACGGCAGGAGGTTTTGCAGGGGTGGACACCAAAGTCCAGGAGCTAAATGAAGGTGTAGGACCATTTGTGGGGGTAGTCTGAGACCTCTGAGTAGGAGGACGCCCCTTTAGAACAGAGATAAGGAGGAATTTCTTTAGCCAGAGGGTGGCCAACCTGTGGAATTCATTGCCACAGACAGCTGTGGAGGCCAAGTCATTGGGTATATTTAAAGTGGACAGGTTTTTTGACAGGTTCTTGATTAGTAGGGGCACCAAAAGTTACTGGGAGAAGGCAGGAGATGGAGTTGAGAGGGATAATAAATCAGCTATGGTCGAGTAGCAGAGAAGACTAGCAGAGGATCAAAGCTGAGTGACAGGAACTGGGAAAGAGTGTAAGGATCCCAAGAAAGGCTACAGTGTTTGAGAAGATGGACAGGAACCAAGGAAGATTAGAGGAACTAAATAAATACTGTACATTGGCACAAAACCTAACGGCAATCTGGTAAAAATGGCTGAGCTTGTGAAAGAGTGACTGGGACAGAAGTTGTGGCAAGAACCAAGATTCAGAGACAAAAACAGAGCATATGGAATAATTCAAATGGTAAGAGGGGTGACTGGGCTGCGAAAGTTGTTCCCCATTTGTAAGAATGGAGCATAATGCTGATTGCACACAATATGCCTGATACAAGCTCCCCCAGGGCTGAGTGAATGTAACCGTATTCATTGCACTGGGATAGCTTCACTGGCCCCCTGATGGAGTGGATATCTCCTTTAGGGGTTTAACATTATCCCTGGTGTCTTATTTCTGTGATTACATAATTGATTCAGACAAAGACACCATTGTGGAAAGTGACCTGCAGTAATCAGATGCAAAGATCTGAAGTGGGTCTTCAGGGTGGATAGCAAAAATATTCTAGCTGGAGGTGGTGAGGTGGCTGGTTGTCAGATGACTGTAGTCAAAAGGCGAGACAGCACGGAAACAGGCCTTTTGAGTGACTCAGTCAGTATCAACCATCAGCCACCTATTTACACTAAACCTTCATTAATGCCATTTGAATCCTCTCCAAACTCTCAACAAAACTCCATTTCCTTCCATATACTAAGGGTGATCCATATAAGGGTGATCCACTCATCCGTATACTAGGGGTGATTTTTAGACCTGCTTTTGGGGAAGGGAAGGTGTTGTAACATGGATGAAATCACTGGAGAGACAGAGTCACTGGTAGACACAAAGCAGCTTCTTTATTCCACACAACAAGGTACAGCAGGCATCGTACAGATGGAGACGCTTTCAGTGGAAAGGTCTGCTAGCCCAATGTGGGCTTGATATTTATATGCTAAACACAAAGGGCAATCACTACTATGAAGTTATAGACAATGCATAGGCAATGCTACCTTTCGAAGCTACATACAAAACATCACACCTTCTGATTTCTTCCTTTCCTCCTGACGCCAACATGTCTCAGTTGGTACTCACAGCCTTTAGGAGTGCAAGTCAAATCCACAATACACTTACTTGGTATTTTACATGCTAACATAGAGGACAATTAATATTATAAAGCATAGATAATACTGTCTTCAAAACTACAGCATCTGGTCAAACTACGGCATCAGCAGCATCTGGTATTCACAGCTTTTAGGAAGCGCATTGTTGTGAACTCAATCCACAGTACTTTGTCAGACAGAAGACTGGTGGCCAGAGTCATTTAAGTGTAAATGAATCATCTACCCAAAAACTCACTCTAATAGAAGGCAACTGGAGCACCCGGAGTAAACCTGTGCAACCACAGGCAAACGTGCAAACTCCACGTAAACAGCATCTAAGGTACTGTGAAAATCTCTTGTTTTGCACACCACCCACACAGATTATTTCAGCACATCAGTGCATCAGGGTAGCACAAGGGCAAAGCAATAACAGCATGTAGAATATAGCAACACAAACACAAAATGCTGGAGGAACTCAGCAGGACAGGCAGCACCTATGGAAAAGAGTACAGTCGATGTTCGGGCTGAGACCCTTCGGCAGGACATGGTGTTGCAGTTACAGAGTAACACTCTCAAAATGCTGGAGGAATTCAGCAGATCAGCCAGCATCTATGGAGAGGAATGAACAGTCAACATTTTGGGCCAAGACCCTTCATCAGGACTGGAAAGGACAGGAGAAGCCAGAGTAAGAAGGCGGGGGAGGGGAAGGCATACAAGCTGGGAGGTGATAGGTGGAACCAGGTGAAGGGGAGGGGAAGTGGGTGGGGGAGGGGAAGGCGTACAAGCTGGGAGGTGATAGGTGGAACCAGGTGAAGGGGACAGTAAGTGGGTGGGGGAGGGGAAGGCATACAAGCTGGGAGGTGATAGGTGGAACCAGGTGAAGGGGAGGGGAAGTGGGTGGGGGAGGGGAAGGCATACAAGCTGGGAGGTGATAGGTGGAACCAGGTGAAGGGGAGGGTAAGTGGGGGGGGGAGGGGAAGGCATACAAGCTGGGAGGTGATAGGTGGAACCAGGTGAAGGGGATGGGAAGTGGGTGCGGGAGGGGAAGGCGTACAAGCTGGGAGGTGATAGGTGGAACCAGGTGAAGGGGACAGTAAGTGGGTGGGGGAGGGGAAGGCATACAAGCTGGGAGGTGATAGGTGGAACCAGGTGAAGGGGAGGGGAAGTGGGTGGGGGAGGGGAAGGCATACAAGCTGGGAGGTGATAGGTGGAACCAGGTGAAGGGGAGGGTAAGTGGGTGGGGGAGGGGAAGGCATACAAGCTGGGAGGTGATAGGTGGAACCAGGTGAAGGGGAGGGTAAGTGGGTGGGGGAGGGGAAGGCATACAAGCTGGGAGGTGATAGGTGGAACCAGGTGAAGGGGAGGGGAAGTGGGTGGGGGAGGGGAAGGCGTACAAGCTGGGAGGTGATAGGTGGAACCAGGTGAAGGGGAGGGGAAGTGGGTGGGGGAGGGGAAGGCGCACAAGCTGGGAGGTGATAGGTGGAACCAGGTGAAGGGGAGGGGAAGTGGGTGGGGGAGGGGAAGGCATACAAGCTGGGAGGTGTTAGGTGGAACCAGGTGAAGGGGAGGGGAAGTGGGTGGGGAAGGAGAAGGCATACAAGCTGGGAGGTGATAGGTGGAACCAGGTGAAGGGGACAGTAAGTGGGTGGGGGAGGGGAAGGCATACAAGCTTGGAGGTGATAGGTGGAACCAGGTGAAGGGGAGGGGAAGTGGGTGGGGGAGGGGAAGGCATACAAGCTGGGAGGTGATAGGTGGAACTAGGTGAAGGGGAGGGTAAGTGGGTGGGGGAGGGGAAGGCATACAAGCTGGGAGGTGATAGGTGGAACCAGGTGAAGGGGAGGGTAAGTGGGTGGGGGAGGGGAAGGCATACAAGCTGGGAGGTGATAGGTGGAACCAGGTGAAGGGGAGGGGAAGGCATACAAGCTGGGAGGTGATAGGTGGAACCAGGTGAAGGGGAGGGGAAGTGGGTGGGGGAGGGGAAGGCATACAAGCTGGGAGGTGATAGGTGGAACCAGGTGAAGGGGAGGGTAAGTGGGTGGGGGAGGGGAAGGCGTACAAGCTGGGAGGTGATAGGTGGAACCAGGTGAAGGGGAGGGGAAGTGGGTGGGGGAGGGGAAGGCGCACAAGCTGGGAGGTGATAGGTGGAACCAGGTGAAGGGGAGGGGAAGTGGGTGGGGGAGGGGAAGGCATACAAGCTGGGAGGTGATAGGTGGAACCAGGTGAAGGGGAGGGGAAGTGGGTGGGGAAGGAGAAGCGTACAAGCTGGGAGGTGATAGGTGGAACCAGGTGAAGGGGAGGGGAAGTGGGTGGGGGAGGGGAAGGCGTACAAGCTGGGAGGTGATAGGTGGAACCAGGTGAAGGGGAGGGGAAGTGGGTGGGGGAGGGGAAGGCATACAAGCTGGGAGGTGATAGGTGGAACCAGGTGAAGGGGAGGGGAAGTGGGTGGGGGAGGGGAAGGCGTACAAGCTGGGAGGTGATAGGTGGAACCAGGTGAAGGGGACAGTAAGTGAGTGGGGGAGGAGAAGGCGTACAAGCTGGGAGGTGATAGGTGGAACCAGGTGAAGGGGAGGGGAAGTGGGTGGGGGAGGGGAAGGCGTACAAGCTGGGAGGTGATAGGTGGAACCAGGTGAAGGGGAGGGGAAGTGGGTGGGGGAGGGGAAGGCGTACAAGCTGGGAGGTGATAGATGGAAAGGTTGAAGAAGAAGGCTTACAGAGAACTGTTACAGAGAAAGTGCACTGTAGGTAGACAGTAAGTCACAAAGGTCCTGACAAGGTAGATTCAGATTAAGATTTCTGCTTATCCGAACAAGAGGTCCATCCAATAGTCTTATAACAGCCGGATAGAAGCTGTCCTTGAGCCTGGTGTTACATGCTTTCAGGTGTTAGTATTTCCTGCCCAATAGGAAGGGAGAGACAATTTTATGAATGGGAGGCATCTTTGGTTATGCTGGCTGCTTTACTGAGGCAGCAAGAAATGTAGAGAAGGCTCATGGAGGAGATGCTGGTTTCTGTGATATCTGCACATTTCTGTGTCCACACCTCTGCTGCTTCTTACGTACAAGAGATTCTGCAGATGCTGGAAATGCAGAGCAACACACACAAAAGACTAGAGGAACTCAGCAGGTCAGGCAGCATCTAAAGAGAATAACGGACAGGTGACATCATGGGCCGAGATACTTCATGAGCTCTGATGAAGGGTCTCGGCCTGAAGCATCGTTTGTTCTTTCCTCTCCATAGAAGCTGCATGACCTGCTGAGTTCCTCCAGCATTTTGTGTCTGCTGCTTCTTGCATTCTGGGTGAAGCAGTTACCAGACCAAGTTGTGATTCACCTGGGTAGAATGCTTCCTATAAACATTGGTGCTGGCCAAAGGGGACAACAGAGATATATAATTCAGTGGCAGATGTGCCTCTGTATAATTCCACAACTTTTTTAACTGAAAGACTATTCCAAATACAAGCCACATGTGCCCAATGAATGGCCACTCTCTACAAGCCACTCTTTGCAGATGTTTCTTTATTCTTCCAGCAGGATGTCCATAGAAAGAGGTCACCAATAGAAACACGTTCGTGGAGGACATCACAGCAGTGAATACCGTCTCTAAGATACACTGCTGTTACTCACCAGGTGACTTCCAAAGCAGTGACATTTACCTGCAAGGACGTAGGCAGCAAGCAGGTTCCCCTCCGAGTAGCATACCCTTCCAACTGTAAATATATCAGCCTTCTTCATTGTCACTGGGGCTAAATCCTGGAACTCCCTCTCCACCAGCACTCAGGGAGAACTTCTGCAACAGTTACGAGAACTGGTTGACCAGGGGTATGGAGGCTCTGGCCAGGAAGAAGGAGGCCTGTGCTTGGTTTAAGCAGTAATATGGCCTTTAGCAAGGCCCTGCTTTGTAGGCTGGTCTAGAAGGTTAGGATAAAGAAAGATAAAGACCAGATTTACTTGTCACACGTACATCAAAGCAGACAGTGCAATCTATTGCTTGCATCGGGGATATGCTGGGGGCAGCCTGCAATTCTTGCGGCACATTCCGTCGTCACATAGCATGCCCACAACTCACTAACCTAACCTGTACGCCTTTGGATAGTGGGAGGAAACCGGAGCACCCGGAGGAAACCTACATGGTCACGGGGAGAATGAACGAACTCCTTGCAGAAAGCGAAGAGAATTGAAACCTGATCTTAGAGCTGGTGCTGTAAAATGTTCACCCTTAACCACCGTCAGTAAAGGAAGTGAACTGGCATACTGTAAAGAAAACATTGGCACTAAGTCTACGCTACATGGAATCCAGGCTGAGATAACAATTGGATGTATAATTAGCTTCAACATAAGAGGCAGACTGTGATAGTACAGGCCTGCTCTTCAGATCGGTAGGCCTCTGACCAGTGATGTGTTACAGAAATTGGTGCTGGGCCCACTATTGTTTGCTATTTATATCAATGATTTGCATGAGAATTCAGGTGCCACGGTTTCCAGATGACACAAACACTGGTGGTGCGGCAGACAGTGAAGAAGATTGTCAGAGATTACAACAGGGATCTGGAATTAACGGGGAAAGTGGACGTAGGAAGGATATCATTAAACTGGAAAGGGATAGGGAAGATTCACGAGGATATTGCCTGGACTGCAAGGTTTGAGTTTTAAGGAGAGACTGGATAGGCTGGTTCCATTTTCTTTGGAGTGAAGGAGACTGAGGGGTGACTTTAGAGAGTTTTATAAAACCATAAAAGTTTTATAATGTTCTATAAAATGCTAAAGGTATAGGTAAAGTGGACGGTCACAGTTTTTCACCCAGGGCAGGGGAGTCTGGAACCAGAGCGCATAGATTTAAGGTGAGAGGGGAAAAATTTAGAGGGAACCAGAGGGGCTACTTTTTCATAGAAAGGATGGTGGGTACATGGAAGTGATCAGTACAATTATAACGTCTAAAAGACTTTTGGTTAGCTACGTGGATAGGACAGGATTAGAAAGATATGGCCCAATGTAGACAAGTGGGACCATCTCAAGAAGAGATCTAGGTCCACACAGGTGATTAGGGCAGAAGAAGCTGCTTCAGTACTGTGTTACTCAATGATATTTGATTCATGCCCTGGGCACTGGTTAGATGCCCATTTCTACTGGCTTGTGCTCTGCGGCCAGTCTCATGAGGTCTTGGTACAGATGACCTTTGCGGATACGATTTTTTGCACTGCCGTGGAAGCAGAGCTTCCATTAGGATTCCGGGAATGTTTTCGACAAGAGAAACTGTAACAGTTTTCAGCATGCCCCAGAACATTTCCCAACCTTGCAATCACTGCTTCAGTGTTGTACACCGATGCCACAGTGCTTCTGAGAAATGAGCTCGAGTAATTGTCAGAGCATTCCCTTTATTGCAAATATAGGCTCATGGCCTGAGGTACAGATGTGACAGAGGGAGTGCAGCAAAGGCTGACACCTGGCTTGTTCTATGAGGAGAGATTAAGCGGGCTGGGCTGATCTCTGGAGTTTAGAACTTCGAGTGGTGATCTCACTGAAATTAACAGAATTCTAATCAGGCTTAAGAGTTCAGAGGTGGGAGATGAAAAGGAAGGGGTTTGGGAATGTGGTTTGAATAAAAGAATGGGACTAATATAGGAGGGTTAGGGTAAATGAGTGGTTGTTGGTTGGCATGGATGCAGTGGGTCAAAGGGCCTTTTTCACGTTGTATCTCTCTGTGACAGTCGGATGGAATGAGAAGAAATTCCCCAGTCAGAGGTGGTAAATCAATTCTCAGGCAAGCGGAGACTCAGTTAAAGTTCAAAAGTTCAAAGAAAATTTATTATCAAAGTATGCATATGTCACCACGGACTACCCTAAGATTCATTTTCTTACAGATTCAGAGTAGGACAAAGAAATACAACAGAATCAATTTTTAAAAACTGCATATAAACAATGCGTGCAAGAGAAACTGTGCAAATCAAAAAAGTGGGAATAAATAAACAATCCTGAGAACGTGAGTTGTAGTTTTCCAGAAAGTGAGTCTGTAGATTGTGGCAACGCACACAACATGCTGGAGGAACTCAGCAAGCTTGGCAGCATCGATGGAAAAGGGACGATTTGGGCCAAGGCTCTTCATCAGGACTTGAGAAAAAAGATGAGAAGTCAGAGTAAGAAGTGGGGAGGAGGGGAGGAAGGTGGTAGGTGATAGGTGAAACTATGAGGGGGGTGGGAAGTTGATTGGTGAAAGAGATAAATGGCTGGAGAAGGGGGAATCTGATAGGAGAGGACAGAAGACCGTGGAAGAAAGGGACGAGAGAGGAGCACCAATAGGGAGGTGATGGCAGGTAAGAAGATAAGGTGAGAGAGGGAAATATGAATGGAGATTGGTGAAGGACAGGGGGGTGCCATTACCAGAAGTTCGAGAAATTGATGTTCATGCCATCAGGTTGGAGGCTATCCAGACGGGATAAAAGGCGCTGCTCCTCTATCCCGAGTGTGGCCTCATTGCAGCAGTAGAGAAGGTCATGGACTGACATATCGGAATGGGAATGGGAAGCGGAATTAAAATAGCTGGGCACTGGGATATCCCACTTTTTCTGGTGCATGGAGCGTAGGTGCCTGGCGAAGTGGCCTCCCAATCTATGTTGGGTCTCACCAATAAACAAGCGGCCACTCTGGAAGCACTGGATACAGTAGGTGACCTTGACAGACTCACAGGTGAAGTGTCACCTCACCTGGAAGGACTATTTGGGGCCCTGGATGGTATTGAGGGAGGAGGTGTAGGGGCAGGCTTAGCACTTGTTCCTACAAGGATAAGCGTCAGGAGGGAGATCAGTGGGAAGGGATGAATGGACAAGGGAGTCACATAGGGGTGATCCTTGTGGAAAGCGGAGCGTGGGAGGGTGGGGAGAGAAAGGTGCGCTTGGTGGTGCGACCCCTTTGGAGAAGGCAGAAATT
The DNA here is from genome assembly GCF_963921235.1 of Mobula hypostoma. NCBI lineage: Eukaryota > Metazoa > Chordata > Chondrichthyes > Myliobatiformes > Myliobatidae > Mobula > Mobula hypostoma. Next base: position 19,560,566 of record NC_086111.1, read on the forward strand.
ATAGAGGATTATGTGCTGGACGCGGAGGTTGTTGAGATGGTAGGTGAGGACAAGAGGAACCCTATCCCTGGTGGAGTGGCAGGAGAATGAGGTGAGGGCAGACATGCGTGAAATGGAAGAGATGCGGGTGAGGGCAGTGTTGGTGGTGGAGGAAGGGAAACTCCTTTCTTTGAAGAAAGAGGACATCTCCTTAGTTCTGGAATGAAAATCCTCATCCTGAAAGCAGATGCGATGGAGATGGAGGAATTGAAATAAGCAGATGGCGCTTTTACAAGTAACAGGAATGTGGAATCAGTTGAGAGTTGAGGTGAGTGAGGTTACCCACTCTGGTTCAGGAGCCTGATGGCTGAAGCGTAATAACTGTTCCCGAACCTTGAGATGTTGGTCTTAAGACTCCTGTACCTCCTCCCGATGGCAGCAACGAGAAGAGAACATGGCTGGGGGTGGGGGTCCTCTGATAGGTGCTGCTTTCTTGTGGCTGCACTCCCTGTAAACACTGAACCTATTCAAGTCAGTCATTAGTACACTTTGAGATGATGAAGGGATGGGGGGGTCAGTGCAGGCAAGTGGTGCTGAGATCAGCAAGATCTTATTGGTGTGTATACTTGTCTTCATTTGTCAGGGTATTGAGTATAACAGTTAGGAAATCTTATTGCAGTTGTATAAGACTTTGGCTAGGCTGCATTTAGTGTACTGTGTGAACTAATCACCCCATTATGAGAAGGGTGTGGAGACTTTAGAAAAGGTGCAGAAGACATTTGCCAGGATCCTGTCTGGATTAGAGGGCAGGTTGAACAAACCTGGGTTGTTTTGCCTGGAGCATGGATGCTCCAGCACCTGATGGAAGTTTACAAAGTTATGAGAGCTGAAGAACAGACAGAAGCTCTTTCCTAGGGTAGAAATGATTTAAGGTGAGGTGTGTGAGTACAACTATAAGGTGAGAGGGCGGCGGAGGGGGGTGGGGTGTATGTTGGTGCGCAGGTAAGTTTGAAAGAGGTGCCTATGTTCTGTTACGCAGAGTAGGGGCCTGGGATGCCATGACAGGGTAGTGATGGAGGCAGATATGATAGAGGTGTTTAAAAAGCTTTCTGATAGGCACATGAGTGTGCAGTGAATGGCAGGACGTGGACCGTGTGCAGACAGTAGGGACTGGTATAATCGACTCAGCTGGTTTGGCACAGCCATTGCAGGCCTGTTCCTGTGCTGTACTCTGCTCTGTGATTGGGGAAAGGCTGTAGAGGATGAACCTCCTCACTCTGCTCTTGTCTGTTGCATCCTCATGAAAAATAGAGTAGCTCCATTGGGTAGCAGTTAGCCCAACGCTTAGAGCAGCTTGTTGTAACCTCGGGGGTTTGAATCCCGCCACTGCCTGGTACATTCTCCCCATGACTCCGTGTGCTTCCTTTGGCTGCTCGGTTTGTTCCCACATTCGAAAGGCTCCTGGGTTGGGGTTAGTGACCTGTGGGCACGTCGCGCTCCAGCCAAAAGGATGGGGACTCTCACGGGCTGTCCTGCACAATGTTGACTGATTTACTTTTACACAAACGATGCATTCCACGGCATGTTTGGAAGAGCATGTGACAAATAAAGCTAATCGCTTTAATCTCTCTTTAACCACTTGTGTCCTTGTGCTGTGTGGAAACAGCTGACAATCGCACATGGAAGCTGAACTCTGTCAGGGTTCAAATACCTGGAGATGGCCTTGGGTGCTAAGCACGCACACCTCCTCATAGGTATCACTGTGTTCCGGCTCTGGAGAATGTTCACACTGGGCTGGACTGGAGAGGTAGCAAGGAGATAAATGCACAGAGCAAGTTACTGCAGCAGTTTTACCTCAAGTTGCTGACAAGTCAGGTGTGTGCAGGGTGGGGCAGTGCCCAATGGGTTAGGACAGCTGAACTCAAGCAGAACTGGCACCAGCCCCACGACTGGGACACCCATAGGCACCAACTCTGTAAAACTCCCAGACTACCATAGAATGATTAACCTACCGCCGGCCGGTGCTGAGAGTTTGATCACCAATCTTTTCCAATCATCATGATGACTAAATCCACCCTTTGTCATGGTTCCGTTTGGTTGTTCCCCTTTAACGCTCCTTTCTCCCTGATTATGCCCTAATTTCAGCCATTAGATTTCCAATTGCTGCTAGTTTACTTAATGACGGTACCCCTGGTTTGCATCAGAGACTGTGAAATAAGCACGATAGCGTCACTGCACAGGTCGCCAGTTTGTTGGTCTATTCTCGTGTGATACTTCGTTCTCTCGTCTGCTTAGAACCGTTAGTTCTAAGTTTAGTTCCAAGTTCTGCTCTAGTTTCAGGATAGTCCCTGTAGATCCCGCCTCTTTGTCAAGATTCCTCCGTTCTACTTTCACATCTACACCAGCGTCCCCAACTCAGTCGACGTGCCGGTGTCCTGCACTTGGGTTCTCCTCAGTTGCCCCATGCAACACCTTTATAGAGTCATAGAGTACTACAGCACAGAAACAGGCCCTTCAGCCCATCTAGTTTGTGCCAAACGATTACACTGCTTAGTCCAATCAACCTGCATTTGCACCATATCCCTCCATACCCCTCCCATTCCCGTCAAACTTCTCTTCTGTCCATCATTAAGGATGAACACTACCTTACCAACTGTTTTGCTCTTTTTGTACTACTTACTTAATTTATTTTTTTTATTATATATACTTATTATAGTAACTTGTAGTTTTTTAAAAAATTGTCATGTATTTCCCTGTACTGCTGCCCTGAAACAACAACAAATTTCAATGCAAAATCTCTCTTTACAAAAGTGCCTACCCATGACAACACATTCAAGGAATTATGGATCTGTCTTCCCAAATCCCTCTGTTCTACCACACTCCTCAGTGCCTTACCACTCACCATGTAAGTCCCTACCCCAGTTTGTCCTCCCAAAGTGCAACACCTCGCTTTGTTTTATGTGCTTTACAAGAACCCAAGTCGTTAACGATGAGTTGTAATGAGAGAAAAAAAGGTCAGCCAAAATGTACACAGTGAGATCCAACAATACTCACTAAATCATTTCCTTTCGTGACAGTGGTTCGAGGTAAATATTGTTCAGTTAGTAGTAACGCTCTGCAGCACTGGCTGTGAGATCAGAGTTCAATTCCCACTGCTGTCTGTAAACAGTCGGTACCTTCTCCCCGTGACTGCACGGGTTTCCTCCAGCTGTTCTGGTTTCCTCCCATGGGTTAGGATGGCATGCTGTGCTGGGCCGTAAGTGTGGTAAAGCTTGCAGGCTGCCCAGCTGATACGCAAATGATGCATTTCACTGCATGGTTTAATGATTCAATGTCCTTGTGACAAATAAAATCCATCTTTATCTTCACTCCAAGTCAAGTTTATTGACTTGCGCACAAGTACAGTGAGGTATAGGCACAATGAAAAACTTACTCTCAGCAGTATCAGAGGCACACAAGAGCATACAGAGCATAAATTAGACACACAATTGCACCAGGCAGTGATAAAAGGCTGCACAAAAGCAAGATAGTACAAAGAAAAACAAAGACACTAAAATGTCCATGGTAGTTCAAGAGATGGCCGAACTTTCTTTGCTGAAAGATTGCCTGAGTAATGCTGGAAAGGGTAGAGCAGGTTTCAGCTCGTATCTGATTCCTCCTTCACTGCTGCAGAGGTGGGCCCTGAGGTGGGATTTAATCCACAACAGTCTGACTGGGCAGGCAGGATTGTTAACCATTGTTCCCAGGCTGACTCATTATCTAGGAGTGAAGATAACAAGAGACGGCAGATGCCAGAATCTGGAGCAACGCACAGCCTGCCGGAAGAACCCAGTGGGTGGAACAGCACCCGTGGGAGGGAGGAAGCTGCTGATGTTCTCATGCGGAGTGTTGGCCGGAAGGCTGACGATCCCTTTTCACTGCCGCAGCTACTCGTCTTGCTGCGTTCCTCCGACAGACCGTTTGTTGCTCAGTATGTCGGGCTCCTCAATGCCTCTCCTGCCTCAGGCTGAAACGAAGGCGGACACCGTGTTAATGGTAGGATTCTTAGCAGTGTGGAGGAACAGAGGGATTTTTGGGGTCCACGTCCATAGATTCCTCAAAGATGCTGTGCAAGTTGATAGGGTGGATAGGAAGTGTTGGCCTGCATTAGTCAGGAGATTGAGTTCAATGAGATGACGTTGAAATTCTACAAAACTCTGGTTAAACCACATTTGGAATTTTTTGGAGGAAACTCGTTGTCATGGGGAGAACGTATGAACTCCTCGCAGATGTTGGTGGGCAATTGAACCCCGGTCACTGGTGCTGGAACAGTGTTACGCTAACAGCTACACCACCATGTCACTCTGGCAAGGAATATTGTGTTCCGTTCTGGTCGCCTCATTATAGGAAGGATGTGGAAGCTTTAGATACGGTGCAGAGGAAAATACCAGGATGCTGTCCAGATTAGAGAGCATGAATTATGAGGATAGGTTGTGTGAGCTAGGGTTTTTCTCTTTGGAGAGAGGGAAGAGGAGAATGATAGAGGTGTACAAGATAATAAGAGACATAGATTGAGTCTGATTGTCAAAGTCTTTTTCCCAGGGTAGAAATGGCTGATATAAGGGGTGAATAATTTTAGGTGACTGGAGTAAAGTATAGGGGAGTTGTCATAGAAATATAGAAACATAGAAAACCTACAGCACAATACAGGCCCTTCGGCCCACAATGCTGTGCCAAACATGTACTTACTTTAGAAATTACCCTGGGTTACCCATAGCCCTCTATTGTCTCTATTGTCTCTATTGTTCTAAACTCCATGTATCTGTCCAGGAGTCTCTTAAAAGACCCTATTGTCAGAGTTAGGTCTTTCACGCAGTGAGTGGTAGTCTGTGGAAAGTCCTGCCAGGGACAGTGATAGAGGCGGATATGCTAGGGGTATTTAACAAACTCTTAGATAGGCACATAGACGGCAGAAAAATAGAGGGCTATGTAGGAGGGAAGGGTTATATTGATCTGTGAACAGGTAAAATATCGGCATAACATTGTGGGCCGTGGGCCTTAACTGTACTATAATGTCCTCTGTACACCTGCTTGTATCCTGATTACAGGGCCTAATTTTAGGCCAACAAGGGAATGGGACAGATACTACACTGCCCCAGGCCTCAAGCCCCTTTCCATGTAAAGAGGTGATGCATAGCACTCACTCCCCAAAATCAGTCCGGACTCTGATTAGTCCGAGTGTAAACATCAGTGGCTGCAGGGGTCACCAGCATACTTTAACAAACTGCAGGTACTAAAACGGAATATGGCTGCAACTCTCCCAGCTTTCCAAAGGTGTAAAGGGGAGAGACACACAGAGAAGTGGAATCACATGAGAAGCAATACCTCAGAAAAGCAGAATCTCAGAGAATCCGAATCGTATAGAAGCAGAATCTCCGAGAGGCAGAACCTTCGAGAGGCGGAATTTGCGAGAAGAATGTCCGAGAGGCAGAATCTCTGACAGGCAGAACCTCTGAGAAACAGAGTGTCCGTTGTTGGAGCAATTTTTAGGTTTAGCACATTTAGCAGAAAATTTCGCCCACCTGTCTTCAGAGCTGAATTGTGGATTTGATTTGGAGTGCTACTCTGAACAACGGGTTCCTGAAGCCTGTGAATCCCAGACCAGACAATGCTGATTAAAATTACTTGGATGTCTGTGGTGTGGATGTGAATCGGGAGGTGTGAAGTTTGTAATTTCCAATAAATCATTGTAGATACCTTGTAAATATGGAATTGTCCTTTGAAGCTTAGCCAAATATCCAGCCCCACGATCGGCCAGCCAGACCTTTTGACCGAAAGTGTCTCCATGTAATGCCTACTGTACCTCGTTTTGTTGAATGAAGAAGCTGCTTCGTATCTACCAGTACTTTTCTCTGGCAACATCATTCACGCAAGAACTTTAGGTATCAGGAGTGGGATATCTTCATGTGACCCATCGTGTGGCCAGTGTGAGTCTAAGTGTGTATTTGTAAAATTAGCTCTCACACTTGGATCTGTTCGGGTCGGTGGTACACAGGAGCACGAGGTATCACGTATACAGAGAGCTGAACTGGTAGATATAAAAGTAGTGAGTGTGTGTGTGCAGGTGTGTTTATGTAAGAGACCAAACTTCGTGTGTTAATTTGGTGAGACGGAGCCACCAGTTGTGAAGGATTGGGTTCAGGACACCCGGGGGTGGGGGAAGGGGGGATGTGTGTGATGCGAAGGAATACAACAAGCATCATGAGTTCAGACACAAGAAAGTGGTGGATTGCAGAGTACATACTGTGCTGTTTAACTGGCACGCATCATTTATAGTTTACGTAGTGTGGGAATTTGTGTGGAGATATTTCAGGGAGAGGTTTTACCCGGATATATCTGTCAGGTCAGTACCTATTGAAGTCAGGCAGCATCAGGTCAAGAACCCTGGTGATCCAAGCCAGCCCGTGACTCTGATTACGACCATTCATAAGCCCTTAACCCCCAGGGAGAAACAGAGTATTTTGTCAGAGTTCCCCTCACTTAAAGTCACATGTGGGAACTTGGAATTCTGGCGCAAGCTTGAGGAAATGGTTGAAATTCACTAGATACACCCCAAAAATATACATGTGTGGTAAAAGAGAAGTGCCCGAGGATATATGTGGGACAGTATGGCCCAGGGGTGCGGGATGGTACATGGGCAACTTCCGGGAAGACTAGCTATGAAGAAAGATATTGCTTTTTTAAGGGAGAAGTGAGGCAGCTACTGGGGGAGGTGAGAGTAACTGGGGAACGATAATGGCAGTGACTCAAAGAGCTGATGAGACAGCCATGGGTTATGCAGAATGTAAGTATCGAGCGTTTGAGGAGTATTCAGGGTTGGATAATCCAGGGAGGGAAGAACCAGTCTTCCTGAAAATTATGAAGAAAGACCTGAGCTTAGCCCACCAGGAAATTTTAGATTTAGGAATAATGGTGGAGTTGTCCTGCTCTGCGATAATTTCATGGGCCAGTGAGATAGACCGAAGGAAGTGCAAGAGAAATCGTAAAGTGGCTATACTGGATTCAGTTGCTGTGACGTCACAGAGGGTTTGTTTTGCTTGCCGGCAGCTGGGGTATGTAGCAAGGACTGCTGGAATAGACGGGGTAGGGTAAAGGAATTGATATGCTGTAGCTGCAGCCTATCGAGATATGGTTGGAGGCAGTGTCCAAACAGAGGAAAGAGAAACAGGTGAAAGACACAGCAGACCCACAATCTGTCACCCCATAATCACCCAGTCTGACCAATCCGACTGTTGATCAGACCACAGAACTGGTGAAGACGGCTTCTAGTTCAGAAAAAAATGTGGCGACTGATAGTGCTGGTGACCCGCAGATGTACACACCAGCATTGTTGGGGGCCAGCAATGTGAAATGTTAGTTGACATGTTAATTGGTATCGATAACTGACCTAACCTTGCTAACAACCGGACAGACTATTTATATTACAGGTATAAGAGGAAAAAAGGTGAAAACAGAAAGAAGTGAGTCGCAGATACTCAAAATCGGTAAGGTGAAACTTCAAGTGTATTTCTGGGTCTGTCCAAATAATGAGGACACTATCCTTGAACTAGACATCTTAAGAAAAGCAGGGGCCATTATAGTTTCAGGAAAGGGAGAAATAAAATGGACAAGTTAGGGGCAACGAACACATGAAACCAACAGAGAACACAACATAGCCAACATACCCACTCTGACAGCTGTTCAGGGTAAAGTGAAGGAACTTAAACAGCAGGGGATACTCAGAGAGATTGCATCAACTACTAACTTGCCTTAATGACCAGTAAAGGAGCCTGATGGTTCATATCAGTTAACAATAGACTATACTGCCCTTAATAAACAACCACACCAAGACTGCATCCCACTATGGCGAGCCCTGCCACAGTTCTGAATGGCCTGTCTCCAGAACAGATCTACCAGTACTTTTCTCCGGTGACTTCATTCACTCAACAACATCCGGGAAGCAATACCTCAGAAAAGTAGAATCTCAGAGATGTAGAAACTTAGAAAAGCAGAATCTCAGAGATGCAAGATCTATAAGAAGCATGAGAAGTAGATCTCTGAGAAACAGAATCTGAGTAGACAAATCTCACAAGCAGAATCTCCAAGAGGCAGAATCTACAAGAAGCAGTATCTCCATATCTGCTGATAACATCAGGCAGTTGGTATGGTCTGGTTCAGATACTCCAGATCAGAGGACCCAGAAAAGGCCAAGTAAAATCTTGTATAGTAGTGGGAGGTTATTGGAGAGGATTCTTAGAGACGGGATTTACAAGTATTTGCAGAAGCATAGTCTGATTTGGGATAGTCAGCATTTTTTGTGAGGGATAGTCATGGGTCACGAGCATTTTTTTGAGGATGTGACAAACGACATCAATGATAGTAGATAAGTGGATGTGGTGTGCATGGATTTTAATAAGATGCTTGATAAGGTTCCCCGTGGTAGGGTCATTCAGAAAATCAGGAGGCATGGGATCCAGGGAAACCTGGCTCTGTGGATCCTGAATAGGCTTGCCCATAGAAGGCAGAGGGTGGTTTTAAATGGAGTGCATTCTGTCTGGAGGTCGGTAATCTTTGGTGTGCCACAGGGATCTGGTCTGCGACCCCTGCTCTTTATGATTTTTATAAAAGACGTGGATGAGGAAGTGGAAGGCTGGGCTAGTAAGTTTGCAGATGACACAAAGGTCAGTGGAGCTGTGGACAGTGTAGAAGGTTGTCATTGGTTACAGCAGGACATTGACAGAATGTAGAGCTGGGCTGAGGAGTGGCAGATGCAGTTCAATACACTTTGCAAAATTGAATACAGGGTTAATGGCAGGATTCTTAGCAGTGTGGAGAAACAGAGGGATCTTGGAGTCCACATCCATGGATCCTTCAAAGTTGCTGCGCAATTTGATGAGATTGTTAAGAAGGCAAAAAGCATGTTGGCCTTCATTAGTTGGAGGATTGCGTTCAAGGGCTACAAGGCAATATTCCAGCTCTGTAAATCCCAATTTATACCACATTTGGAATGTTGTATTCAATTCTGGCCGCCTCGTTACAGGAAGGATGTGGAAGCTTTAGAGAGGGTGCAAAGGAGATTTACCAGGAAGTTGCCTGGATTAGAAAGCATGTCTTATGAGGATAGATTGAGTGAGTTAGAGTTTTATTCCTTGGTGTGAAGAATGACGAGAGGTGACTTGATAAAGGTGTACAAGATGACAAGAGGCATAGATTGATGGATGGTCAGAGACTTTTTCTCAGGGTGGAAATGGCTAAAATGAGGGGGCATAATTTTAAGGTGATTGGAGGGAAGTAAAGGGGGGATGTCAAAGGTACTTTTTTTTCCCGCAGAGATTGGTGGGTGCATGAAATGCCCTTCCAGGGATGGTGGTAGTTACAGATACATTAGGAGCATTTAAGAAACTTTTAGATAGGCAAATGGATGATGGAAAAATGAAAGGCTATGTAGAAGGGAAGGTTTAGATTTATGGTTAGAGTAGGTTAAAAGGTCAACACAATGTCATCAGTCAAAGGGCTTGTCTTGTGCTGTAGTGTTCTAAGTCTTAATTTTTTTCCCAGGTGTGAGGGGATGGTCAGTGTGACACTAGGCCATGGCTGGGGAGCTGGTGATCTCTGACCTAAGCCCAGCAAATGTGGGCACTCTGCAGACAGGTCCGGGGCTGATTGGTGCACACAGGGTGGGATTTCAGTTACCTTAGGTCTGGAGAGGTCGTGATGTCCAGCTGGTGTAAACCTCTCACTGGGCTCATATACAAACCCTGCTCATTAAATAATCCCTGCTAACAGCCACGCGATTCAGCAGTGAGAAGGCTGCCTTTCATAAACAATATCCGTCTAGCGCTGGTATGATTGGGGATTCAACCAAACAGGAATGCTGTGATGTTCCAATTAAAGAAACCTCGGTATGAACAAATGCTGTGTAAATACAGCTCATACACAGCTGTCAGTCACCAAAAGATAACAGGTCGTACACCACATAAAATTATAAAGGAAGTTTGTTTGCCAATTTCAGCTTTTTCAAACAGTTAATATGAAAAAGAAGAGAAAAGAAAAGGGCCCACTTCAGTTAAACCGGCCCAATGTGCACAGAATGTTGGAGCTCGTACTGGACTCACCTTTAACTCATGCGCTGGACCCATGGTCTGTGTGAAAGAGCCCGTCACAGTCCGAGCTTCCCTCAAAGTCCATCTCAAACGAACTGGCTTTCTCTTTGGAGTGTTGGCCCTTCCTCTTCGGAGCCATTCATCCGCACAAGGCATTTCTTGCAACGTGGACTCTCCTTCCAATGGCATTCTGGGGCATCTTCTCTTCTGTCCCACTCTGCAGCTCCCACCAAAAAGACCCCAAAGCAGACTACTGTCCATCACAAATCTCTCTCTCTAGAACCTTCTCCCTATCCCACCATCCTGATTGGCTGACACAACATTCCTAACTTGAACAACAGAGCTTCTTTATCTTTAGCTAAAACCAAAACATTATACCAGTAGGACACACTGCTTTTGCAGAAAACTGCTAAAATGACACAACTACAGCATAGCAATGGAAATCTGAACCAGGACATTACACTGGTCATTGTGGGGAGCTCTCAGGTGTGATAGAACCAGCCCTAATCTTCAGGTTATCAACTGGCCAGAGGGAGTGGGAATGCTGTAAAATGTAAATACAAAAGCCTTCATTAATTAGCAGCCCACAGTATCACCATGAGCTGAAGGACTTCATTTCAGAAATCAGAGGTGCAAAAGGAATTAGTAGTCGTCGTGCGGGATTCCCTGAAGGCTAGCTTGCAGGTTGAGTTGATGGTGGGGAAGGCAAATGCATTGTTAGCAATGAATGTAAAAACAAGGATCAGACCCTGAGACTTTATAAGGCAATAGTCAGACCACAGTTCTGTGAGTAGGTTTTGGGCCCTTTATCTGAGAAAGGATGTGCTGGCATTGGAGTGAGTCCAGAGGAGGTTCACGAGAATGATCCTGGGAATGAAAGGGTTAACACACGAGGCTCACTTAATAGCTCTGGTCCTGTACTCTGAGCTTGGAAGAACGAAGGGGGGGCTGTCATTGAAACACACCATATATTGAAAGGTCTAGATAGAGTGGATGTGGAGAGGATATTTCCTACAGCGGGAGAGTCTAGGACCAGAAAGCACTGTCTCAGAAGAGAAGAACATCTCTTTAGAACAGAGAAGGGGAGGAATTTCTTTAGCTAGAGGATGGTGAACCTGTGGAATTCATTGCCACAGACAGCTGTGGAAGCCAAGCCATTGGGTACATTTAAACTGGATGTTGATAGGTTCTTGATTAGTAGGGGCATCCAAGGTTAAGGGAGGAGGCAAGAGATTGAGGTTGAGAGAGATAATAAATCAGCCATCATGGAATGGTGCAGCAGAATGGCCTTAATCAGCTCCTATGTCTTATGGTCTTATGGACCTCTGAATAGACAATACTCTTTGCAGGATGGGTGTGTAGAGTTGCTTTCTGAATGCAGAGTGACTATCGGTGTCATCACATACTGCTGCCTGGGCTTTGACATGTGACAATAATGAACAAATTTACCAACTTTTATCCACACAACCCATGGCATGTACCTGAGTACGATCCGTTAAGTGCTGGGAGTATCCCACCCAAGGCCAATCTTCCGGTATGTCACTAAGGAATTGTGGGCTGGGCTGACCATTTTATTTTGGGTGGACCGTTATTGACTATAACAGTTTTGGTCCCTCCATCTCCTCCTTTAATACTTTCAGAATTATCACCTTCAAACAAATCCCTGTGGATGGCCCTGAATTGCTGAATATCCTGGAAATTCCTGGAACGTTGTGAAGTCTCACCTGCCGGTCCACCACAACACAGTGCCACACGCAGAACCTCACCGCCGGCTCAAAGAAATGGGCAGATTGTCAAGTGAATAATGTCCCACAACCACGAGGTGTCATTCACTGCCTTGGCCATAAACAGGGCCTTCTGTCTGCGAGCTGCCCTCTTCACGTCAGAGGCTGGGCGGAGGGGAGCTGTGGGCTGACACATTCCAGCCAGCTGATTCATGGCAGCAGCTGCTCGACGTGGGAGCCCATGTCGATCAATCTTCCGGCCTCCGTAACCAGGCCAGTAAGTAGCAGGGCCCCGGAGGGAGCAAAAGGTTCACTGCAAGTTGCCCACCCACCACAGCCTTCTCTGAGATATCACGGGAGGGGTCGCTCACCCAGGATAGAGTGCAGGAATTTACTGTCTCACTATACTATGATCTTTGCACCATTCTGTTGCTCTGTGCTTGTTGTATTTATCACTGGCATGCATGCTATTTATGAGCTAGGAATTTCATTGCACCTTGGGGTATATGACAATAAACCTCCCTGAATCTGAAAGCCCCCTGTCCAAATAGGTTTCAACTCTGAGAGTAAATCCCAGCCTAGCTGAAGCTGCTGTTAACCAGTGGGCAAAATTAATTTATAACTGGTTTATTATTATCATGTGTGCTGAGATAGAGTAAAAAGGTTTTCTCTGCAAGCCATCCAAACAGATCGTTCTATAGCTAAGTACTTCAAGGTAGAACAAAAGGGACAAAAATGCAGAATCTAGTGTGACTATCACCGAGAAAGCACAGAGCACGTAGACAGATAAAGTGCGAGGTAGATCAACAGATCAAGAGTTCATCTTTATCATAGAAGCGGTCTGATCGAGAGACTTATAACGGTGGGTAGATGCTGTTCTTGAGTCAAGGAAAAGAGGTAAAGAGAAAAGTTATTTGTCACAGGTACATTGAAACATACAGTGAAATATGTCATCTGCGTCAAATCAAACCAGCTAAGGTGGTCCTGAGAGAGCCTGCATGTGCCCGCTACGCTTCCAGTGCCAACATAGCAGGCTCTCAACTTACAAACCCTTTGGACTGTGGGAGGAAACCGGAGCACCCGGAGGAAACCCGCGCGGTCACAGGGACAACGTACAAATCCCTTACCGACTGCGGTGGGAATCGAACCCCGCTATGGGCGCTGTAAAGTGATTGCACTAACCGCTGCCCAGATGTACCTGTCCTAGAGCTTTTGTAGCTTCTGCCTGAAGGAGAGGGAGGAGAGAATGACCAGGGTGGGAGAAGCCTGGCTGCTCTCCAGGGGCAACGGGAAGTGCAGACAAAGCAACAGAGGGGAGGTAGCTCGCGTGACAGACTGAGCTGTGCTCTCAACTCCTCGGCAGTTTCTTGTGGTCATGGGCAGAGCATTTGCCGTACCCAGCTGACCTCTCAGTCCTGGTTCTGACATTTTCTGGGCTTCGTGTGGGAAGGGTTGGGGTAGGTTATTTTACCCCCCGTGATAGAATAGCCGATATCCGAGAGTGCCCAACCCCTGAGCAGGGGTGGGACATTATAAGGCTGTGGAGGGAAGGATTTAGGGCCTTAAACTGGACAGCAGCTGTGCAAACAAGTGACACAAAAGGAAGCAGTGTGTAAAGACTGTGCGCGAGGGCAGGGTTTTAAAGGCAGCCAGAACAGACAGAGGGGAGAGGGGCACCATCTCCACTGAACCTCTGGTTTATTCCTCTATTTGTTTAATCTGCCATAAAATGCAGCAGCACGGGTCCAGTTTAACACGCGCGTGTCTTTGTCGTAACAAAGCCTATCTGCATTCCTCGGCAAAGCAAAACAATGAGGTGAGCTGATCATGCTTGCTGCTGACAAAAGAGGGGGTCACGGTGAGCTGGAAACTCACAACCAGCCAGTTGGAATGGAAGAGGCACAGGGCCCGTGCATTACAGTACCAGAGACCCAGGTTCTATCCTGACTTCTGGCGTTGTCAGTGTGGAGTTTGCACGATCTCGCTGGGGCTCAGTGGGCCTTTCCAGTTTCCTGCGGGTTGGAAGATTAATTGGCCACTCTCTTGGGGTGCAGGTGAGGCTTAGAATCTGGTGGTGGTGGTGTGGGGGCTGCTGATGAGAGTGTGGGGGTATAAAAAGTGGGGTTAATGTAGGACTAGCATAAATGGTGGTTAATTGTACAGTTGATGGGCTGAAGAGCCTGCTTCCACATGGTATCTCCCTTAAAGAGAAATTACAGACACGAGAAATTAGCTTTATTGGTGGCATTAAGTGAAATGCATTGTTTGCATCAAATCAGATCAGTGAGGATTGTACTGGGCAAGCGGCACCACGCTTTCAGCACTAATTTAGCATTCCCACAACTTGCTAACGCTAATCATATGTCTTTGGGCTGTGGGAGGAAACCGGAGCACCCAGAGGAAACCAGCACAGTCACTGAGAGAAGGTACAAACTCCTTCCAGGCAGTGGTGGGAATTGAACCCCTATCAGTGAGCACTGATGCTGTGATCGTGTTATGTTAACCGCTACCCTGCCACACCACCCTCATTACTCTGCAGTGCCAAGCGGACGAGGACTGCAGCAGCTTGATGGTGCGCTGGCGGGTAGAGGAAAGGCTGAAGCCGGGGAGTGGTGGTGGCAGAGCCTTGGAGGTGTGGTTTTCGCAGACAGAGGCACTGGGCTCAGCAGGAGGAGGTAGGAGAGGTGGGCCGAATGGCTGTTTCTGTGCTGTATGATTCTATGACCAGATGAAGAAAGTTGGGGAGAGTTAGAGAGCTGGCATGGTTAAGTCAGGCAGACACGGTGTAGGGAACATCCCGAATGCTCGTCCCCTCCTCCTCTGGCATCGTGGAGGTTAAAGGTCACCTCACTAACTGCCCACTGTGATGGACAACTATGCCAGCTCTCATCCCCCGCGGGCAGGTTGGTTTAACTTTCCCTGAAATCCTGCTTGGTGGGTCATGGTGGGGCAAGTTTAAACGTGGCTTTGTGGTCAGTAGTGAGTTGTCAGCACGACTGCTAACTGAGAAGACCTGGCCGGCACATCCATTCTGGCTGAGGGAGGGCTCGGACCCTGTGGGTGAAATTTGGCAAAGCTTTTGTGAAATGTGTACTGACTTCATACAGGATGGCCTGTATTGCTTTTACCTGGTCAGTACAGGGACGTGGGCAAGCGTTGACGAGCAGCTGAGGCATCTGGGAAGGGGACACTGACAACAAAGTGTCAGAATCAGAATCAGGTTTATTATCACCGGCATGTGTCGTGAAATTTGTTAACTTAACAGCAGCAGTTCAATGCAATTCTGTACATAATATAGAAGAAAAATCAATCAATCAATCGATCAATCAATTACAGTATACGTATATTGAATAGATTAAAAATCATGGAAAAAAACAAGTAATATATATTAAAAAAAGTGAGGTAGTGTTCACGGGTTCAATGTCCATTTAGGAATCGGATGGCAGAGGGGAAGAAGCTGTTCCTGAATCGCTGAGTGTGTGTCTTCAGGCTTCTGTATCTCCCACCTGATGGTAACAGTGAGAAAAGGACATGTCCTGGGTGCTGGGGGTCCTTAATAATTGTCACTGCCTTTCTGAGACACCACTCCCTAAAGATGTCCTGGGTACTTTGTACATGAGTGCTCAAGATGGCACTTCCATGGGGAAGAGCCAAATATCGTGGGAGTCCAAATTAGAGTCAGTCCTCATAGCGCCACCCCCCACAACTCCAATCGCGTTTTGCGTTTTGGGGCTTCTGCCTCAGCTCTGAAGGGTCTTGGTCCAGGACCTGATGTTCAAGGAAAGAGATTAGCTCTATCTCTCACATTGAAACATTCAGGAAGTGTGGTGTTTGCTTTAAATCAAATCAGCGGGGTTGTTCTGGGGATACCCCGTAAGAGTCACCACGCATCCAGCACCAACGTGGCATGCCCTCAACTCCCTAACCCTAACAGCACATCTTTAGAAGGTGGGAGGAAATTGGAGCACCCAGAGGAAACCCTTGCAATCACAGGAAGAATGTAGAAATTCCTCACAGGCAATGATGGATGTTGAACCCTGATCTTACAGCTAGCTGCCATGGCACAAAGGGATATGAAGCCTCTTAGTCCTGGGAACGTGCAACCACCTCAGATCAAGGTCTGTGGCTGCAAGGTCTGTAGCAGCACCTCTGGAATTCCACTGATGGTCCAGGTGTCCCATATCTTGTGGTTTGCCCTGCTGTCTCTGCGGTGAGGCCATGTCTGAGGGAAGAATGCAAGAGGTATTTGGCCCAGGGCAAAGTAGATCAGTGATTGACGGCGCCTGCAGTCAGCAGGGAGGGGTCCATGGTGAAACAGGTGGTGCTTTAGTGCTCTGTCTGAAACTCTCAGGAGGGGAACTGCTCCACCCAAAGGTTTGGTGTTGCTCAGGATTCAGTCAGTTCCACTTCCCTGCTTTCCTCCTTCCTTCGGCAAAATTGCCATGTGCAGAGAGTTAGGGATGAAGGGTTGGCAGGGGGAGATGGGTTAACCCATTGTACACTGCCATTTTGGTTAAGGAAATGGTTTCAGAACAAGCCAATCAACAAGCCATCTTTTTTCCTGGCTGTTTTGATAGTTGTACTAGCTATCTCATATTCAGATTTATTTATGAGCTGTACATCAAATCACACAGTGAACTGCACCGTTTGTGTTAACAACCAACACACTCAAGGGTGTGCTGGGGGCAGCCCACAAGCGTTGCCACATATTCCAGCACTGACATTGCATCCCCACAATACTCAGCAGAACACAACAAGAAACAAAACAACAACAGCAAAACAAGCCCCTTTCCCCCCCAACTCCACCCCACAGACAGACTCTTCCAATTTCAGGCCTCCAGTTCCCAGGCCTTGGCCATCAGGCTTGGACTTCCAGACTTCGGATTGACCTTTGAGCCTTGACCTTTGGTATCGACCTCTGGAGTAGCCGGTGGCGGAGCTCCGAACTCCAGTTGTGCAAACTCACCAGCCGTTGCACGTGCTCTTGCCTCTTGCTTGCACGCACATAACACGGAGGACCTGCGATGGTCACCTGTCCGTCCATGTCAGGAGGGAAGAAAGGGACTCGTAGACAGACACATGGAGAATAGACAGACACATAGAGAATAGACAGACACAGGGAGAATAGACAGACACATGGAGAATAGACAGACACCGGGAGAATAGACAGACACAGGGAGAACAGACAGACACATGGAGAATAGACAGACACATGGAGAATAGACAGATACCGGGAGAATAGACAGACACCGGGAGAATAGATGGACACGTGGAGAATAGACAGACACCGGGAGAATAGACAGACACATGGAGAACAGACAGACACATGGAGAATAGACAGACACATGGAGAATAGACAGACACCGGGAGAGTAGACAGACACATAGAGAATAGACAGACACCGGGAGAATAGACAGACACATGGAGAATAGACAGACACATGGAGAATAGACAGACACATGGAGAATAGACAGACACCGGGAGAATAGACAGACACAGGGAGAACAGACAGACACATGGAGAATAGACAGACACATGGAGAATAGACAGATACCGGGAGAATAGACAGACACCGGGAGAATAGATGGACACGTGGAGAATAGACAGACACATGGAGAATAGACACACATAGGGAGAATAGACAGACACAGGGAGAACAGACAGACACATGGAGAATAGACACACATAAGGAGAATAGCCAGACACCGGGAGAATAGACAGACACAGGGAGAATAGACAGACAGAGGGAGAATAGACAGACACAGGGTGAGCTCCATACCAGCAGCACCAGAGCTCAAGATTAGACTACATAAAAACACCAGATACACTGGTAGACGCTGGAGATCCAGAGTAACACACACAAAATGCTGGAGAGCTCAGCAGGTCAGGCAGCATCCATGGAGAGGAATAAACAGTCGACGTTTCGTGCTGAGACGCTTCACCAGGAAAGGAAGGAAGGATGGGAGGGGGAAGAAGCTGCATCAATCCGGTCGCTGAAGCTGTGAGGCAGCAGCACTACCCGCTGCACCACCTTTGCCACCATGAAGCTGGCGGAGAGATGAATGTCGACCAGGAAAATAAGGAGAAATCTCCTGCTCTACTTCAAAGTGGTGGAATGTAATCCTTTAAACTGAGACTATATGGTCCACCTCACATGTTGTAATCTAACATCAGCACCTCCCACAGTGTGGCCTTCCTCTGGCAATTCACCCTGGATCTTCCCACTCAAGTTTCTGTTGACTCATGACAGAGGTGCTCTCTCATCTCATACTGATGACAGGTAACACTTTCACTACGCTTTGGTGAAGGGTATGGGTGATGTCACGCCAGGAGTACCATGCGCTGCTCCCTTACCTACTATCGGCAGAGGCAGTCTGAGGGAGATTCACCGGGTTAAATCCTGGGCTGACAGTGCTGTTCTATCAACAGAGGCTGGACACTTTGTGTCTGATTCATAGAGCTAGACAAAGTAGAAACAGGCCCCTCAGCCCATGTTAACCCTGAGCTTGTCCCATTTGGTGCATATTCCGCTGAACCACAGGTTCCAAACCTAGGGTCCATGGTAGGGGTCCTTGGCATAACCCCTGCTCTGAACCTCTCCTTTCCAACCTACAGAGAGGACAGGTTTATGGGTAAACTACAACCTTATCATATCCAGTCAGAGTCAGCTAATGTACAGACACTCCTGTGCCTGGTGTCAAATTATGGGCGTACAATCAATGTGCATAAGCTAGCACTGTGTTTCTTTTATGCACCTCATCGGATCCAGAGTAACAATTATTTCATTCTGCTTTACACTTGTGTACTAGAAATCACGTTAAACAACCTTGAATCTTGAAATGTCTTTTAAATGTGTTAATTATACCCACCTCTACCAACTCATCCAGCAGCTCATTCCATACATCCACCAAACTCCGTGGAAAAACTTGCCCTTCTTATCTACCTTAAATCTTTCTCCTTCACCTTAAGCCTGTGCCCCCTCATTTTAGACTTACCCGCTTGGGAAAAGACTGAAACCATTCACCTTACTACGTTCCTTGTGGTTTAATAAACATTTATAAAGTCACCAGTCAGTCTCCTTCACTCTCAGGAAAACAGCCCCAGCCCATTCAGTCTCTTTGTAATTTGAACCCTCCAATGGCTGTAGAGTTCAAGTCATTGAGTATATTTAAAGTGGAGGTTGATAGGTTCTTGATTAGTAAGGGTGTCAGATGTTACAGGGAGAAGACAGAACAATGGGGTTGAGAGAGATGATAAATCAGCCATGATGGAATGGCAGAGCAGACTTGATGGGCTGAATGGCCTAATTCTGCCCCTAGGTCTTCTGGTCTGTATTCTTTAGAAGAATGAGGCCTACAAGATCCTGAAGGGGATTTGTCAGGGTCGATGTTGAGAAGTTCCCACCAGTGAGAGAGTCTGGAAGAAAAGGAGACATGGTCACAAGGGAAGAGCGCTGGTCTTTTAAAGTGGAGGTTAATAGAACTTTCTTTTTGCAGAGGATGGTGAATCTGCAATTCTCTGTCCCTGACGCTGGAGGCTGAAATTGTTAAATGCATTTTAAGGTGGATCATTAGATATATTTCAGTGGAGCTAGATACATTTTGGAAAGATCAGGCAATTGAGGGCCATGGGGATTTGGCTCAGCAGAAGGCTGAGGTGATCGTTTATGCACCATGATCATACTGCTTGGTGAGAGGGGCCTACAGCTGCTCCTATTTTTGGGTGTTCTTGTTGAGGCTTGGACTGGTACATGTGTACAATGTCCTGCAGGAGGGATGTGATTACGCTAGAGAGGGTGCAGGATGTGATGTGAGGCTTTGTAAGGTACCACATGTGACAATACTGTGAGCAGTTTTGGGTCTCTTATCTACTAAAGGATGTGCTGGCATTGGAGAGGGTCCAGAGGAAGCCAGGAATGAAGGGGTTAACATATGAAGAGCTCTGGGTCTGTACTCGCGGGAGTTTAGAAAAATGGTGTGAGATCTTACCTAAACCTATCAATAATTGAAGGGCTTAGATAGAATGAATATGCAGAGGATGTTTCCAATAGCGGAGGAGTCTCAGACCAGAGGGAACAGCCTCAGGATCCAAAACCGTCCTTTGGAACAGAGATAAGGAGAATTTCTTTAACTAGAGGATGGAGAATCTGTGGAATTCATTGGCACAGACAGCGGTGGAAGCCAAGTGTTTGGGTATATTTAAAGCAGAGGTTGATAGGTTCGTGATTAGTCAGGACATCAAAGGTTCTAGGAAGAAGGCAGGAGAGTGAGCCTCAGCCAGGATCGAATGGAAGATCAGACTCGACGGCCCGAATGGCCTGATTCTGCTCCCAAATCTTATGGTCAGAATCTGTGGGTGAAATTTCAGTTCAACCAGTCTCCCGTCAGAAACTGCACGAGTCGCGTTGGCCGCTGGGAGGAAGACCATCCATTATCTGAGACGTGCTCGCTACTTGCTGCTACCATCTGGTAGACGGTACTGGAGCCGTAGATCCCACTCCACCAGGATTGGGAACAGTTATCACCAGCCAGCCATCAGGCTCCTGAACCAGCGGGGATAATTTCACTCACCCCAACACTGAAGTTGAAGTTTGTTGAGCGTGCCCACAAGAAATTGAATCTCAGGCTTGTAAATGGTGACATACACAGTATGTATTTTGATAGTAAAATTCACTTTGAACTTTGAACCGATTCCACAACCTGCAGTCTCACTTTCCAGAACCCCACAACTCATTATTCAGTTATTGTTTGTTTGCAGATTTCTTTTGCACATTGTTTGTTTGTCAGTGCCTGTTTATGAACAGTTTTCACAACTTCTGCTGTGTTTCTTTACTGTCCTATAAATGCCTGCAAGACAATGAATCTCAAGGTATCATACAGTGACTTTGATAATAAATTTACTTTGACTTTGACCTTTCAGATCAAGCAGAAGGCAAACGTGGTCGCAGAGGCTCTGTCTGACAGTGGAATCAGCCCCAAACCACCACCCCCTCCCCTCCCAGAGCCAGCCCCGATGAATGGGGATAGTTATCAGTTCAACAGCTGGACGGAATCTGTTCTCTCGCCAGAGCACAGGCACAAAGCCCCACTTTATTATCACATTCTTGTTTCTCACGGGAACAGCCTTAGTAAAACATTTCTCTTCTGTTTTCTCACTCTTGAGTTTTTGAACGTCCAGGGTTCTCACACTCCTTTCGTAGCTTCCAAAGGAAGCCGCCAGCGTCCCAGTTGGAGTCCGCTTCTTAATTTTGTCCTATCTCCACTGGAGACAGTGTCTGTGGCACCAGTCAGGTAGTGGGGGTAAGCGAGGGGATGGGTGTGTGACAGTCACATGGACTGAGGTACTGAAAAGACATTAGCTTTGCAAGGCATCCATAGAAGTCTTTCAAAAGGTAACTACTACCAGAGAAAGTAATAACAGAATAGAGTGTTGAGGTAGCAGAGAAGCTGCAGGTAAGCAATAAGGTGCAAGGACCACAGGTAGACTGTGAGATCAAAAGTTCATTTTTATTGTATGAAAGATCTGTTTAATGATCTTAGAACAGTGGGATAGAAGCTGCCCTTCAGTCTGGTGATACATGTCCTCAGTCTTATGCACAATGACAGGGGAGAGAAGAGGGGCTGTCCAGGGCAGGAGAAGGTCTCGATTGTGTTGGTTGCTTTTCCAAGGCAGCAGGAAGTTCTAAGAGCGTCCAGGAAGCGGAAGCTGGTTTTCGTGATGGACTTGCCTGCATCCACAACCCTCTGCAAATTCTTAGGAGAATTTGTGACAAAGCAGTTGCTATACCAAGCCATGAACAATCTGGTAGCTGGTCAGAATTCACAGGATCACTGAGACTGCAATGTAGAAATAATATATAAAATAATGAAAAGCTGATGGGAAGCCCGGTAGCATAGTGGCTGGAGCATCACATTGCGGAACCTACTGTAAGATCAGGGCTCAGTTCCCATTGCTGTCTGCAAGGAGTTTAGACCTTCTCCCTGTGACCGCGTTGGTTTCCTCCAGGTGCTCTGGTTTCCTCCCACAGTCCAAAGATGTATGGTTAGAGTTTGTAAGTTGTAGGCATGCTATGATTGTGCTGGAAGCAAGGTGACACTTGTGGGCTGCCCGAGTTGATTTACTTTGGTAGAAATGACGCATTTCACTGTGTGCTTTGGTGCACTTGTGACAGATTAAGCTGGCAGCAAGGAGGATGGGAGGAGGACAGGTGACAAATGGCCAACCAGGAGGCTCTCATTGATACCCATGCTGCCTTCTTAGGAAGAAAGCAAAGTCCAGCTCTTGTAACAGACTGGGCTTCAGCGATTCATGGGGCTTCAGGTTAGTACTCGCCACTGGAACTGCATAGATATCAACAAGCTCCCAGGACAGTGAACCTGGAATAACATCAGAGGCATTCCTGCACTTGCCTCTAAAATGTCCTTTCACTGGCTAACCATGCCCAAGGAGCTCACTGCTCATGTTCGCCTTCTCATTGGTAATTGTTAATCAGTGTCACATGCATCAAGACCATTCCATACATACATACTGTACGTATATCAAGGTGGTGCAATGCAGAAGATTGTGTTTCAGTTACAAAGGGAGTGCAGTGTAGGTAGACAAATAAAATGCAAGGTGGGCTGGGAGACCAGGAGTTCACCTTTGTTGTTTGTAAGAGTTTCACTCAAGAAACTTATGTAGAGATGGAAGCTGTCTAGGAAAGCAGAGATCCCCACCACCCAGGTCATGCTCTCTTCTCACTGCTGCCATCAGGTAAAAGCTATAAGAGCCTCAGGATTCACATCGCCACGTTCAACCACTAGACAACTACCCCTCGACCATCAGACTCTTGAATAGAATAACTATGCTCACTTGCTCCATCATCGAAATGTTTCTGCAACCAGTGATCTCACTTTAAGGTCTCTTTATCTCATGTCTTCGTCATTTATTGTCAAAGTACAGGCATCTGTGCTGTACCTCTCCTTGACTCGACCTTCAGGGAGGTACAGGAGCCTGGAGCCACATACTCAACACAGTTTTAGGAATGTTTCTTCCCCTCTGCAATCAGATCTCTGACTGGACAATGAACCCATGAACTCAGCCTCATTCTTCTTGCTCTCTTTCATATTTATCATTGTAATGTATAGTCATTTTACGAATTACATTGTACTGTTGCTGCAAAACAACAATCTAAGCCCACCACCAGCGGAGATGAGAACCCAAGTTATGTTTTCAGTCATAGCATGGACAGCTGTTCTCAGTAAGGGCCAGAAACAGGAAGTACTCAGCAGGTCAGGCAGCACCTTAGTGAAAAAAACCATTTCAGATAGACGCAAACACGAGGAATTCTGCAGATGCTGGAAATTCAAGCAACACACATCAACGTTGCTGGTGAACGCAGCAGGCCAGGCAGCATCTCTAGGAAGAGGTACAGTTGACGTTTCGGGCCGAGACCCTTTGTCAGGACTGTACCCTGCCTGGCCAACGTTGATGTGTGTTGCATTTCAGATGGAGGACCCTTTGTCAGGACAGTTAGGCACAAGGCTGCATCCTCTCAGCTTACCTTTCTGACTGGCATTGCTGAGCCATCCCAGACACCTTCAGTTTGCGTGGCTGACTTCTGAGTGGCCACTGCAGGAGTTCTGAAACATTCAGTGTAGTTACAATGTTGAGGGAGCTCCTTCCCTACTTCAGGCATTCTCTGGTTAAAGTGTTTTGGCACACAAATTCCTTTCCTCTCTCATCCCTGCCCATAAAGGTGCCTAATGCTAATACTGGCAGCCTGTGCCTTAAGCTTCACTGAGACCTCTCCAAAATCAATTTGTTCAGCTTCAAGCCCAGCTGTGACATCAGCCACAAAGTCCTCCTTTTATTCAACAATTCCATTCGGACAGGGCGCTGAGTCCAAGGATTAATAGTACCGTTCACAGTGATGTGACAGTGCCAATGTTGCTCACAGCCTTTACTGTCTAACGTACACTAACTGGACCACAAGCATTTCAGATGTTACTGTATCTGTGTTGGAACCACTTAGTTACTGAATTTTTGTCACTGAGTTCTGAACTTGGTGCAAATTGGCCGAATGCATAGCCAGCATTAAGCACGTGTGTTAGTAGTTAGGTATGGTGTGTCTGAATCCAGTAATGGAACAACAAAGAGTGTGGGATAAAATCATTCGATGAGCGGATCTGTGCTGGAGAGGCTGGAAAACAAAGTAAACAAACAGGAAAGTGATGCTGAGGTTTCACAATTCTACAATCTAGATTTTCTCTTTCAAATGAATGGGTTAAAATGAGATTGTGCTGGGTTAATGACACCAGTCAATGGAGTGCAGTCATCAAGAAGTATTGTGCCAGATCAGTATGAGAGTATTTCCATCTACGGGCAGTGAAATCTCATTGAAGGGTAATCATGGCTGCGATTTGAGGAAAATATGTTGCGCATCATTAGCTGGAGGATTGAGTTCAAAAGCCATGAGGTAATGTAGCTCTGTAAAACCCTGGTTAGACCTCACTTGGAGTGTTGTGTTCAGTTGTGGTCACTTCTTTACAGGGAGGATATGGACACTTTGGAGAGGGTGCAGAGGAGGTTTACCATGATGTTGCTTGGATTTTACAGAGCATGCCTTATGAGGATAGGTTGGGTGAGCTAGGCATTTCCCTTTGGGGCGAAGGAGGATGAGAGGACGCTTGATAGAGGCGTACAAGATGATAAGAAGCATAGACGAAGCGGACAGCCAGAAGCATTTTCCCAGGGCGGAAATGGCAAGTACAAGGGGCCGTAATTTTAAGATGATCGGAAGAAAGAACAAGAGGGATGTCAGAGGTAAGTTTTTTTCACACAGTGAGTGGTGGGGGAGGAACGCCCAGACAGGTGTGGTAGTAGAGTCAGAAACATTAGGGGCGTTTAACAAAGTCCTAGATAGGTACATGGATGATAGAAAAAATGGAGGGCTCTGTAGGAGGGAAGGGTTAGATTAATCTTAGAGTAGGTTAAAAGGTCAGCACAACACTGTGGGCTGAAAGGCCTGTACTGTGCTGTAATGTTCGATGACCTGTTTCAGTGTTATTGTGGTAATGAGCTAATTATTATCACAAGTACCAAGGCACAGCGAAAAGCGTTTGTGTGCCATTCATGCAGGTCACCCCATACATAAATATATTGAGTGGCACAAATGGGGAAAAGCTGCAGAATATGGTGTTGCAGTTTTAGAAAAAGTGCAGTGCAAGCAGACAAATAAAGTGGTTTTCTTACTATTCTAGTACCTCCTGCCCGGTGAAGTGCCACCACATTAGAGGAACAGTTTAACACTTACAGAAACGGTCTTCTGATTATGCAATACTCTCTCTGAACTGAAACATCTTCTTGGGTCATGTGTTCAAGTCTTTGAAGGGCAGTTTAAACCAACAGTCTTTCTACTCAAATACTAGAGTTCTACCAAGTGTGAGTGTCTTACTCAATGTCATCTATTCCTTTTCTCCCTTCAAGTCATCTCTTCCCTCACCTCCTCTGCCACCCTTCTTCCTCACACGCACCGTGTTAATGCCCCTTCCCACACACAATGCTACCCACTCCCTCTAATTCCATGGTACAACACAGGAACAGTATAACATCAACACACTAACAGATTCCTCCTTCTTCAGTTCTACCTTCTCCAACTATTACCTTCTCTTCCCCCTTCCTTCTCAGTCCAGAGGAAGGGTTTCCGCCCGAATCATCGACTCATTTCTACGGATGCTGCCTGAGCTGCTGGTTTCATACAGCTCTTTGTGTGTGTTGCTTTGGATTTCCAGCATCTGCAGACTTTCTTGTGTTTATGACCTCCTATCTTCTCACTTCATCCCTCCTCCCTCACCTGCCTTTATCTATCACTGGCCAGCTTGTACTCCTTTCTGTCCCACCTTCTTATTCTGGTTTCCTAACCCCGCCATTCCTCTCCTGATGAAGCGTCTCCGCACCTCCGGGAACTGCAGCTTCCTCCCCACATCGACCTCCATCGCCCATGGTTTGGCATTTCGAAGCAGATTGGATTTAGACATCGTACGGAGATCCACCAAAGACAAGAAAATCACCCTGGTGGAGCTCACAGTACCGAGGGAGGAAGGATGCGAGGGGGCTCATGAGAGGAAGGTTCTGAGGTACCAGTCCTTAGTCCAGGAGTGCAGGACAAAAGATGGCAGACGTGACTATTCCCCATGGAAATCGGCTGTAAGGGTTCACGGCAAGGTCAGCATAGAGGTTGCTGTCTATGCTGAGCCTTGATGAAAAGAGCAAGAACCAAGCAGCTCACAGGATGGGGGAGGAAGTAGGAAGATTCTCTCGCTGGATATAGAGCAGGTGAGAAGAGTTGAGCTGTAAGTCGGGACTTGGTGACTACTGCTGACCCACTAACTAGGCAGTGTAGTGGTTAAGGGTTGGAACATTCGATGAAGGTTGGGCACCAACTGACGACATCTGCCCTTGACCAAAGGCTACGATAACCTCATCAGGCAACTGAAGAGAGTACCCTGGGGGTGTATGATGCAAGTGACTTTAGAGATGGACTTTCTGATGCATTAAGGGACAGGCTTGTACGTGGCATGCAAAGTGAAAGCACTCGAGTGAGGCTACTGTCAGAAAGAGACCTAACTTTAGAATGGGCATTGACCCTTGAAATATTGTTAGAGGCTGCAGCAAAGGATGCAGCAGAACTACAGAAAAGGAGGTTAAAATGTTAAATGCATAAAATGTCCCTGAGTGGTGTAAATAGCCAAATATGTCATCAATGTGGCAAATCGTCCCATGATGCAAATGACTGTTGTTTCAGTGAAAAAGTCACAGACAAGGTCACATAGGGAGAGTGTGCAAAGCAGACAAAAAACATAGTCGACTGAAAAGTCCCAAACACAAAACTAAACAAATGCATAAAGTTACTGAATGTAAAACAGAATCGGACAATACAGAGTCTGACAAAGGTGAACTGTCATGCCTAGGACTGCATAGTATAACTGAAGCAGATCACAAAATCATCTGGATCACAATAGATATGTCCGGTGTAAAACTGAAAATGGAGCTGGATACAGGGCCGGCTTTGTCCAGAATTCCAGAGGCTGACTACAACAGACTGTTTTCTAAGATACCATTAGAGAAGATCTCGGTGATGCTAAAGACCTACACAGGCAAAAAAGTATCTCCCAAAGCCAAACTGAAAGTAAACGTGACATATGGAGGTCAAACAAAACAATTAGAGCTTTATGTATTGAAAAGTGGAGGATCAGCACTTTTCGGACGTGAATGATTGAGAAAAATCCAACCAGACTGGCACTGAATCAAAGCTCTCAATGTGATATCAACAGTCAATGGCAATTTAAATGGTGACACTAACCAGAGCTACCAGGGCACTGCTGCTTAATGCTAATAAGGTGCTTGAGAATGCTAATAAGATGTATGAAGGCTAGAACTGAACTCGATGAAAC
Organism: Mobula hypostoma; assembly: GCF_963921235.1. NCBI lineage: Eukaryota > Metazoa > Chordata > Chondrichthyes > Myliobatiformes > Myliobatidae > Mobula > Mobula hypostoma. The sequence continues at coordinate 19,587,824 of NC_086111.1, forward strand.
AGCGACACTAAGATTGCATAAAGTGCATTCAGTGCTTTGCAAGCAGGAGCAAAGTGGGAATGGTCAGAAAGATGTGAAAAAGTATTCAAGGAAACAAAGAGACTAATAACGTCAGATGAACTGCTCACCCATTGTGACCCATCCCTGTCCATCAGACTGGCATGCGATGCATGCCCTTATGGCATTGCAACTGTTCTGTCACACGTCCTGAAAGGTGATGCTGAACACCTGACTGCATTTGCTTCAAGATCACTGATGAGTACTGCATGTAGCTATGCACAGATCGACCAAGAGGCCCTTAGTCTAGTATGGGGAATAAAGAAGTTCCACACTACCTCTATGGACATAAGTTTACACTAGTAACAGATCTCCAGCCCCTTGTGTGCACTTTCAATCCCAGGAAGGGATAGTTGTACTAGCTATCTCAGTTACAATGCTGAGCACTATTTCCTTGGAGCCCACTCTTTAAGCGTACCAACAACACAACAATGCTGCTGGCTTGACACATCTTCTACTGTTGACAACTGAAGAAGAAAAGTCTTCATTCTGTGACCCAGAAGAAGTGTTCACACTGCTTTGGTGGACCAGTAGCCAGTAACAAATTCCAAAATATAAAAGGAAACAAAGAATATCCTGACATTATCAAAAGTCTATGAAATCACCATGCAAGGATGGCCAGCTCATGGTAACCCTATGTTTCCAGAATTCTTAGTGAGATGAGACCAACTGTCAGTATGTCAAAGTACGCTGTGTGTGGATCTGGTGTAGTGGATCCTCTAAACTGTGCACCAGAGTGTTAGAAAATCTGCATGAAGGACACCTGGGTACAGTCAAGATGTAGAGTCTCACCTGGAGTTACGCCTGGTGGCCAGAAATAAATAAACAGATTGAAAACTTGACCAAAAACTGTTTGGGATGCCAAAACATTCAAGATGCACCACCCCAGACACCGTTACACCTGTGGGAATGGCTGTTGTCACCATGGCAAGGAGTACATATTGACTTTGCTGGGCCATTCATGGACTCCATGTTTCTGATTGCTGTGGATGCTTATTTGAAGAGGCGGAAGGTTATACCAACGAAGTCAACCACCTCAGCAAAGTCTGTCTCTGCTCTGAGGAATCTCTTCACCAGAAACTGCTAGCAGAAGAAATTGGGAGTGACATCAGGCCACAATACACATCAGAAGAATTCTGACTGTTCATGAAGAAAAATGGCAGCAGACATTTCAAGTCAGCTCCTCACCACCCAGCAACAAATGGGCTAGCTGAAAGGTTTATCCAAACATTCAAAAAGCCCATTAAAGTGATGAATAAGGAGGACATTTTGCTGCAGCCCAAGGTGGATAATTTCCTTTTTGTGTGTCAGAACTCTGTTCATGCGACGACAAATCAAACATCTGCAACGCTGTTCATGAACGGGAATCTGAGATCTCACATAGACCTCCTGAAACCAGACCACCAGAGGGAAGTGTAGAATAAACAGTTCAACCAGTTATCAAGTGAAGGAGCAAAGAACTGTGAGATTGGACAGGAGGTCCTAGTGCATGATTACTGAGAAGACAAGTGGACACCCGGTAGAATAGTTGCAAGAACTGGACCGCTGATGTACACAGTGGGTGTTGGAGATCAGACATGGAGACGTCATCTGGATGCTCAACTGAAGAGCACACCTGAGTCGACTGCATCCAACAAGATGAACACATTACAGCCACCGGACTTAACTCTCAGTGATGATCATGTCGCTGAAAGTAACATAACACCAGAATCTGAGAACATTGTCTGAGACAAGACACCTACCAAACCTGATGCCACCCCACAGGTACAGAGGTGCAATGAGAACGTTATTGCTGACAAGACACCTACCAAACCTGATGCCACCCCACAGGTATAGAGGTGCTATCCTGAAAGAAACAGAGCACCACCCAAAAGACTGAATCTTTAGAACTGTGAAGTTAGTTATGGACTGGTATGGTGAAAGCATGTTTATTTAGAATATGGGTTTATGAAAGGGAAATTGAATGTTTTGTACATATTTTGGAGGGAGGAGAAGATGGTGGCACGACGCAGCGCACGCGGCCATTCCGAATGAATATCGTATGTGTAACTAGTGGGCCGTGCACAATCTGGATTTGATGGAGACAGCCGTGAGAAGCATGGAGGAGCACCTGGAGAAACTTCTGAAATGCCTGCTTCACTGCCACTGCTACTGTGCGATCGAGAATCTCCGGAGGGGAAGGCCCCAAATCCTCTGCCTTGCCTATTGCCTGTTGCCGGGGCTGGGGTCGAAGCGCTCGGCAGAGATAGTGCTTGGTGTCGGAGAGCTGGTTGGAGGCTCGGAGTTTTCGGACGGACTCGGAGTCGGACTGTGGTCGGATGCTTCCAGTATGCTGCACCAGCAAGTTTGCGGCGCTGGAGCTTCACCGTCTGCGTGAGATGATGGGACTTTCGAGAGACTTTGAGACTTTACCATGCCCATGGTCTGTTCTTATCAGATTACAGTATTGCTTTGCACTATTGTAACTATATATTATAATTATGTGGTTTCTGTCAGTTTTTAAGTCGGTTTGTCATGTGCTTCTGTGATATCATTTTGGAAAAACATTGTATCATTTCTTAATGCATGCATTACTAAATGACAATAAAAGAGGACTGCGTGTCCTCATAATCTAATAATCTAATCTAATCTAATATACAGTTTTCTATTGTATTAATCTAAAGTGGGAGGAAGCGTAATGTATGGATCTATTTCTTTTAGAGCAATGACCCCCCCTTCGCACTACGTGTTGATCTGTTGTCTGCGTATGCGCTGTTGTCTGCGTATGCGCTGTTGTCTACGCATGCACATTGTTCTCTCTCTCTCTTTGCAATGTGAATACACCAGTTAAAGCCATCTCTCACATACGTGCTTTTAGTTAATTGAAATATAGTTGTGAACAGACACAACAGTGAGGACGCAGACATGGTGTTCAGTGTGACGAGCTATGGATGTTGATGCCAACATGGACCAATTGTGGCCTTTGTGTCAAAAAATCCAAGGTCCAGTTACAGAGAGAGGTGTTGAGACTCAATGAAGACAGTTTATCAGGCACCCATCTATCTGTGTAATAACATTGCCTAGCAAATTTGCTTTGAACTTCCCTCCTCTTGCCTTAAATGCACACCCTGTAGTATTAGACATTTCGATCCTGAGCAAAAGCTACCAGGTGTCTACTCTATGCATCTCATGATTTTATAAACTTCCATTAGTTCTCTCCTCAGCCTGTGCTGCTCTGGTGAAAACACCCTTGTGTGTCCAACCTCTCCTTATCGCACCCGTCCTGTAACCCAGGCCGTATCCTGGGAAACGCCTTATGCAGCCTCTCCAAAACCTCCACAATGGGTGACCAGAAATGAATGCGATATGCCAAATGTGGCCTAACTACAATTTTATAAAGCTGCAACATAAGTTCGTGACTCCCAAACTCAGTGCCGAAGCAAGTACCTTCTTTACCACCCTGTCAGCTTGTGCAGCCACTTCCAGGATGCTATGCACTTGGATCCCTCTGTACATTAACACTGTTAAGAGACCTGCCATTAACTGTGTACTCCCCCTTTACCTCTGGTCTCCCAACTACTCAGAATTATGCACTACTTTGGACCGAAGTACGAAGTAAATAATTCTGGATGCACCTCTGTATGGACCTTCAGACCCCCCCCCCCCCAGCTCATTGTGTTTGTTCACAGTGCAAAGAATACCAAGACTATTCTATTAAAGCTAACCCTTTGTTATATCTCTCTGCCTTAACCGACAGGCCTATAAATGACTCTGTCAATGGATGACTTGCTGGCTGGATTCCGCATTATATCCTATCCCTAAACAGTCATTAGACACGGCCCGAGGAACAGCTCGGGCTGGCCATAGATGAGGGGATCAATCCTCTTCTTTACTTAATCAGACCATTGATTACTGTTGCAGTTTTGAGGCCACATCTTCAAGGATAGCTACCGCCATCATTCACTAGCCACTGACGTTAGTAATTGGCCAATTACCACGGCATTACACCCCAACAGCTGGGTCTGCATCGCACTCAGTGATTGCTACAACCAAGGCACCGTTTCAGAGGGCATGGCCCATCCCAACTTCAGTTCCCCACACACCTGCCGGGAACAGACTGCTGAAACCAGTGCTTGAGACTGCAAAAGGCTAGCTTGCACAGAGACCCCACATAAAGTCCCAGAGATGGGCAGCCTGGTTCTGTTGGTTGTTAATGCAAATAACACATCCCACTGTATGTTTCGACGTACTTGTGATAAATAGATCAGAATCAGAATGTGGACGCCATACAAGTTAAAGCTTTTTTACTCGATCTCAGTACATGTGACATTAATTGCCATCGGTGGGTTAGGGTGACCATGGCTTAAATAAAAACCAGTTACCAGGCCAGGCTCGGGTTGGATTGAATGCAGTCAGCGGACCTGATCTTTTCTGAGGATGGTAGGGACAGCTGCTCAACATGTGAAGGCTTACAGTCAGATGCGCTTACGTGGGTCTGCAGATTTACAAGTTGGCACGCAAGTGGCTGGGGTCAGAGCAAGAGAATCTGCAGATTACTATAGCATCCACAAGTAGCTGAGAAGCAAACCAGAGTCCAGAGGAGGGAACCGGGGTGATAGAAAGTTGAACCAGTCAGCAAAAGGCAGAAAGATGATCTCAGTAACTGAAGCTGGAAAGATCATACAGCAGCTGAGGGAGTTCGGGTATAGTTAGTACTGAGGGCAGGCTGGGCTGATAAAAAAAGTCCAGGACTCTGGGATCCAAGTCAGAGAAACGGCAGTGAAACAATGGTCAAAGTATCAAAGTAAATTTATTATGGAAGTACGGTACATACCTACTGCCCTTGCAGTTCATTAGTACAGAGTTAGGCAGAGAGTTAAACAGCTTCTCAGAGATCACCTGAGCCAGAAGTCTTCTTCAGGGCTTTTAATGAGAAAAACTTGTGAAACTGCAGAAAGTTAAGCAAAACACCTATTAGACTAAATACAAAATTGTCACGTGCTTGAATATATGAATGCTATCGATTATGCTCACGATCTATGTTAAACAAGGTTAGACACACATGCAACATTCCACAACTATGTCGTGTAGACCAGAGTGAATGATTGCTTAATAATGATAGACAAAATGTTTACCAATAACTTACAGATGTTGCTGTTTCAAGGGCAAATAAAGAATGTATGGAGATGGATGCCTTTCTACCGCATTTACTTCAAGTCGAAATCCAAATTAACCCATACGGCTTACGTACAGGAAGTGATGTTCACGCAAATGAACTGCATACAAAATGCACAGCACCTCTAGAGGTCAGAACAATTTATATGTCACCCTTTACTAGCTTGAGATTCATTTTCTTGCAGCCATCTACAGGAAAATAAAGAAATACAATGGAAATTATGAAAAGCTATACATAATTAAAGACTGGCAAGCAACAAATGTGCAAAACAAGACAAAATGTGCAAAAATAATAATAAATAAATAAATAACACTGAGAACATGAGTTGTAGAGTCCCTGGAAGTGAGTCCATAGGTTCTGCTATCAGTTCAGAGTTGAGGTGAGTGAAATTACCCACACTAGCTCAGGAGCCTGATGATTGAAGGGTAATAACTGTTTCTAAACCTGGTGGTGTAGAAAATAAAGCTCCTGTACCCCCTGCTCGATGTTAGTAGTGAGAAGAGAGCTTTCCTTGGATGGTGGATGCTGCTTTTCTGTGCCAGTGCTCCTTGTACGTGCACGCAGTGGTGGAGAGGGCTTACGGTGTGATGACCTGGGCCGTATCCATGACTTTCTGTGGTCTGTTTTGTTCATGGGCTTCAGTCGGGAGCAAGGCCGAGGGATTGAAGCTGGTAAACAACACCGGGGTAGTGTCACTGCCCTTGGAAAGGGAATACTGAAAAATAAAGATTAATCAGGTCACAGAATGGGTAGTGGTTTATGCACAGTAAACTTTTAGCTTCAAGTAAAGTCAGAGCAGTATCATAGCTGAAAACCAGTAACAGAGGTTGGAAAGGGTCAGACAGATACAACACAGAACAGGCCCTTCAGCCACTGAAGCAACCATCTACCACCATTTTAAATAAAAAATTAGAGTATAACACAAAACAAACCGATAGAATAGAAAAAATGATACTAAAATCAAAACAACAATATTATGAATTAGGAGAGAGAACCCACAAAATACTATCTTGGCAATTGAGGGTGGAAGAAACCTCCAGAACAATGAATGTGATTCAAACAGGAGAAGGTAAGACTTCATATAAGCCTAAAGAAATAAATGATACTTTTAAGCAGTTTTATTCGGAACTATATAAATCAGAATCAGTGGGTGACTCACTGAAAATTGATGATTTCTTGTCTAATTTACAACTTCCCAAATTGAGTCAACAAGATCAGGAAGAATTGACTGCTCCTTTTTCTAGGGATGAAATCGAAAGAGCCCTAGGCTTATTACAGGCTAATAAATCGCCGGGAGATGATGGTTTTCCCCCTGAATTTTATAGAGAATTTAAGGATCAATTAATGCCCCTTTTTATGAGGGTTGTGACTCAGGCTGAGGAGACCCATACTCTATCGGAATCCTTTTCGACAGCAATTATTACATTAATTCTTAAGAAGGATAAGGATCCGCTAAAACAAGCATCTTATAGGCCTATCTCACTTTTAAATGCGGACTATAAAATTTTGGCAAAGGCATTGGCTAATAGACTAGCTCGATATCTGCCAAAATTGATTAAATCCGATCAAACAGGATTTATTAAAAATAGACAATTATCTGATAATATTGGCAGACTATTGACTATATTACATTTAGCTAGGACGAAGGTGGACCCGAAGCAATGGCTTCAGATGCTGAAAAGGCCTTTGATAGACTGGAATGGGATTTTTTATTTAAAACAATGGAAAAATTTGGTCTAGGCCAAATATTCATAAATTGGATAAAAGCACTTTACCATCAGTCTAAGGTCAAAATAATTATGAACAGGCAGATTTCACCAGTTTTCTCTCTACATAGATCTGGTAGACAAGGTTGCCACTATCTCCAGCTCTATTTGTTTTGGCAATAGAGCCATTGGCTGAGGCTGTTAGACGGGATCCAGACGTAAAGGGGTTTAAGGTGGCCCAGGAAGAATATAAAATTAATTTATTTGCTGATGACATTTTAGTATATTTGGCTGACCCGACCGGCTCTTTGGTAAGACTTAGGGCCTTGCTGGACAATTACGGTATAGTCTCGGGATATAAAATAAATTGGAATAAAAGTGAAATTTTACCTTTAGGTAAAGGAGACTATGCCCAATATCAATATGGCACTCAGTTTAGATGGGTTAAATTCAACATGAAATATCTGGGGATTAAGTTTAAGATTAATTTAAGATTAAGTTTTATTTGGATGATCTTTATAAACTTAATTATCTCTCCTTGCTGCGGAATGTCGAGGAGGACCTACGTAGGTGGATAAACCTTCTCATCACACTGATGGACAGGGTAAACTGTATAAAAATGAAGATATCGCCAAGACTTCAGTATTTTTTTCAGTCTTTACCTATCCCATCTACACTAATCTTATGTTATTCCCAACAGCTACCCCCAAATTCTGCCGATCTAGGCTGATTACTCACTATACTGTACTCTGACCTTATTACAGCATGCAATTAACCCACTGACCCAGCTGTCTTTGTGTGTACTCGTCTTCTAATATGCGTATATCTGTGCACTCGTACGCTAACTGTGACACTGTAATTTCCATTGGGATCAAGAGAGTATCTATCTATCTATCTATCAAAGGTACAAAGGTTCAATTTAATGTCAGAGAAATGCATGCAATATGTATCCTGAAATGCTTTTTCTTCACAAAACATCCACAAAAGCAGAGAAGTGCCCCAAGAATGAGCGACAGTTAAACGTGAGAACCCCAAAGTACTGTATGTAAACATTTATTTATTTAGAGATACAGCAGGGTAACAGGTCCTTCTGGCCCAACAAATCCACGTCACTCAATCACACCCGTGTGACTAGTTAAGCTGCTAACCTGCACATCATTTGGAATGTGGGCGGAAAAGCAGAGGACCTGGAGGGACCCCACATGGTCACAGGGAGAAAGCACCAACTCCTACAGACAGAAGCGGATTCAGACCCAGGTTGCTGGGGCTGGAATAGTTTCACACCAACTACTACGCCACCGTGCCAGCCCAAAGGTGGGAGGAAACCAGAGTACCCAGAGGAAACCGGAGCACCCAGAGGAAACCGGAAAACCCAGAGGAAAGCAGAGCACCCAGAGGAAACCGGAAAACCCACAGGAAACCCCCAAGGTCACAAGCTCCACACTGACACAGCGTCTGAGCTCAGGATCGAACCTGGGTCACTGGAGCTGTGAAGCAATGGCTCCACTAACTGTTTGAAAGGAAGACAAATGAGCAACGAGAAGTTCCAACCATCACAAATCCTCTAGATATCAAAGAGCAGAGAGTAAGATGTGACTGCCATTTTTAATTTCAAAGATATTACTGTTTTCATTACAGTTTGCAGTATATAATACAGTATTCATACGTCAGTGTTCTCAGTACAAGACCTCTCATTCCTTTTAGATTAGATTAGCATGACATCAATTTCCTTTACATGGATCCCTTAAGCAAACAGACTAAGGTTTTTCTTTTAACATGGATTGCAGTCCCTCAATGCCCAAAAGTGAGAAGGCCTAGAACTCCAGCCTTTTCCCAAAGAGTCTTTCCGGTGGCTAAACCATGCTTCAAAGCTCTCCCTGTGAGATTCCGGACCTTGGAATGTGGCTATCTGTAAAGTTTGGTCACTGATGATGCCTTGCACTGAAAGACCAGCACATAAAGGGCAGACTAGATAGCATCTTTCACAGAGCAGCTAACCCTCCAGCAGTTGATATGGATTGTAACTCAGACTCTATCTCTGGGAGCGGGCCATAGAGTCCTGTTTTAGAACATAAAACTCTACAGAACAGTACAGGCCCTTCAGCCCACAATGTTGTGCCAGCCTTTTAACCTATTCTAAGATGAGTCTAATTCTTCCCTCCTACATAGCCCTCTATTTTTCTATAATCTATGTGCCAACCTAAGAGTTTCTTAAATGCCTTTAGTGTATCCGTCCCTACCACCACTCCACACACCCACCACTTACTTCAGACATCCACCCTATATTTTCCTCCAGTCCCCTTAAAATTATGTCCCCTCATTTCAGCCATTTCTGGCTATTCACTTGATCTATTCCTCTTATCATCCTGTGCACTTCTATCAAGTGACCTCTCATCCTCCTTTTCTCCAAAGAGCAAAACCCTTGCTCGCTCAACCTATCCTCATAAGACTTGCTTTCTAATCCAGGCAGGGGGTGTTACGCAGCTGTTTGGATGAATCCCAAAAGGATCATTGGCACCTATTTCCAAACCTTCCTGGCAGATGCACCTCCCAGAAAGAGTTGGATGATAGTTTTTATCCACGATCTGGAGCAATTTCGAGAGAGCTCTGAGGGATGGTGCAAGACCCTGGCTGCAAACAGAGAACCTGACAAAGAACGGGAGGTCTCAGTGATGGATTGGAAGTTCTGGTGTTGTGATATTTTGGCAGATGACAATGGCCACCTGCTCGTGTGTTAGCGTCATAAGTAGAGACCAATTCAGCTGTCATGCCATGGGCTCCAATGTGACGAGATGTGGAGCTCAGTTCACCTGGATTTGGGTGCACAAGCAGGCCTGGATGCTGGAGAGCTGGGGTTTGTCACAAAATCCACAGTCAACCCAACACTTTGGCATATGGCCCCAAGGGAACGGGGAATAAGGAAAGGCTGAAGTCAGAGAAAAACTGATGGAGACTATGTTAGAGGATGAAGATGATGGAGAATTGGGGAGATGGTGATGAAGAAGCAGCAGAAGTGAGGAGAGAGGGAGAAGCTGATAAGTTGGAAGTTTGGCTTGACGTGACAGTTGCCAGTCCTTGTACAGTCTCTGTACTGTGATCATGGCTACCACTTGTCCAGCTATCTAACCATGTAACATTGCTCTTTCTGGCCTGGTGTAATTGAGAATGACTTATTCTCAGGTAAAGTAACAGCCATTTCATGGTCTTTAGGTGTCACCATGAAAACAGTTTTTGCACCAAATCACGACCCAAACACCTTGTCCCTGTAGGGACAACCCATTTTTCCCAAAAATGACTAGAGCTCCGATCCTTCTGTGGAATAGACCCCTCCCACAGTTTAACAGGTTCTGCCCCACTTGCACTGAGGTGAAGAACCTTAACACCATCTCGGACTGTATTTCTTCTCTCTGTCAACTTGCAATAATGTTGTGACATTTAATTTGTTATAAAACCATGAGACATAGGAGCAGAATTAAGCCATCTGGCCCATCAAGTCTGATCCACCATTCAATCATATCTGATCCTTTTTATCTATCTCTCCTCAACCCCAGTTCCCGGCCTTCTCCCCATAACCTTTGATGCCGTGTCCAGTCAAGAACCTGTCAATCTCTGCGTTAAATATACCCAATGACCTGGCCTCCACAGCTGCCTGTGGTAACAAACTCCACAAATTCACCACCCTATGGTTAAAGAAATTTCTCCGTGTCTCTGTTTTGAAAGGGCGCCCCTCTATCCTGAGGCTGTCCTAGACTCTCCCACCATGGACAAGTTATGTATAATATATGTTCACTTAAGTTTATGTTAACTTAAGCTTGTTATGTTTGTAATGTACTTTGCTGCTGCAGAAAGTTAGTTATCGTGTCCCTGCATACGTATCTGACAATAAACTTCAACTTGAACCAACACCCCATTGCAGATGGCAGCCCTCCTACTTTGACCGTATTCTCAGGGAACTATTCCACAGGATCCATTGTGACCTTCTCTCACAGGGCCTGCAGGACGTTCCATGCAGGTGGACTGTGGTCAAAGGCATTTTTTTCTGAAGGACATTTTTTCAAGAAGAGCAGGTAGTGTGGCAAAATCCAACAGTATGGAACACTTTGTGGTGAGGCCAGGCCTGTCTTTCACAACACTGGGGAAAAGGACATCCTCGGAATGCAGTTCAGAATCAGAATCAGGCTTATTATCAGTGACATATGTTTAATAATTATGAGGGGCATAGATAACACAGATGATAACAGTCTTTTCCTCAGGATAGAGGAATCAAAAACTAGGCTTAGGATGCGGGGGGAAAGATTTATGAGGGACCCCAAAGGGGTCTTCACGTAGGGAGTATGGAATGAGCTGCACTGGAGGCAGGTACAATAGAATCATTTATTGTTTTCCTCCCAGATCACAGAAGGGTCATGCTTGGTCACCCAAGGGTGCCCAAGGGTCAGGAGTATGTACGTGAGGATAATCTATGAAGAGGTATGGCTTCGAGGGATATGTGCTGACTGCTGGAAATTGGGCTGAGCTGTGTGACACCACGGCCAGCATGGACAGGTTGGGCTGAATGGGATTGTATCCGTGCTGTGTTGTACCACTTCCTTAGTGCGGACTGCTTTTGGCTTGGGTCAGAGTACAGCAACAGAGGCTGTTGTTAGGAGTCGCTCTCCGGTGGCGGGGAAGGGTAGAGATGGCAGGAAGTGACGAAGGAGTCGGAGGTAGCGAATGGGAGGTGGCATTGGGTGGCAGGTGTTGTATGGAGGAAGGTGAATGGCAGATATCCGGGAAATTAAACAATAAGTGGCAAATTGGAGATTGTAGTGGGTTACCACGCAGTGATGGAAGGAGTAGGCAGGAGTTAAATAAAAGAAGGAAGGAAGAGTTCCAGGTTTTGCTGAGCTTTGAAAGTGGACCTGTTTCTGATATCAATCCAATGAGGTTCACCAAGAATTTGGAAGAAGCATTAGGAGATATTGTGGGTGCAAAACCTTTAAGAGATGAGGCACTCATAGTGTTTTGTAAAGAAAGTAAACAATGTGAGCAAGTTTAGGGGTTTAAAGTTTTGGAAAGAAGGAAAATAACACCAAGAAATTATATTAAATGATAGTGGCTTTGGGGAGTAATTACAGGAGTGCCACTAGAAGTATCCACGGACCAAGTTAAAAATAATTTAGTCAGGGGAAGAGCTGTGGACACTAAACATTTAAAAGAGTTTTGTGGTGGAGTAAAAACAGATAGCTTATCGGTGTTGTTTAAATTTGACGGCAAAAAGTTGCCAGATGGGGTTAATTTAGGTTATCTGAGTTATACGATTCAAGTCTATGTGCCCCCTGCCCCCAAGTTGTTTTCAGTGCCACGGGTTTGGTCATGTAGCAGTGGTATTTAGTGGTTAAAAAAACTGTGTGATAGATGTGTTGGATTATTGCAATTGTGAAGGCAATAGGCTAAAATGTAGCAATTGTGGAGAGGAACATAGTTCTGCTTATGCAGGGTGTCCTGTATATAAGGAAGCTGTGGAAGGAAGTGCAGTGAATTTGGATGGAAATAGGCAAATTATGTGCAGAGGCTGTTCAGAAAGTTCAGACGACAGTATCAGTGGGACCTGTTAATATCCAGAAAGCAGATAGGTTAGATTCAGTGCGTAAGGTGCATGATTTTATAACAAAGGATTCACTGATTGTTGACAGACTAAAATTTATTGTCTTCATGGCAGATGTGGTAAATTGTACAGCACAAACTAAAAGTAGGATAGAAAAAACAAAAATTATATTAAAGGCTGCAGAAAAAAAAATTAGAAATAAGAGACTTAACTCTAGAAGTTATTAATGACATTTTACGAGAAGGAGTAAATAATATACAGACTTCGAAGGAGGGTTATTATTCTCACAATGAAATGCTACAAGTTTGTTAGCTAATGTAACAAATTCTTTAAAAGATTCACCGAATAACCCCAATGTTTCTATGTGTATAAGAAACCTGGTTGAAATCTTGTCGAAGTTTTAAGGTACAAGGTTATGTTGATAAAAGATGTGATCAGAACATTAGGTTTTAATAGGTACATTTAACGTCAGAGAGATGTATGCAATATACATCCTGAAACTCTTTTTCTTCGCAAACATCCACGAAAACAGAGGAGTGCCTCAAAGAATGAATGACAGTTAAATGTTAGAACCCCAAAGTACCCCCAGTTCCTCCCTCCCTCACCAACAAAAAAAGCATCAGCACCCCCCCCCCCACCAAGCACATGGGCAATGGAGGAATGGCTACCTTTGTAAAAATGGGATAGCACATCGAGTTTTGGAAACTATAGAAGGAGCACAAAGAGAAACCTATTTAATAACATTATTTTTGCTATAGACCTCATGCTAGTATCTGAGGGTGTAGCCAGTGTGTGTAACTGGGAAGTGTATAATGATACAACTGTGGGGAGTGACCATTCTCCATTATATGTACAATGGGAAACATTGTGTATCAGCGGAAAGGTTTTCATATCTCCAGATAGAATTTTAAAAAGGCAAATTGGGATGTATTTGATGATCTATGTGAAAGTAGATTTCCTGATCATTTGTTTTTGGAGAATATCGTGTTATGCAATAATACCTTGTGCTCTGAGCTCAACTCAACAGCTAAGGAAGCAATTCCCAAATTGTTGGGAAATAATGAAAGGAAAGCTGTTCCCTGGTGGATGGATGAATATAAAAGAGCTCAAACCAAAGTAAGAAAGGCAAAGAAACTGTATTTGAGAATGTAATGTGATAGTATTAAGAAAGAGATTCCAGAAAGGGAAGAAGGACACAGAAAAGGGGGTGGGGAGTTTCAAAACCTATTTTGTATGAGGGGGACGGCTACAATTTTTGACTCTGAAAAAGCAGAAATATTCACTAAAACATTTGTCAGTGTGCATAGTTCAGCCAATTTAAGTAGAGAGGTCTTATAGAGAAACAGTAGTGGCAAACAGTCCTCAGATTGCTGAGGAAGTGAATGTTCAAGTTCCTGCTTGGATGTTAAATTTACATTCTCTGAACTTTAAAGAGCTATTAATGGTGTTGGTCAGACCTCACCTGGGAAAGATGGTATTTGTTATAGTATGGTTATACAGTTATCAGATTTGAAACAAGTCGGTTTTGGAATTTTTTAATACAACATGAGTTGAAGGGCGACTTCCTTCTTTCTGGAAATTAGCGGTAGTTAGCCCTATATTGAAACCTGGTAAAGGGTCAATCAGATCCTTCCAGTTATAGACCCATTTCACTAACTTCACCTGAATGTAAAATAATGTAATGAATGGCCATAGTAAGGCTTTCTTATTTTGTGGAAAGTAGTGGAAAATTAGCTGTACACCAATCTGAAGATCGTAAAGATAGAATGGCCGTGCTCGATGTTAACTTTGAAATCTGATATTCCTAAGGCCCAAGTTTATGAAGAATCAGTGATGTCAGTTTTCTTTGATGTAGGAAAAGCTTATGATATGTTATGGACACAAGGGTTATTGCTTAAACTTGAAAAGATGGGAATAGGTGGTAGAATATTCAAATGGTTTCAATATTTTTATGTGACAGGAAGATACAAGTTAAGGTGGAAACAACATTGTCTAAGGAGTATGAGATAGAGAACGGTACATCACAGGGGAATGCATGTAGCCCACCCCCATTAATAGGGATTAATGATATTTTCTTAACTGTTGGATTAGACATTTCCAAGCCATTATATGCTGATGATGGTACAGTGTGGAAGGGAGGCAGGAATTTAAATTATATAGTTAAGAAAATATGGATAGCTATTAATTAAGTAGATGACTGGGAGGGTTTACATTTTCTGTTTGCAAAGCCTCAAGTTATTTGTTTTTCTAAAAGGAACATTACACCCCACAAGTCGATTGGTAAGTGGTAACATTTCTAGGTATGTGGAAGGACACGAGGCTAACATGAAAGGCTGCACGTGAATAAAAATCTAGAGAAGTGTAATAAAAGCCCTTGATGTGCTCAGATACTTAGCTGTGTGTGATTGGGGTGTAAGTGGGAGGCCGTTTAAACAAATGTGTATTACTTTAATCAGATCTGTCTTTGATCATGGATGTGCTGCTTATGGGTCAGCCTCAGCAGTGGTCTTAAAGCCCTGAGGTAAAGTTGGTGCAGTCCCTTAAAAAATTCTGCTCTGCTCCGCTAATCGATGGCCACGTTTTAGTGCCACAATTTGGATGTTTAAAGAGCAGCTAAACTCAGGTTTGGGGCTCAGTCGTCAGCTCAAATTTGGTTCAGTCTGCAATTGCGTTTAGGATTTCTGTCTCATTTGGATTCTCGTCTAGTCTCGTCAGGTTCTTGTCTTGCATCTAATCAGGAACCCTGCTCTTGTCTCAGTCTCAAAACTCTGTCTCGATTCTAGTCTCAGATACTCCAGCACTTGGGTCCTTACTGTCCTCGTCTAGGTCTTTCGTCACAGTACCAAACATGGACGCAACGGGGTATTGGAGTCTCTTGTCAGCAGTGGCCAGCCACAGAGAGAAGATTTCAAGACAGAGCCTGGAGATGCACAACCTCCAGGTCGCCATGGATTTACTGTTGCTGGGAGGAAGCCAGAATTGCTGGGGTGAGGCCATCGGTCACACGTCTGAATCAGTCCATCTTCCAAACCAGGGGATGTTCAGCAGTGTCCCGGGTTCTTCATACTGTGCTCTTTGGTGTTTGAACTCCAGCCATTCCGGTTTCCTACACAGTGCAGAAAGGTGGCCTTTACAATCTGTCTCCCAACTGGGAGAGCTCTGGCCTTGGCCACCACACATTGGGAGTGGAGGTCGGAGATTTGCTCAGATTCAGGAGAATCCATGGACACCATGGAAGGGGTGTTCCGTTATACCACCAGAACTAACAGATCCTTGGACCATCTGATGAAGCCATGTCACGGTAGTGGGTCAGTCACAATTGAGTTTTGGACTTTGATTGAGGAGTGTGGCTGGAATGAGGAGGCCTTGGCCACACTGTACCACCAGGGTGAGTTGGGAGAGCTGCTAGAGGACTTAGAGGCTCTGACTGGGAGGAATGCAACGGTAGCAGCCACTACTCCCAACCCTACAGATTCTGGTGCATTGCTGGAGGCAAAGACCTTAGAGAGAAAGAACTGGCAAAAGTTGAGTGCCTTTGTGGACTCGGGAGCAACTGATAACTTCCTGGACTTGGGGACAGCCCGTTGGCTCAACATACCTATGCAGGAGATGAGCCAGCACACAGCCACAACTGCCCTGGATGGACATCTGCTTGGGTCCAGGCGATCTTGCAGCAGACATCGGTTTTACAAATGAGGATGGGGGATCATGCAGAGGACTTTAGTTTTCACTTCATAGATTATCCTGACATTCCCCTGATCCTCGGGCATCCTTGGCTAACCAAGAATAACCCTTCTGTGAACTGGGAGGAAAGGAGAATCATCGCATGGTCAAGTCCCTGCAGGAAGTAGCATTTCTGGTTTGGTGTTCCGACCCCCAGATTCTCCCAAGACCAGCGGCTGACTGGGAGGCAGGCTTTTGCTTGGAGTAACTCAAAGCCTTCAGGAGACCCAGTGATGCCTCCGTGGGGGGATAGGCCAGCTCCAGTCAACAGGACCGTGTCAGTTCTGACCCTGTCTGCTTGAAGATGTCTTGAAAATGGAGAGAGAGGGTCTCAAGTTCAGGAACAAGCCAAGAAGTTCGACAAGGGGGTGCCCAAGAATTCTGGTGCCCTTGCAGCCCAGCCTAAAAGAACCAGTCGCCAAGTCCTGTCTAAGGGATAGGCTCGTAAACGTAATCATAGGATCCTAGTCCCAAGAGGACAAAGAATATTCATAGCACTCATTGCGATCATCGAGGATACGGATGAAGATTTGGACTCTGTTTCAACAAAGATTGGTGGCTCTGTTTACAGTACTAACTAAGAAATCCACGGGCCCTTTTATCTGGACTACCAAAGAGGAGGCTGCTTTTGCAGATCTCAAATAACGGTTCCCAACAGCTCCCATTTTGGTCTCACCTAACCAGGACCTTCCCTTCGTTGTGGAGGTGGACACCTCAGACGTCGGAGTAGGTGCAGTATTGTCTCAACGGGCACTCTTGGACAATGAGCTGCACCCATGTGTGTTCTTCTCCAGGTGTCTATTCCTGGTAGAGATGAATTATGGTATCAGAAGCAGGGAGCTACTCGTGATCAGGTTGCCACTGGAGGAATGGCGTCATTGGCTTGAGGCTGCCAAGAACCCTTTTACTGTGTGGACAGACCACAAAAACCTGGCTTGTATTCAGGAGGCCAAAAGACTGAATTCCAGCAGGGCAGGTGGTTTCTTTTCTTTAATCTGTTCAATTTTGTTCTGATCTAGGTCAAACACCAGATGCCTTGACTCATCGGTTTGATGCACACGAAAAAGAGTAGAAGCCTGCCACCATTTTGCTCCAAGCTAAGGTGATAGCATCCATTTGTTGGGGAATTGACGTACTTGTTCGCAAGGCCCAAGCGCTAGAGGAGGTTCCCAAGAATGGTCCTCCAGGTCATCTGGTCATTCCAAGTTCAGTCAGGTCTAAGGTTCTTCAATGGGGACACACATCTGCTCACCCCAGGGGTTGCCAGAACCTTTGAGCTCATTAAGAGGAGCTACTGGTGGGCCTGGAATGGCTAAAGAAGTCCAACAATATGTGGAAACGTGTGAGGTGTGCGCCCAGAACCGGGAACCCCATTCAACCTCAGGGGCTTCTTCACCCTTTACTTGTTCTGGACAGACTATGGGTGCTCATCTCCAAGGACCTTGTCACCGGTCTTCCGCTTTCACGGTGACTGTGGATTGCTTCTCGAAAGCCTGTAAATTCATAGCATTGGACACACTAGAGATGGCTGAGATTATCCTTCATCAGGTCTTCAGGATCCATTGATTTCTGGTGGACATTGTGTCAGATCGTAGTCCACAGTTCGCATGGCATTTTTGGAAAGCTTTCTGTCCACTGATCAGGGCAACAGTAAGCCTTTCCTCTGGGTTTCACCTGCAGTCCAATGGTCAGACGGAGTGGGTGAACCCGGATATAGAACGAACCATGAGATGCCTGGCCTCAGAAAGACCAGACGGGTGGTGCGATCATTTGATGCGGGAAGAGGTCACTCACAACACATTACAGCATTCTGTGAATGGGATGCCTACGTCTGAATGCCATTTTGGGTATCGTCCACCACTCTTCCCTGAGGAAGAGGCTGAGGTTGAGGTTCCTGCTGCCAAAGATCTCGTCAGGCGCTGCAAGGAGAAATGGACTAGGGTGAGGGAGACTTTGCTGGCCTCTGAACTGAAGTTGGTAAGAGAAAGCAGGGACCAGCTTTGCAGCCTGGGCAAGGTGTCTGGTTGGCTACTCAAGATTTACCTCTCTGGGTGGAGTCAAGGAACTAGCGCCCAAGTTCATTGGGCCCTTCAAGGTCCTTCAGGAAGTGAACCTCGTAGCCTACACTTTGCAGCTCTCCAAGACCTTTAAGATTAATGCCACCTTCCATGCATCCAGGTTGAAACCAGTCCTCCAACCTCACCACCAACAGCCCTGCTGCCACCCAGATTTGTTGATGGGCAACAGGTCTTCACCATGAAGAAACTTCTGGATTTATGAACTGCTCATAGTATTTGACAGTTCCTCATTAAATAGGTAGGGTTTGGACTCGAGGAACAGTGCTGGGTTCCGGAGAGGGACATCCTGGACCTAGCACTAATCCATAGTGACCGTCAGCATCACCCTGAGCAGCCAGGGCATCAGGAGTTGGCCATAGGGGACAGGGTCCAGTTACAGTGTGCACCTGACTGCATCAGCCTCCGGCATCTAGAAGCTCCAATTCTCCAGAGTGTGGATAGCTGATATGGTCCATTTAAAGATTCTGACCCACTCCGCTAATTACCAGCCATGGTTTGGCACCAAGATATGAATATTTAAAGAGCACCTGCATTCAAGCTCGGGGACTCAACCATCAGCTCAACTTTGGTCCATTCTTCAATTGCGTTTAGGATTTCTGACTGGTTTTGATTCTCGTCTAGTCTCATCTAGCATCTATTCAAGAACCCGGTCCTTGTCTTCTGTCTCAAAACCATGTCTCGATTCTTGTCTCGGATAGTGCAGCACTTTGGTCCCTACCATTCCTGCCAAAGTTCTGCTCACAGGTTCAAAAGACCCAGTGACAGGTCGATCAGGTGTCACTGTTTATGTTCCAAAGTTTCAGGTGACTCTTAAGAAAAGATTATCAAACAAAGTGTCAGTATTCCTATCTCAGATGGTTGCTATCACTTTATCCTCGCAATGGGTTGAAGAAGTACATCCTGATTACATACTTCTGTGCTCTGACATTCTTCTTGAGGTTAGACAACATCTGTTGAGACTGCAGGGTCTAGGCTTGGGTATCCATTTCATATGGGTCCCAGCCTACGGTGGGGTTGAAGGAAACGAGGTGGTGGACATTCTTGCCGAGTAAGGATGCAAATGTAACAGTGCCTTTGCATAAAGGAGAAGTGAAAACCATAATCATAAAGTCTATTTGATCACTGTGACAACAAAGCTGGGAGAATAAAAAGAAAGGATGGCACTTATATATGATTCAGCAGCTGTTTGGTCTTACTGACATTGAGTGCAAGGTTGTTCCTGCGACACTACTCAGATAGCTGGTATACCTTGCTTCTGTATGGCCTCTTATCACCATCTGACATTCTGCCAACAATGGTTGTGTCATCAGAAAATTTACAGAAGGCATTTGAGCTATGCCTATCCACACAGTCATGGCTGTAGAGAGATTCGAGCAACGGGCTAAGCACACATCCCTGAGGTGCGCCAGTGTTGATTACCACTCTGCACAGATTGTGGTCTTCTGGTTAGGTAGTGGAGAACCCAGCTGCAGAGTGTTGCAACGAACGGGTGCGAACCCAAACGCAGGGCACTGACACGGAGGTAGAGAAATCTAAAGAGTCTTTATTAATGGCTGCAGGGAAGGTCAGGGAGCCAGTGGGGCTTGACCGGGGATCGAACCTGGGTCACTGCGGTGAGAACGTGACATTTACCCACTGAGCCAACAGAGAGTGTAGGCGGGCGGCGGAATGAGGCAGAGCAGGGAAAACTTATCTTGACACGGAGCGTGGCTGGACCCGAACGGCAACAGGAGGATGAACAGAAAAGGCAAGCGGTAGAGAATACTTTTCTTGACACGGAGGAATGGAGTTACACAGGTAATCCTCGGTATTGAAGTAAAATTTAGAATACGCAATCCTAAGCGGCCGGGAACGTTAATTACCACACTGGCTAACTCAACGATCTGGCCCCGAGAGGATGCAAAGCCGGTGCTCTTATGCTGCAGGTCTTGAAAGGGAATTAGGAGAAAATGGGGAATTAACGGTCAGGACCGTGACACAATCAAAGGGAATTAGGAGAAAATGGGGAATTAACGGTCAGGACCGTGACACAATCAAAGGGAATTAGGAGAAAATGGGGAATTAACAGTCGGGACCGTGACACAGAGTCCCAGATTCTGTAGCTTTTCGATCCGGACTGTAGGAATGATGATGTTAAACACTGAGCTATAGTCAATAAACAGCATCCTCAGGTAAGTATTGGTATTGTCCAGATGATCCAAAGCCGCAAGGAGAGCCAACGAGGTTGTGTCTTCCATAGACCCATAGTGGTGAAACCCAACTGCAACAGGTCCAGGACCTTGCTGAGGCAGGAGCTGATTCTATCCTCTCAAAGCATTTCATCACCACAGATATGAGTGCTACTGGACTCACATCCCATCTGGAAGAAATTATACTTAAATGTTTACGTGTTGGACATACTCAGTTGAATATCTTCTTGTTGAGAATTAATATGTATGATAAGGGCATTTGTAGGCAGTGCACTTGTCAAGAAACGGTGCAGCACGTGAATGTAGATCTTACGAGGTGCAAAGGAAACATCTAACTGCTAAATTGAGATCCTCGGGACAGACTCAGTTTAACATGGAAAGTTTTGAGGATATCTCTGCTATCACTATGTTTAGAGGTGCATATTTGATGTTGTTGAAAGCATTAGACTTTTTGTTATTATTTGAGATTTTAGGGGAGGAGTGGAATTAAAGTGGATGTAATTCCTGTCTCTTCGTTCCACACTCCTCTTCAGTAGGTGATGGTAATGCACCTTATGTTGGTCCACAAACCACCACTAAACTTTGCAAGAAGAAGAAGAGGCTGCTTTTTCTCATTTGAAGAATGCAGAGGGAAGACATCCATCTCCATCCATTCTTTATTTGCTCTTGAAACAGTATTATCTCTGAGTTTTAAGCCTTTGGTAGTATTTAGTAGACATGTTTTGAAGAAAACATGTTTAAGTTTATCTTTGTGCGGCATGTTTACACTCATTTACACTGTATAGCTATGCAGCGTTACATATGTGTACTATTAAAACTACTTGATCATCTGTCTGTATACTTCCTTGGCTAACACCCACGGCGAGAATATTTGACAGTATTAGCATATTCAGGCATGTGATGATTCTGTATTGAACTTAATATCTAATTTATTTACCTGTCTGCTGTCTCACAATACCAGTCTCATTAAAAACCCAAAAAGATAGCTTCTGCCTTGGGTGATTTTGAGAAGTTGTTTAGCTGACATGCACAGTGAGGACAGTAGAACAACCATCTTCCTTAACATAAGATAAAACGACAGTTTTCTCTTGATGCCCAATTGACTTAAATTTTACCAGGCTGTCATAACACTTGGTCAAATACAGTTTTCCAGGGCAGTCAATCTTGCTTCACCTCTGGTCCATGTTTGGATCAAGCAGGACATCAATAAGGTGTCAAGCTTGGGTTTTACTGAGGCCACTTACTTCCAGAGTAGGTAACTGGTGAGCAGGTGCCACGTGACCACACTGTCAATGAAGCTACCAGTATGCTGATAATAGCTAAGCCTGGAATGACGGGCCAGTAATTAGCTGCACTGGACTTGTCCTTCCTTTGTAACCAGGACAAACCTGAACGATCTTCCGCTTGTTTGGGTAACTATTTTTGTTGCAGTACACTGTAAGTAAAAGAGCTTTGCAAGTCTTCAGTGCAACAGCTTGGATGTTGACAGATCCTGCAAGCTTTACTGTATGCTGTGTTTTCAGCTCAGTCTTGTTATCATGTGTGGAGCTGACTGCAGATGGCTTCTGAGATGGTGGGAGACCCAGGAGGGAGTGGATATGGATCGTCCACTCAGCACTTCTGCCTGAAGATAGCGGTGAACGTTTCAGCCTTCATGTAGCCTCGCGGTTAGAGTGACACCTTACAGTACTGATTGTAAAGTTGGGGTTCGATTCTGCAAGGAGTTTGTACGTTCTCTCTGTGACCATGTGTGTTTCCTCTGGGTGATCCGGTTTCCTCCCACATTCCAAAGCTGTATGGTTAGGGTTAGCGATTGTGGGCAGGTTACATTAGGGTTAGCGAGTTGTGGGATGTTACGTTAGGGTTAGCGGGTTGTGGGCATGTTACGTTAGGGTTAGCGGGTTGCGGGATGTTACGTTAGGGTTAGTGAGTTGCGGGCATGTTACGTTATTTCTGCTCTTCTGCACTGCACCTTGATCCAAGCTTGAGACTCTGACTTCAATGTCACCTTGAGATTCATTTTCCCGCAGGCATTCAAGATTCAAGGTTAATTTCTTCAAGACTATAAATGCAGAAAATGCCAAGAGAATCTAGAAACAATCTAGCACATTGTAGGATCCTGCAGCAGTTTAACTCAATCTGATTTCTTACACAAGCACAATCAAGAGGCAAAGATCATTCACCAAAATCTTGCTTTAAAATACAAACTCATAAAAGACACCATACCTTACTATAAATATAGTATAAGACTGATGCAGTTTTAGAGTCAGAGTTCCACAAATCATATTACGACTGATCCAATATTACAGTCAGGGCAATCCATAATAACTGTCCGGATATAATATTACAGGATAGTCATAGTCATAGTCATATTTTATTGATCCCGGGGGAATTTGGTTTACGTTACAGTTACACCATAAATAATTAAATAGTAATAAAACCATAAATAGTTAAATAGTAATATGTAACTTATGCCAGGAAATAAGTCCAGGACCAGCCTATTGGCTCAGGTGTCTGACCCTCCAAGGGAAGAGTTGTAAAGTTTGATGGCCACAGGCAGGAATGACTTCCTATGACGCTCTGTGTTGCATCTCAGTGGAATGAGTCTCTGACTGAATGTACTCCTGATAATCAAGCAAGAACAACTTAGTTAATAGAGATAGCCATTCCAAACACACATAACATACAGAAATCAATAAAAGAAAAACATCAGAAATATGCTGAGTTAAAAGAGGAAATTGAAAGACTATGGAACATGAACAGGGTATATACATTGTCCCGATAGTAATATCTACAACTGGTATCATCCCAAAGGCACTACACAATAGCATTAAACAATTAGATTTACACAGCAATATCTATGTAAATCTTCAGAAAGCCACAATACTAAACACCGCAAACATAGTCCAAAAGATCCGCCATTGAGAAATGAGTGTGCCCTTATCTCAAGTTTTACCAGCTTGAGTTGAGAAAAAATAAAACTAATAATATTAGATACTATAAAAGGTAAGGTGCCACATAAAAGACTTCTCCATAAGATGAAGGATTCATAGAGTCGGGGTGATGTATTAGCATGGATAGAGGATTGGTTAATTAAGAGAAAGCAGAGAGTTGGGATACTCTGGTTGGCAATCAGCAGTGAGCGGTGTGCCACAGGGGTCAGTGCTGCGCCTGCAACTGTCATGATATACACTAACGATCTGGAAGAGGGGACCGAGTGTAGTGTATCTAAGTTTGCAGATGATACTAAATTGAGTGGAATGGCAAATTGTGCAAAAGATACAGAGAGTCTGCAGAGAAATATAGATAGGTTAAGTGAGTGGGCAAGGGTCTGGCAGATGGAGTACAATGTTGTAAATGCGAGGCCATCCACTTTGGAAGGGAAAATGAAAGAAAATATTATTATTTAAATAGTTAAAAGATTGCAGCATGCTGCTGTTTGGAAGGACTTGAGATTGCTTGTGCATGAATCACAAAAGGTTGGTTTGCAAGTGCAGCAGGCTATAAAGAAGGCAAATGGAATGTTGGCCTACATTGTTAGAGGGATTGAATTTAAGAGCAGGGAGGTTATGCTGCAACTGTACAGGGTACTGGTGAGGCCACACCTGGAGTACTGCATGCAGTTCTGTTTTTCTTACTTGAGGAAAGATATACTGGCTTTGGAGATGGTGCAGAGGCAGTTCTCCAGGTTGATTCCAGAGATGAGAGTGTTAGACTATGAGGAAAGATTGAGTTGCCTCGGACTGTACTCGCTGGAATTCAGAAGAATGAGAGGAGATCATATAGAAGCATATAAAATTATGAAAGGGATAGATAAGATAGAGGCAGGAAAGTTGTTTCCACTGGTAGGTGAGACTAGAACTAGGGGACATAGCCTCAAGATTCGGGGGAGTAAATTTAGGACAGAGATGAAGAAGAACTGTTTTTCCCAAAGAGTGGTGAATCTGTGGAATTCTCTGCCCTATGAAGCAGTGGAAGCTGCCTCAGTAAATATAATTAAGACAAGGTTGGATAGATTTTTTGCATAGTAGGGGAATTAAGGGTTATGGGGAAAAGGCAGGTAGGTGGAGATGAGTCCATGGTCAGATCAGCCACGATCTTATTGAATGGCGGAGCAGCCTTGACAGGCCAGATGGCCTACTCCTACTCCTATTTCTTATGTTCTTATGTTCTTAAGTTCTTACACTTATACAGAGAAAAGCCTTCTGACAGGTTGCATCATGACTTGGTCTGGAAATGCCAATGCAGAGGAAGGCAAGAACCTGTAAAGTATGGACTCGGGTAGTTCCACTACAAGTTCACCTCTCCCCATCACTGAGGACATTTACAAGAGGTCATATCTCAGGTAATGACATCCATCACCAGAGACCCCCGTCAGCCGGGCCATGCCCTTTTCTTGACGCTGCGATTAGGCAGAAGATACAGACTGGCAAGTATCTAGAACTCAGAGTTCAACAGCAGCTTTTCCCCATTGCCATCAGGTTCTTGAATTGACATGAAAAGCTTCAGCACTAACCAGACTATAAATTCTTTTCTCTCTCTCAATCTTACTTTAGTAATGTCTATTTTATTTTTTCTTATGTATAATTTATGCACTATTTATGCTAATTTAAGTTTACACTATGTTCCTGTTTTGTAATGTTCTGAGCTGCTGCTGCAAAAAGCTGATCTTCATGGTATTTATACCCCACGTATGGATGTCTTAAAGCTGAACTTGAGGAGATCCATAGAGTTATGTTTCTGAGACTGGATAAGGGAGGGGTGTCAGGGGGATCTTGCAAGGTTACAGGGTAGAGAGTGACCTTGTGTCTGAACTCAGTACTTCTATCAATGATAGATGGATAGTCTGGTTTTCTTCTTTCTCCAGGGTGGGAGGGTGGGGAAGACACTTGCTTTACCACTGTTTTGTTGTAGTTACTCATGGTGTTCTCTGAGCATGGTGGACATGCTACGTTGGAACTGGAATGTCTGCCAACACTTGCGGGCTGCCCCCTGCACATCGTTAGGTTGCATAAAGGAGTAAGGGGAAAGGGGTGAGGCAAGGGTCGCCATGTGATAGATGCATCCAGCTGAGGAGGTGTGACTGGCAAAGGGAGACGCAAAGTGAAGGTTGGATTTACTGTCATACTGTACGTACAGGTGTGATGAAGAACCTACTCGCAGTAACTTCACAGGGACTTGGCATCACATAAGCAGCAATCACAACTAATAAACAAATTATACCCAGCCTTGAATCAGCCCGTCTCCAGAGCCACGAAAATCTGGGACCCTGAAGACACACTAGTCTTCCAGGCCATGTCCTTGGCATATCGAAAAGCAGCCGATCCTGAGGCCCTGAGAGCAGGTCCCATTTTCATAAAGAACCATGTAACTCCAGGTCAGGGTCTTCAAAAGAAAGGGGAAAAAAAGAGATTATCTTTCTTTCTTCTTCAATCTTTTTATTAAGTTTCAAAATTGATAAACATAACAATAATAGGAACGACACAAAGAGATCGGGATTACATTAATAGTGGTTAACATGTACAGGCACAGATTTCAAGTAACAAATATAGTTTAGCCTCCCAATCTCATAGTAACTAACCATGAAAAAAAAGAGATATCAAAGATAGAAAAAAGCTGTTTCTGAAGATGCAAGCGAAGGAGTTGCCGTTAGGTAGAGGCAGAGATATTTAAGAAATTCTTAGATAGGCACGTGGATGATAGAGAGTTGGAGGGTTATGCAGGAGGAAAGAGTTAGAGTGATTAGGCATTCAGCACAATATCGTGGGCTGAAGGGCCTGTACTGTTCTAGTGGGCTCAGGTTTAAAGTGAGAGGGAAGAAGTTTCAAGTGGATGTGAGGAGCAAGTTTTTCAGAGAGGGTGGTGGGTCAGTGGATCAAGGTGCCAGTGAAAGTGATGGTGGGGGCACATTTAAAATAAATGCAGACGGGAACACGGAAAGAAAAGGTTTAAAGGGTTATGGGCTAAGCATGGGCAACTGCGACTAGCTCAGGTAGGCAACTTGTTTGGCGAGGACAAGTTGGGTTGAATACTTTTTAACTGTACACTGGCTCGAGCTGTCATGCTATTGTTTGGGTGGTGCCTGTCCTGACCTGACATGGAGGTGAGAAGTCTTTCAGTGACTCCAGACTAGTTTGGTAAAGGAGTGAAAAAGCAGGTGGTTAGTTGGACTGAAGTCAGTGTGAATGAATTGAATGAGGGGGAGATTGAAAGGAGACAATTAACACAACGGGACACTCTGAACTGAACACAAGCCTCCTATTTACACAACAATGAAAGGCATTATAAACATTATTAGCATTCCAGCAGCACTGACTCCCAATTCAAGGACATATTACATCAACTCCTATCTTCCCCAGTTATTGTAACTGGATCAGAATGATGTCACTTGGTAAACACAGCTGCTCACACCTGATGCATCAATTAGCTTCCCAGACAAGTGCCTTAAGTCCTACACAGAAATTCTAGCTGGTCTGGGACAGCTTGGCCTGAGATTGTGTCATTTTTTCAGATTAACAAAAACATCATAAGACAAGTTATTGCTTTTGTCCCGAGGTATCAGAAGCATTGATTTCTCTGTCTCCTCCCTTGGCCTCCAGGTGACAGCCATAATTCAGACCTCTGTCAGAACGCTGCAGGTTCAAATTCCAACCCTGAAACTTCACAAGCAGGAGTCTTTGGCTGTAGTGAAAGGGCTGCCTCCGTTTACAGCCCGTTTTTTCCCCCTCCAACTCCCATCTCCCAGCATCTGCGGCAGTCTACATTCGTGAAGGGAGTCGGCAGCTTTAAATTCCTTGGTGTTAATATGATCAGGTGACCTGTCGTGGATCGAGCACAGAGACACAATCACGAGGAGGCCGGGCCAGCGTCGCAATCAGAACCGGTTTTATCACTGAGATATATTGTGATATTGGTTGTTTTACAGCAGCAGTACAGTGTAAATAATGTAAAATTACTATGTGACAATAAGAAATACTAAAAAAATGAGTAAGTATTGCGAAAAGAGTAAAAATAGTGAGAGGATGTTCATGGGTTTATTGTCCGTTGAAATCTGGTGGCAGAGGGGAAGAAGCTGGCCTTAAAATGTTGAGTATTGTGTCTTGAGGCTCCTGTAGCTTCACTCTGATGGCAACAATGAGAAGAGGACATGTCCTCAGACGTGGAGGTCTTTAATGGTGGATGCCACAGTTTTGAGGCGCCACCTTTTGCAGATGTCCTCGATGGTGATGGGACCAGTGCCCACGATGGAAATTGTTATGTTCTGTAACTCCAGAACATAAATCTAATTGCACTGATACAAAGGCCATTCCCACAGGAGTTATCCTTTCTCCAGTGCAAGTTTTTATTTGGATAACTGCAGGCTTCAGTTCAGGATCTTTGAAATGCTGTTCAAACTCATTTTGTGGAATGACTGAAACAGCCAAGCCGGTGCCCCATTCCATTTTAATTAATTTTCCATTCATTTCTGGTGTAAGCCAAATTGCTCGTTTCTTGTCAGTTTTTACATCTTAAATCTCAAGGCTACTCAGTCTTGCGTCACTGTCATCATGATCAGATTTTTCGTCAACAGCATGCAGGGTAGTGCCCTTTTTGAAACTACAGCTTAACTTTTTATCTGTTTCTCTTCCCTGTGCAGTCCATTTATTTTTGTCTGCCCAACGTGCTCTTTGTGTGTGCCCTACTTTGTTGCATTTTCTGCAAGCGTCACCCTTGAACCTGCATTAGCCTGGTGAATGTGAGCCCCTGCTACAACAGTTTCACAATTTGTTTGGCCAGGCATGTTTCTGTTTAGTCATTGCAATTTTGTTCACGCCCACTTTCACTCCTGACTGCAACTCAATTGTGTCTCTGTCTGCGGTCTCCATTGATACAGTAAATTTAACTGCTTTTTAAATGTAAGTTGTGCTTCAGTTAGGAGACATTTTTGAATAATTTCTTGTGAGATTTCACAAATTGAATGGTCTCCTAGATCATCATTAAGACCATCATTGAACTGACAATGCTCAGACAATCTTTTCAATTCAGTCATGTATGTTAAAATGGACTTCCCTTCCTTTTGATTTTGCTTCTGGAACCTAAAGAGTCCTGTAATCAACAATGGCTTTGGTTTCAAATAGTCCTGCATCACTTTCCTGATATCAGCAAAGCCAATTTCTGATGGTTTGGTTGGAGCAGTCAAACTTCTAACCAAGCGGTATGCCTTTAAACCCAATGCACTCAGCAAAACTGGTATTTGATTCTCATTGGCTATGTCATTTGCTTCAAAATACTGCTCAATCTGTTCAGTATACAAAATCAATTTGTCTCTTGTGCAATTGAACGTGTCCATCTATCCGATGTAGCCAGCCATTTTTGCTTTTTTAAAAATTTACGATATTTTCACCCGGCACACATTATTTATGAACCCATGAATTTGTTCATTTTCTGGCTTTTTAAAAAAAAACCAATTATGTTCTCTCTCTCCTTTCTGAAGAGACACATGCTGGAACATCTCACTCTATTTCAGTAGGTAAGTAGTTGTCTCAGGTTCATTTTAAAAATATCTCGTCACCACTGTTACATTTCTGTAACTCCAAGATATAAATCTAATTACAAGAAAAAGATGGCAACCCAGGAGAATGGGTCTTAGTTTTTTACCTTAAGTGAGGCGCAGATGTATAACATTGTAGAGTGATAACGTATGCCATTTACTTACTTTTACATATTAAATGTACAGGAATGGTTAATCAAACAATATATTACAATATTACTGAAAAACTAAACACACAACAGAGATTGCTGGGTTACAACCCTCTGCAGCTTTTTTCTGACTCTGTACAATGGCCCCTCCACACCAGACATTTCAAAAGTTTCAAAGGTACATTTAATGTCAGAAAAATGTATACAATATACATTCTGACATGCCTTTTCTTCGCAGCCATCCATGAAAACAGTTGAGTGCCACAAAGAATGAATGACAGTTAAATGTTAGAACCCCAAAATCCCCCCCCCCAGCTTTCCTCCCTCCTGTGTGTAAGTGGCGGCAAGCAATGATCTCGCTCCCCCCACCGGGAAAAAAAAGCACTGGCACCAGCCACTGAGCACTCAAGCGTGAGCAAGGCAACAGCAAAGACACAGACTAACAGTTACCCCAAAGACTACATTGTTCACCCGGCACTTGACACACCACAGGCTCTCTCTCTTCCTAATAAGAGAGAGAGAGAGAGAGAGGTGTCTCCATTTTCACAGTGAGTGGGGAGGCATAACAAACAACTCACTGGTTTACGGTGTTAAAAGTCTGTTACGTCGCTTTTTTTTTAGCTCTGTGCCCAAAGATCTGGGCACACGGCCGTAGACATTCCGACTCCCCCGACGACACACGAGTCTCCTGCCGTGACACCAACCCTCGATCCGCCCGTCTCCAGTATACCTGTAGAAATTTGTTTGAAGTCCCACACAACCAGGTTCAAGACCAACTAATTCCTTTCAACCATTCAGTTCTTCAAACAACCTGATTACTACCTTGGTACAGCAAAGCTTTGAAGGCTCCGCACTACAGTGGGCTTTTCTTTGTTCATGTTGTTTTCTTTCTCATATGATTTTCTACAATGTTTACAGATTTCTACAGAAGTAGGGTGGAGAACATCCTGACTGATCACGTCACTGGCTGGTGTGGAGGCTCCAATGTGCAGGATCAAAAGAGGCTGCAGAGGGTTGTAGACTCAGGCAGACCCGTCACGGGCACAATCCTCCCCACCCTGCACACCTTCAAAAGGTTGTGCCCAAAGGAGGCAGCATCCATCATTAAGGACCCTCAGCATCCGGGACATCTTCTTATTACTGCATCAGAGGAGCGGTACAGGAGCCTGAAGACCCTCAGTCAACATCCTAGGAACAATTCTTCCCCTCTTCAATCAGATTTCTGAACAGTCCATGAACACTACCTCACCATTCCTCTTTTACATTATTTAGCTTTTTTTGGGTTATTTTTGTATTTTTTATGTGTGATGGACATTCACTTTCTGGGTGAGGGGGCATCCATCATCTTTCTTGCCAAGCAGCACACATCAAAGTTGCTGGTGAATGCAGCAGGCCAGGCAGCATCTCTAGGAAGAGGTACAGTCGACGTTTTGGGCCGAGACCCTTCGTCAGGACTAACTGAAGGAAGAGCTAGTAAGAGATTTGAAAGTTGGAGGGGGAGGGGGAGATCCAAAATGATAGGAGAAGACAGGAGGGGGAGGGATGGAGCCAAGAGCTGGACAGGTGATTGGCAAAAGGGATACGAGAGGATCATGGGACAGGAGGTCCGGGGAGAAAGACAAGCGGGGGGGGGGAAACCAAAGGATGGGCAAGGAGTATAGTGAGAGGGACAGAGAGAGAAAAAGGAGAGTGAGAGAAAGAATGTGTGTATAAAAATAAATAATGGATGGGGTACGAGGGGGAGGTGGGGCATTAGCGGAAGTTAGAGAAGTCAATGTTCATGCCATCAGGTTGGAGGCTACCCAAACGGAATATAAGGTGTTGTTCCTCCAACCTGAGTGTGGCTTCATCTTTACAGTAGAGGAGGCCGTGGATAGACATATCAGAATGGGAATGGGATGTGGAATTAAAATGTGTGGCCACTGGGAGATCCTGCTTTCTCTGGTGGACAGAGCATAGGTGTTCAGCAAAGCGGTCTCCCAGTCTGCGTCAGGTCTCACCAATATATAGAAGGCCACATCGGGAGCACCGGGCGCAGTACATCACCCCAACTGACTCACAGGTGAAGTGTCGCCTCACCTGGAAGGACTGTCTGGGGCCCTAAATGGTGGTAAGGGAGGAAGTGTAAGGCCATGTGTAGCACTTGTTTCGCTTACAAGGATAAGTGCCAGGAGGGAGATCAGTGGGGAGGAATGGGGGGGACGAATGGACAAGGGAGTCGCATAGGGAGCGATCCCTGCGGAAAGCGGGGGGGGGGAGGGAAAGATGTGCTTAGTGGGATCCCGTTGGAGGTGGCGAAAGTTACAGAGAATAAAATGTTGGACCCGGAGGCTGGTGGGGTGGTAGGTGAGGACCAGGGGAACCCTATTCCTAGTGGGGTGGCAGGAGGATGGAGTGAGAGCAGATGTGCGTGAAATGGGGGAGATGCGTTTGAGAGCAGAGTTGATAGTGGAGGAAGAGAAGCCTCTTTCTTTAAAAAAGGAAAACATCTCCCTCGTCCTGGAATGAGAAGCCTCATCCTAAGAGCAGATGCGGCGGAGACGGAGGAATTGCGAGAAGGGGATGGCGTTTTTGCAAGAGACAGGGTGAGAAGAGGAATAGTCCAGATAGCTGTGAGAGTCAGTAGGCTTATAGTAGACATCAGTGGATAAGCTGTCTCCAGAGACAGAGACAGAAAGATCTAGAAAGGGGAGGGAGGTATCGGAAATGAACCAGGTAAACTTGAGGGCAGGGTGAAAGTTGGAGGTAAAGTTAATAAAGTCAATGAGCTCAGCATGTGTGCAGGAAGCAGCGCCAATGCAGTCGTTGATGTAGCGAAGGAAAAGTGGGGGACAGATACCAGAATAGGCACGGAACATAGATTGTTCCACAAAGCCAACAAAAAGGCAGGCATAGCTAGGACCCATACGGGTGCCCATAGCTACACCTTTAGTTTGGAGGAAGTGGGAGGAGCCAAAGGAGAAATTATTAAGAGTCAGTACTAATTCCGCTAGACGGAGCAGAGCGGTGGTAGAGGGGAACTGATCGGGTCTGGAATCCAAAAAAGAAGCAGAGAGCTTTGAGAGCTTCCTGATGGGGGATGGAAGTATATAGGGACTGGACATCCATGGTGAAAATAAAGCGGTGGGGGCCAGGGAACTTAAAATCATCGAAAAGTTTTAGAGCGTGTCACAAACATAGGTAGGAAGGGATTGAACAAGGGGTGATAAAACAGTGTCGAGGTATGCAGAAACGAGTTGGGTGGGGCAGGAGCAAGCTGAGACAATAGGTCTGCCAGGACAGGCAGGTTTGTGGATCTTGGGTAGGAGGTAGAAACGGGAAGTGCGGGGTGTGGAACTATAAGGTTGGTAGCAGTGGATGGGAGATCCCCTGAGCGGATAAAGTCGATGATGGTGTGGGAGACAATGGCCTGGTGCTCCTTAGTGGCATCACAATTGAGGGGTAAATAAGAGGAGGTATCCGCGAGTTGTCACTGTGCCTCGGCAAGGTAGTGGTCAGTACGTCAGACTACAACATGAACATCGACTTCTCTCACTTCCACTAATGCCCCACCTCCCCCTCGTACTCCATCCATTATTTATTTTTATACACACATTCTTTTTCTCACTCTCCTTTTTCCCCCTCTGTCCCTCTGACTATACCCCTTGCTCATCTTCTGGGTTCCCCCCCGCTTGTCTTTCTCCCCGGACCTCCTGTCCCATGATCCTCTCATATCCCTTTTGCCAATCACCTGTCCAGATCTTGGCTCCATCCCTCCCCCTCTTGTCTTCTCCTATCATTTTGGAACTCCTCCTCCCCCTCCCACTTTCAAATCTCTTACTAACTCTTCCTTCAGTTAGTCCTGACGAAGGGTCTCGGTCTGAAACGTCGACTGTACCTCTTCCTAGAGATGCTGCCTGGCCTGCTGTGTTCACCAGCAACTTTGATGTGTGTTGCTTGAATTTCCAGCATCTGCAGAATTCCTGTTGTTTGCGTTTTTGTCTTTCTTGCCAAGCTCAGTTTTCTAAACACAACAGCTGGCACTTCTGGAGATCAAAGGGTTGTTTTTGAATAACATAAACTTCCAACTAATATTCTTTGTTTAGCTGATAGTCATAAATGGGAACCAGTCTTCAGTTTTTTATGTAAATGGCCAGCAATAATCAGTTTGAAGTTGAAAGGACAGCTTTGTAGACTGACACACTGTCTATAGAAAGTAGGATGTTGGGTCACAGCACCTGGACTGACTTCTCAAGAGCTACAGTGTAAGACAATGGATTATTTAATTGGGCTTGTTTCAAAACAGGCTAAGTTATTCAAGGAAGTTTGCAAAACAGATGGATAATATTACTTAGCATATCAAATGGCTGGTGTGTTAATACGCTTGAAGGGTTGTTTATTCAGCTCGTCAGCTTCACAGCATTAATTGTCGGTAGCTGGGAAATGTTTTTTTCAAGAAGCTTTTAGACAGTTTGTTTAAAAAAGGTATCTGAGAAAATATCAAAGGACTGTCCCTTGTCCTTTAGGTGCTGTTATACAGCCTTGACCTGAGGTGTTAGCCCTCCTATGTTGGGATGAGTGGCAAAACATATTCTAGACAACACAATGACCTGGATGACTGAGAACTTTCATAGACGTATGTAGGGAGAAGTTCGGGCTTATTAGAAAGAACATTAAGAAGAATGATAGGAAGACAGGGTGACAGGAATCCATTCCTTTGGATTCGATTTCTGTGATGGACGATTCATTTGGCTGCATCATTGAATTATATGAATTGTCCCTGTGTTTTGGAAATCCTTTGGATTTTACAAATGGTTTGTAATTTGGAAATATTTTATATGATAGAAATCCTCTGTGAGTTTTAAATATGTTTTAAGAGTGTTGATTGGATTTAAATGTGTTTCACTGAAAATAAATGAACTGTGTTTTAAACTACATTGTTAGCTGGAAGTAACTTCTTCTTGGTAGGGAGGGAGGATCCATTGCTCAAATAGTGGGTATTGGCAGCTAAATTCACCACGGAAAATAAACATGGAAATAATCTTTCAAGACTGGGTAGTCACGGTATATCCTCCTTTTAGGGAGGGTAACCATAGCTATCTATGTTGGATAAGGTTTAAGGTTTTCATCTGAGCATAGAATTTCACGGTCACCAAACCCAATACCATAACAGAATCAGAATCAGGTTTATTATCACCGGCATGTGACGTGAAATTTGTTAACTTAGCAGCAGCAGTTCAATGCAATACATGTCTGGAAGAGAAAATAATAATAATAATAATAAATAAAATGTTAAAAAAATAAACAAGTAAATCAATTAAAGTATATGTATATTGAATAGATTTTTTAAAATCATGCAAAAACAGAAATACTGTATATTGGAAAAAAAAGTGAGGTAGTGTCCGTTTAGGAATCGGATGACAGCGGGGAAGAAGCTGTTCCTGAATCATTGAGTGTGTGCCTTCAGGCTTCTGTATCTCCTGCCTGATGGTAACAGTGAGAAAAGGGCATGCCCTGGGTGCTGGAGGTCCTTAATAACGAACACTGCCTTTCTGAGACACCACTCCCTAAAGATGTCCTGGGTACTTTGTAGGCTAGTGTCCAAGATGGAGCTGACTAGATTTACAATCCTCTGCAGTTTCTTTCAGTCCCGTGCAGTAGCCGCACCGCGCCCCCCATACCAGATAGTGATGCAGCCTGTCAGAATGCTCTCCAAGGTACAACTATAGAAGTTTTTGAGTTTATTTGTTGACATAACAATTATCTTCAAACTCCTAATGAAGTATAGTCACTGTCTTGCCTTCTTTATAACTACAGCGATATGTTGGGACCACGTTAGATCCTCAGAGATCTTAATACCCAGGAAAGGAACTTGAAATTGCTCACTCTCTCCACTTCTGATCCCTCTATGAGGATTGGTATGTGTTCCTTCATCTTACCCTTCCTGAAGTCCACAATCAGCTCTTTTGTCTTACTGATGTTGAGTGTCAGGTTGTTGCTGTGACACCACTCAACTAGTTGGCATATCTCACTCCCGTACGCCCTCTCATCTCCATCTGAGATTCTACCAACAATGGTTGTATCAACAGCAAATTTATAGATGGCGTTTGAGCTATGCTTAGCCACACAATCATGTGTATATAGAGAGCCTACCATGCTATTCCGCGCCCTCACTTCGGGAAGTCTGATCACCTAGCTGTACGCACCAGTAGTGAGGACCAAGAAGGTTTGGACAAGGGAAGCACAGGAGCACCTACAGGACTGCTTTGAATTGGTGGACTGAACTGTATTCAGGGATTCATCTTCGAACCTGGATGAGTATGCTACAGTTGTTACCGACTTCATTAAAACCTGTGTGATGAACGTATGCCTACAAAGACTTACAGTACATTCCCAAACCAAAAGCCGTGGATGAACCAGGAGGTACATCATCTGCTGAAGGCTGGATCTGTGGCATTTAAGTCTGGCAACCCAGGCCTGTACCAGAAAACCAGGTATGATTTGTGGAGGGCTATTTCAAGGGCAAAGAGATTATTTTGAATGAAGTTGGAGGCAACATCGGATGCACGGCAACTCTTGCAGGGTCTGCAAGACATTAATTCCTACAAAGCGAAACCCAATAGCATGAATGGCAGCGATGCTTCACTACCAGATGAACTCAATGCCTTCTATGCCCGCTTTGAAAG
The DNA here is from genome assembly GCF_963921235.1 of Mobula hypostoma. NCBI lineage: Eukaryota > Metazoa > Chordata > Chondrichthyes > Myliobatiformes > Myliobatidae > Mobula > Mobula hypostoma. The sequence goes on from NC_086111.1 coordinate 19,623,663, forward strand.
GGAGAACACAACTACAGCTGTGAAGATCTCTGCTGCACCTGATGACCCTGAGATCTCTGTCTCAGAGGCCGATGTTAGGCTGTCCTTGAAGAGGGGAAGGTCCCAATGGAGTACCTGGTAAGGCTTTGAAAACCAGTGCCAACCAATTTGCGGGAGTATTCAAGGACATTTTCAACCTCTTACTGCTACAGGCAGAAGTTCCCACTTGCTTCAAAAAGGCAACAGTTATACCAGTGCCTAAGAAGAATAATGTGGGCTGCCTTAATGACTATTGCCCGGTAGCACTCACATCGACAGTGATGAAATGCTTTGAGAGGTTGGTCATGATTAGAATGAACTCCTGCCTCAGCAAAGACCTGGACCCATTGTAAATTGCCTATCACCACAATAAGTTAACGACAGACACAATCTCAATGGCTCTCCACACGGCTTTAGACCACCTGGACAACACAAACACCTATGTCAGGATGCTGTTCATCAACTATAGCTCAGCATTTTATACCATCATTCCCACAATCCTGATTAAGAAGTTGGAGAACCTGGGCCTCTGTACATCCCTCTGCAATTGGATCCTCGACTTCCTAACCAGAAGACCACAGTCTGTGTGGATTGGTGATAACACATACTCCTCGCCGACAATCAACACTGCCGCACCTCAGGGGTGTGTGCTTAGCCCACTGCGCTAATCTCTATATACACATGACTGTGTGGCCAAGCATAGCTCAAACGTACAGTGCCAGAAAACAACAAATTTCATGCCATTCTATCTGTCAGTGATAATAAAGTTGATACTGAATTTATATTTTCTTTGTGAGTGTTGTGTCTCAAATGCTACTGCAAGTACATCTTCCATTGCACCTGTACATACACATACTGGTTTATATGATAAACTATCTCAACTTTGACCATGAGCTTTGAGCCAGGACTACCCAATCTTCAAAGATTATTTCCATGTTTATTTTCCGTGGTAATGCCTCCATCTTTGAAAAAGATAGTTACAAGATTAGGGTTGGTCACTTGGAATGGATGCATGGGAACTTCTCACCTAAGATGGTGGCCCTTTGGAATTCGCTGCCCTGAAGGTTGTAGAGGCTAGATCCATGGGATGCTTAAAGATGAAATGAGTCATTTTCTTTGAAATGTCCGGGAATTGAAAGCTCTAGGCAGAAGAAGGTCAGGTCAGAGAAGAGGCTAAAATGGCTGGCACAGATCGGCCGTGGTCATATTGATCAGTGGGGATGGCCTACTGCTGTTCATATTTATTTATGTAACAACAAACACAAGAGATTCTGCAGAAGCTGAAAATCCAGAGTAAAACACAGGAAATGCTGGAGGAACTGAGCAGGTCAGGCAGTAGCTATTCGAGGGGCAGAGCGAAGAGGTTAATTGCGTTAAATGGCGACTCCTTTGCTTTCATCTTCGGAAACAGCTCTAATTCTATCTTTGGTATCTCTTTTTTTCCCTCTTCAAGGTTCTTTTGAAGACCCTGACCTGGAGTTACGCTCTGACTTTTGTTCTTTGCGGGAATGGGACCCACTCTCCAAGGACGCGGCCTGGAAGACTAGCACGCCTTCAGGGTGCCGGATTTTTCTGGCTCTGGAGACGGGCTGATTCAAGGCCGACGCCCCTGACTGAGGCATCACGGGAGAACACGGAACATTGGGAGCAGCGGGTTCGCTACTGGCTGTGTGTCCAGAGACCCGAGCTTTTCTGGGGCCGACTCTCTGGGTGCAGAGCTCGGAAAAAGCGACGCAACAGACTTTTAACATCACATATCAGTGAGTTGTTTAAGACTCCCCTTTCACTGTGAAATGGAAACATCTCTTTTTCCCTTATTAGGGAGAGCCTGTGGTATGTCGAATTACTAGGTGAACAAGTAGTATTTGGGGTACTGCAAGTCTGTCTTTATTAAAGCTTTGCTGCACACTTGAGTGCTCGGTGGAGGGCGCCGATGTGTTTTCGCTGGTGGGGGGGGGCCATTGTTTTGCTGCTGCTTGTGTGTGGGAGGGGGGAGCTGGGGGGGGCTTTGGGGTTCTAACATATAACGGTCATTCACTCTTTGGGGCACTCTTCTGTTTCCATGGAGGTTTGCAAAGAAAAAGAATCTTAGGATGTATATTGTATACATTTCTCTGACATTAAATGTTCCACGGCGAAAGTGGAGGCGGAGTTAAGATGGCGCTAAACGCGACTCCTTCACTTGCATGGTTGGAAGCAGCTCTATTTCCATCTTTAATATCTCTATTTCTCCCTTTCAGGGTTCTTTTGAAGACCCTGACCTGGAGTAACACACTGACTATGGTCCTTTGCGGGAATGGGACCCGTTCTCGAGGTTTCAGGACTAGGCGTTATCTGACATGCCAAATGTTCGGCCTGAGAGTCTCGCTCGTATTTGGAAGCCTAAGATCAGGGCTTACTTGTGAATGATCAGTGCAAGGCCCAGTCTATTCATGCTTCAGTGGACAAGCTGATGGCAGACAAGTGTTCAGCTTCCGAATGTGCCCCTGCGCAAAGCTTGTCTGGGTATTGCAGCCCAGTGAAGTTGGGATGAACTTGGTGGGGGTGCTGCCTGCATTTGACTCGTCTCCCTCTCTTCTCGCTGCTACCATCAAGTGGAAGGTGCAGGAGTCCAGGATCCCACACCATCAGGTTCAGGAACAGTAGTTGCCCTACATCCATCGGGCTTCTGGATCAGCTTGGATGGCACCATTCGCCTCGCTGACTCCACAGCCCATGGGCTCACTCTCGAGGCCTTGGAAGTTCACGTTGCCAGTGCTACTTGTTCACTTTGTTTCACTTTGGATCCTTGTTGGACTTTCGTCTATATGGATTTCTCATGGATTCTATTGAATTTCTTTACTTTCCTATCAGTGCCCTCAAGAAAATGAATCTCCAGGTTGTATATGGTATAAATACATCCATCATCAATCTACTTTCAACTTTGAACAGCTTTCATTCACTATGTAGACTGGAAAATGTTGGAGTTAGATAGATAGATAGACAGATAGACATACTTGATTGATCGCGAGGGAAATTGGGTTTCGTTACAGTTGAACCAGCCAAGAATAGAGTATAAATACAGCAATATAAAACCATAAATAATTAAATAATAAAATGTAAATTAAGCCAGATGGAAATAAGTCCAGGACCAGCCTATTGGCTCAGAGTGTCTGACCCTCCAAGGGAGGAGTTGTAAAGTTTGGTGGCCAGAGGCAGGAATGACTTCCTATGACGCTCTGTGCTGCATCTCGGTGGAATGAGGTGCAGTGATCTGTGAAAGACAGAGACAAGTATCGGTGTAATGACACAGTCAGCTCTGGCATTAGCTCCACGGTGGACCCATCACTCCCGATTCATGGCACACGGTATTCCTGGAGTGTAATGCAGAAGAATTTCTGAGGACAGAATAGTTTGAAAAGACAAACTGAGGAAAGGAAAATAGCGGAAGTAGATTACCAGTAATTCTCAAACTCTCGGTAATTTTCCCCAGCTCCAACCTCATTTTACTCTCCTCCTGATCTAAATGGCCCCCATCACCCTGTCACACTCCCGTCTATCACCCTGTCAATATCCCTCCATCATCCTGTAACTCTCCACCACCCTGTCACTCTCATCTCCATCACCCTGTCACTCTCCCTCCATCACCCTGTCACTCTCCCCTCCATCACCCTGTCACTCTCCCTCCATCACCCTGTCACTCTCCATCACCCTGTCACTCTCCATCACCCTGTCACTCTCCTCTCCATCACGCTGTCACTCACAATCACCCTTTCACTGTCCCCTCCATCACCCTGTCACTCTCCATCACCCTGTCACTCTCCGTCCATCACCCTGTCACTCTCCTCTCCATCACCCTGTCACTCTCCATCACCCTGTCACTCTACATCACCCTGTCACTCTCCCTCCATCACCCTGTCACTCTCCATCACCCTGTCACTCTCCTCTCCATCACCCTGTCACTCTCCCACGATCACCCTGTCACTCTCCATCACCCCATCACTCTCCCCTCCATCACCCTGTCACTCTCCATCACCCTGTCACTCTACATCACCCTGTCGCTCTCCCCTCCATCACACTGTCACTCTCCCTCCATCACCCTGTCACTCTCCATCACCCTGTCACTCTCCCCTCCATTACCCTGTCACTCTCCCTCCATCACCCTGTCACTCACCCCTCCATCACCCTTTCATTCTCCATCACCCTGTCACTCTCCTCTCCATCACCCTGTCACTCTCCCCTCCTTCACCCTGTCACTCTCCTCTCCATCACCCTGTCACTCTCCCTCCATCACCCTGTCACTCTCCATCACCCTGTCACTCTCCCTCCATCACCCTGTCACTCTCCCCTCCATCACCCTGTCACTCTCCATCACCCTGTCACTCTCCCCTCCATCACCCTGTCACTCTCCATCACCCTGTCACTCTCCCCTCCATCACCCTGTCACTCTCCTCTCCATCACCCTGTCACTCTCCATCACCCTGTCACTCTCCATCACCCTGTCACTCTCCTCTCCATCACCCTGTCACTCTCCATCACCCTGTCACTCTCCCCTCCATCACCCTGTCACTCTCCATCACCCTGTCACTCTCCTCTCCATCACCCTGTCACTCTCCATCACCCTGTCACTCTCCCCTCTATCACCCTGTCACTCTCTCTCCATCACCCTGTCACTCTCCCCTCCATCACCCTGTCACTCTCCATCACCCTGTCACTCTCCTCTCCATGACCCTGTCACTCTCCATCACCCTGTCACTCTACATCACCCTGTCACTCTCCATCACCCTGTCACTCACCATCACCCTGTCACTCTCCCTCATTCACCCTGTCACTCTCCAGCACCCTCTCACTCTCCCTCCATCACTCTGTCACTCTCCCCTCCATCACCCTGTCACTCTCCATCACCCTGTCACTCTCCATCACCCTGTCACTCTCCCCTCCATCACCCTGTCACTCTCCATCACCCTGTCACTCTCCATCACCCTGTCGCTCTCCCCTCCATCACCCTGTCACTCTCCCTCCATCACCCTGTCACTCTCCCCTCCATCACCCTGTCACTCTCCCTCCATCACCCTGTCACTCTCCCTCCATCACCCTGTCACTCTCCATCACCCTGTCACTCTCCCCTCCATCACCCTGTCACTCTCCCCTCCATCACCCTGTCACTCTCTCCTCCTCAGCTTGTCACTCTCCATCACACTGTCACTCTCCCTCCATCACCCTGTCACTCTCCATCACCCTATCACTCTCCCTCCATCACCCTGTTACTCTCCATCACCCTGTCACTCTCCCTTCTGCACCCTGTCACTCTCCCCTCCATCACTCTGTCATTCTCCCTCCATCACCCTGTCACCCTCCCCTCCTTAACCCTGTTACTCTCCATCACCCTGTCACTCTCCGTCGATCACCCTGTCACTCTCCTCTCCATGACCCTGTCACTCTCCATCATCCTGTCACTCCACATCACCCTGTCACTCTCCATCACCCTGTCACTCACCATCACCCTGTCACTCTCCCTCATTCACCCTGTCACTCTCCAGCACCCTGTCACTCTCCATCACCCTGTCACTCTCCCCTCCATCACCCTGTCACTCTCCATCACCCTGTCACTCTCCCCTCCATCACCCTGTCACTCTCCCTCCATCACCCTGTCACTCTCCATCACCCTGTCACTCTCCATCACCCTGTCACTCTCCACTCCATCACCCTGTCACTCTCCCTCCATCACCCTGTCACTCTCCATCACCCTGTCACTCTCCCCTCCATTACCCTGTCACTCTCCCTCCATCACCCTGTCACTCACCCCTACATCACCCTTTCATTCTCCATCAACGTGTCACTCTCCTCTCCATCACTCTGTCATTCTCCCCTCCTTCACCCTGTCACTCTCCCCTCCAGCACCCTGTCGCTCTCCATCACCCTGTCACTCTCCATCACCCTGTCACTCTCCTCTCCATCAGCCTGTCACTCTCCATCATCCTGTCACTCTACATCACCCTGTCACTCACCATCACCCTGTCACTCTCCCCTCCATCACCCTGTCACTCTCCATCACCCTGTCACTCTCCATCACCCTGTCACTCTCCCCTCCATCACCCTGTCACTCTCCATCACCCTGTCACTCTCCATCACCCTGTCACTCTCCCCTCCATCACCCTGTCACTCTCCCTCCATCACCCTGTCACTCTCCATCACCCTGTCACTCTCCCCTCCATTACCCTGTCACTCTCCCTCCATCACCCTGTCACTCTCCCCTACATCACCCTGTCACTCTCCATCACCCTGTCACTCTCCTCTCCATCACTCTGTCACTCTCCTCTCCATCACCCTGTCACTCTCCATCACCCTGTCACTCTCCCCTCCATCACCCTGTCACTCTCCCTCCATCACCCTGTCACTCTCCCCTCCTTCACCCTGTCACTCTCCATCACCCTGTCACTCTCCTCTCCATCACCCTGTCACTCTCCCTCCATCACCCTGTCACTCTCCCTCCATCACCCAGTCACTCTCCCTCCATCACCCTGTCACTCTCCCCTACATCACCCTGTCACTGTCCATCACCCTGTCACTCTCCCTCCATCACCCTGTCACTCTCCATCACCCTGTCACTCTCTCCTCCTCACCCTGTCACTCTCCATCATCCTGTCACTCTACATCACCCTGTCACTCTCCATCACCCTTGTCACTCTCCCTCCATCACCCTGTCACTCTCCATCACCCTGTCACTCTCCCCTCCATCACCCTGTCACTCTCTCCTCCATCAGCCTGTCACTCTCCATCACCCTGTCACTCTACATCACCCTGTCACTCTCCCCTCCATCACCCTGTCACTCTCCCTCCATCACCCTGTCACTCTCCATCACCCTGTCACTCTCCATCACCCTGTCACTCTCCCCTCCATCACCCTGTCACTCTCCCTCCATCACCCTGTCACGCTCCCCTCCTTAACCCTGTTACTCTCCATCACCCTGTCACTCTCCGTCGATCACCCTGTCACTCTCCTCTCCATGACCCTGTCACTCTCCATCATCCTGTCACTCTACATCACCCTGTCACTCTCCATCACCCTGTCACTCACCATCACCCTGTCACTCTCCATCACCCCATCACTCTCCCCTACATCACCCTATCACTCTCCATCACCCTGTCACTCTACATCACCCTGTCGCTCTCCCCTCCATCACACTGTCACTCTCCCTCCATCACCCTGTCACTCTCCATCACCCTGTCACTCTCCCCTCCATTACCCTGTCACTCTCCCTCCATCACCCTGTCACTCACCCCTCCATCACCCTGTCACTCTCCATCACCCTGTCACTCTCCTCTCCATCACCCTGTTACTCTCCATCACCCTGTCACTCTCCCCTCCATCACCCTGTTACTCTCCATCAGCCTGTCACTCTCCTCTCCATCACCCTGTCACTCTCCCTCCTTCACCCTGTCACTCTCCCCTCCATCACCCTGTCACTCTCTCTCCATCACCCTGTCACTCTCCCCTCCTTCACCCTGTCACACTTCCCTCCATCACGCTGTCACTCTCCCTCCATCACCCTGTCACTCTCCTCTCCATAACCCTGTCACTCTCCCTTCCATCTCCCTATCACTCTCTGCTCCTCACCCTGTCACTCTACCTCCATGGCCCAGTCACCCTACATCAACCTGTCACTCTCCATCACCCTGTCACTCTCCCCTCAATCACCCTGTCACTCTCCATCACCCTGTCACTCTCCCCTCCATCACCCTGTCACTCTCCTCTCCATCACCCGGTCACTCTACATCACCCTGTCACTCTCCATCACCCTGTCACTCTCCTCTCCATCACCCTGTTACTCTCCATCACCCTGTCACTCTCCCCTCCATCACCCTGTTACTCTCCATCAGCCTGTCACTCTCCTCTCCATCACCCGGTCACTCTCCATCACCCTGTCACTCTCCCCTCAATCACCCTGTCACTCTCTCTCCATCGCCCTGTCACTCTCCCCTCCTTCACCCTGTCACTCTCCGTTGATCACCCTGTCACTCTCCTCTCCATAACCCTGTCACTCTCCCTCCATCACCCCGTCACTCTCCATCACCTAGTCAATCTCCCTCCATCATCCTGTCACTCTCCCCTACATCACCCTGTCACTGTCCATCACCCTTTCACTCTCCCTCCATCACCCCGTCACTCTCCATCACCCTGTCACTCTCCCCTCCATCACCCTGTCACTCTCTCCTCCTCAGCTTGTCACTCTCCATCATCCTGTCACTCTACATCACCCTGTCACTCTCCATCACCCTATCACTCTCCCTCCATCACCCTGTTACTCTCCATCATCCTGTCACTCTCCCTTCTGCACCCTGTCACTCTCCCCTCCATCACTCTGTCATTCTCCCTCCATCATCCTGTCACCCTCCCCTCCTTAACCCTGTTACTCTCCATCACCCTGTCACTCTCCGTCGATCACCCTGTCACTCTCCTCTCCATGACCCTGTCACTCTCCATCATCCTGTCACTCTACATCACCCTGTCACTCTCCATCACCCTGTCACTCACCATCACCCTGTCACTCTCCCTCATTCACCCTGTCACTCTCCAGCACCCTCTCACTCTCCCTCCATCACTCTGTCACTCTCCCCTCCATCACCCTGTCACTCTCCATCACCCTGTCACTCTCCATCACACCATCACTCTCCCCTCCATCACCCTATCACTCTCCATCACCCTGTCACTCTACATCACCCTGTCGCTCTCCCCTCCATCACACTGTCACTCTCCCTCCATCACCCTGTCACTCTCCCCTCCATTACCCTGTCACTCTCCCTCCATCACCCTGTCACTCACCCCTCCATCACCCTTTCATTCTCCATCACCCTGTCACTCTCCCCTCCATCACCCTGTCACTCTCCCCTCCATCACCCTGTCACTCTCTCCTCCTCAGCTTGTCACTCTCCATCATCCTGTCACTCCACATCACCCTGTCACTCTCCATCACCCTATCACTCTCCCTCCATCACGCTGTTACTCTCCATCATCCTGTCACTCTCCCTTCTGCACCCTGTCACTCTCCCCTCCATCACTCTGTCATTCTCCCTCCATCACCCTGTCACCCTCCCCTCCTTAACCCTGTTACTCTCCATCACCCTCTCACTCTCCGTCGATCACCCTGTCACTCTCCTCTCCATGACCCTGTCACTCTCCATCATCCTGTCACTCTACATCACCCTGTCACTCTCCATCACCCTGTCACTCACCATCACCCTGTCACTCTCCCTCATTCACCCTGTCACTCTCCAGCACCCTCTCACTCTCCCTCCATCACTCTGTCACTCTCCCCTCCATCACCCTGTCACTCTCCATCACCCTGTCACTCTCCATCACCCCATCACTCTCCCCTCCATCACCCTATCACTCTCCCTCCATCACCCTGTCACTCTCCTCTCCATCACCCTGTCACTCTCCACTCCATCACCCTGTCACTCTCCCTCCATCACCCTGTCACTCTCCATCACCCTGTCACTCTCCCCTCCATTACCCTGTCACTCTCCCTCCATCACCCTGTCACTCACCCCTCCATCACCCTTTCATTCTCCATCACCCTGTCACTCTCCTCTCCATCACTCTGTCATTCTCCCTCCATCAACCTGTCACGCTCCCCTCCTTAACCCTGTTACTCTCCATCACCCTGTCACTCTCCGTCGATCACCCTGTCACTCTCCTCTCCATGACCCTGTCACTCTCCATCATCCTGTCACTCTACATCACCCTGTCACTCTCCATCACCCTGTCACTCTCCATCACCCTGTCACTCTCCCCTCCATCACCCTGTCACTCTCCATCACCCTGTCACTCTCCCCTCCATCACCCTGTCACTCTCCATCACCCTGTCACTCTACATCACCCTGTCGCTCTCCCCTCCATCACACTGTCACTCTCCCTCCATCACCCTGTCACTCTCCATCACCCTGTCACTCTCCCCTCCATTACCCTGTCACTCTCCCTCCATCACCCTGTCACTCACCCCTCCATCACCCTTTCATTCTCCATCACCCTGTCACTCTCCTCTCCATCACTCTGTCATTCTCCCCTCCATCACCCTGTCACTCTCCTCTCCATAACCCTGTCACTCTCCCTTCCATCTCCCTATCACTCTCTGCTCCTCACCCTGTCACTCTCCCTCCATCACCCTGTCACTCTCCCTCCATCACCCTGTCACTCTCCATCACCCTGTCACTCTCCCCTCCATCACCCTGTCACTCTCCATCACCCTGTCACTCTCCCCTCCATCACCCTGTCACTCTCCTCTCCATCACCCGGTCACTCTACATCACCCTGTCACTCTCCAACCTTCACCCTGTCACTCTCCTCTCCATCACCCTGTTACTCTCCATCACCCTGTCACTCTCCCCTCCATCACCCTGTTACTCTCCATCAGCCTGTCACTCTCCTCTCCATCACCCGGTCACTCTCCATCACCCTGTCACTCTCCCCTCAATCACCCTGTCACTCTCTCTCCATCGCCCTGTCACTCTCCCCTCCTTCACCCTGTCACTCTCCGTCGATCACCCTGTCACTCTCCTCTCCATGACCCTGTCACTCTCCCTCCATCACCCTGTCACTCTCCCCTCCATCACCCTGTCACTCTCCATCACCCTGTCACTCTCCATCACCCTGTCACTCTCCCTCCATCACCCTGTCACTCTCCATCACCCTGTCACTCTCCCTCCATCACCCTGTCACTCTCCCCTCCATCACCCTGTCACTCTCCATCACCCTGTCACTCTCCATCACCCCATCACTCTCCCCTCCATCACCCTATCACTCTCCATCACCCTGTCACTCTACATCACCCTGTCACTCTCCCCTCCATCACCCTGTCACTCTCCCTCCATCACCCTGTCACTCTCCCCTCCATTACCCTGTCACTCTCCCTCCATCACCCTGTCACTCTCCCCTCCATCACCCTGTCACTCTCCATCACCCTGTCACTCTCCCCTCCATCACCCTGTCACTCTCCCCTCCATCACCCTGTCACTCTCTCCTCCTCAGCTTGTCACTCTCCATCATCCTGTCACTCTACATCACCCTGTCACTCTCCATCACCCTATCACTCTCCCTCCATCACCCTGTTACTCTCCATCATCCTGTCACTCTCCCTTCTGCACCCTGTCACTCTCCCCTCCATCACTCTGTCATTCTCCCTCCATCACCCTGTCACCCTCCACTCCTTAACCCTGTTACTCTCCATCACCCTCTCACTCTCCGTCGATCACCCTGTCACTCTCCTCTCCATGACCCTGTCACTCTCCATCATCCTGTCACTCTACATCACCCTGTCACTCTCCATCACCCTGTCACTCACCATCACCCTGTCACTCTCCCTCATTCACCCTGTCACTCTCCAGCACCCTCTCACTCTCCCTCCATCACTCTGTCACTCTCCCCTCCATCACCCTGTCACTCTCCATCACCCTGTCACTCTCCATCACCCTGTCACTCTCCATCACCCCATCACTCTCCCCTCCATCACCCTATCACTCTCCATCACCCTGTCACTCTACATCACCCTGTCGCTCTCCACTCCATCACACTGTCACTCTCCCTCCATCAACCTGTCACTCTCCATCACCCTGTCACTCTCCCTCCATTACCCTGTCACTCTCCCTCCATCACCCTGTCACTCACCCCTCCATCACTCTTTCATTCTCCATCACCGTGTCACTCTCCTCTCCATCACTCTGTCATTCTCCCACCATCAACCTGTCACCATCCCCTCCTGAACCCTGTTACTCTCCGTCACCCTGTCACTCTCCGTCGATCACCCTGTCACTCTCCTCTCCATGACCCTGTCACTCTCCATCATCCTGTCACTCTACATCACCCTGTCACTCTCCATCACCCTGTCACTCTCCCCTCCATCACCCTGTCACTCTCCCCTCCATCACCCTGTCACTCTCCATCACCCCATCACTCTCCCCTCCATCACCCTATCACTCTCCATCACCCTGTCACTCTACATCACCCTGTCGCTCTCCCCTCCATCACACTGTCACTCTCCCTCCATCACCCTGTCACTCTCCATCACCCTGTCACTCTCCCCTCCATTACCCTGTCACTCTCCCTCCATCACCCTGTCACTCACCCCTCCATCACCCTTTCATTCTCCATCACCCTGTCACTCTCCTCTCCATCACTCTGTCATTCTCCTCTCCATCACCCGGTCACTCTCCATCACCTTGTCACTCTCCCCTCAATCACCCTGTCACTCTCTCTCCATCGCCCTGTCACTCTCCCCTCCTTCACCCTGTCACTCTCCGTTGATCACCCTGTCACTCTCCTCTCCATAACCCTGTCACTCTCCCTCCATCACCCCGTCACTCTCCATCACCTAGTCACTCTCCCTCCATCATCCTGTCACTCTCCCCTACATCACCCTGTCACTGTCCATCACCCTGTCACTGTCCATCACCCTTTCACTCTCCCTCCATCACCCTGTCACTCTCTCCTCCTCAGCTTGTCACTCTCCATCATCCTGTCACTCTACATCACCCTGTCACTCTCCATCACCCTATCACTCTCCCTCCATCACCCTGTTACTCTCCATCATCCTGTCACTCTCCCTTCTGCACCCTGTCACTCTCCCCTCCATCACTCTGTCATTCTCCCTCCATCACCCTGTCACGCTCCCCTCCTTAACCCTGTTACTCTCCATCACCCTGTCACTCTCCGTCGATCACCCTGTCACTCTCCTCTCCATGACCCTGTCACTCTCCATCATCCTGTCACTCTACATCACCCTGTCACTCTCCATCACCCTGTCACTCTCCCTCATTCACCCTCTCACTCTCCCTCCATCACCCTGTCACTCTCCATCACCCTGTCACTCTCCCCTCCATTACCCTGTCACTCTCCCTCCATCACCCTGTCACTCTCCCTCCATCACCCTGTCACTCTCCTCTCCATCACCCTGTCACTCTCCCCTCCATCACCCTGTCACTCTCTCCTGCTCAGCTTGTCACTCTCCATCATCCTGTCACTCTACATCACCCTGTCACTCTCCATCACCCTGTCACTCTCCCTCCATCACCCTGTCACTCTCCCCTCCATCACCCTGTTACTCTCCATCAGCCTGTCACTCTCCTCTCCATCACCCGGTCACTCTACATCACCCTGTCACTCTCCCTCCTTCACCCTGTCACTCTCCTCTCCATCACCCTGTTACTCTCCATCACCCTGTCACTCTCCCTCCATCACCCTGTCACTCTCCATCACCCTGTCACTCTCTCTCCATCACCCTGTCATTCTCCATCACCCAGTCACTCTCCCTCCATCACCCTGTCACTCTCCATCACCCTGTCACTCTCCCTCCATCACCCTGTCACTCTCCCTCCATCACCCTGTCACTCTCCCTCCATCACCCTGTCACTCTACATCACCCTGTCACTCTCCATCACCCTGTCACTCTCCTCTCCATCACCCTGTTACTCTCCATCACCCTGTCACTCTCCCTCCATCACCCTGTCACTCTCCCTCCATCACCCTGTCACTCTCTCCTCATCACCCTGTCACTCTCCATCACCCTGTCACTCTCCATCACCCTGTCACTCTCATCTCCATCACCCTGTACATCCGCCCATCACCCTGTCACTCTCCCTCCATCACCCTGTCACTCTCCCTCCATCACCCTGTCACTCTCCATCACCCTGTCACTCTCCGTCCATCACCCTGTCACTCTCCCCTCCATCACCCTGTCACTCTCTCTCCATCACCCTGTCACTCTCCCTCCATCACCCTGTCACTCTCCCTCCATCACCCTGTCACTCTCCTCTCCATCACCCTGTCACTCTCCCCTCCATCACCCTGTCACTCTCTCCTGCTCAGCTTGTCACTCTCCATCATCCTGTCACTCTACATCACCCTGTCACTCTCCATCACCCTATCACTCTCCCTCCATCACCCTGTTACTCTCCCCTCCATCACCCTGTTACTCTCCATCAGCCTGTCACTCTCCTCTCCATCACCCGGTCACTCTCCATCGCCCTGTCACTCTCCCTCCATCACCCTGTCACTCTCCCCTCCATCACCCTGTCACTCTCCCTCCATCACCCTGTCATTCTCTCTCCATCACCCTGTCACTCTCCCTCCATCACCCTGTCACTCTCCATCACCCTGTCACTCTCCCCTCCATCACCCTGTCACTCTCCATCACCCTGTCACTCTCCCTCCATCACCCTGTCACTCTCCCTCCATCACCCTGTCACTCTCCCTCCATCACCCTTTCACTCTACATCACCCTGTCACTCACCCCTCCATCACCCTGTCACTCTCCATCACCCTGTCACTCTCCTCTCCATCACCCTGTTACTCTCCATCACCCTGTCACTCTCCCTCCATCACCCTGTCACTCTCCATCACCCTGTCACTCTCCCCTCATCACCCTGTCACTCTCCATCACCCTGTCACTCTCCCCTCCATCACCCTGTCACTCTCCGCTCCATCACCCTGTCACTCTCCCTCCATCACCCTGTCACTCTCCCTCCATCACCCTGTCACTCTCCTCTCCATCACCCTGTCACTCTCCCCTCCATCACCCTGTCACTCTCCATCACCCTGTCACTCTCCCTCCATCACCCTGTCACTCTCCATCACCCTGTCTCTCTCCATCACCCTGTCACTCTCCCTCCATCACCCTGTCACTCTCCCTTCATCATCCTTTCACTGTCTCCTCATCACCCTGTCACTCTCCATCACCCTGTCATTCTCCATCACCCTGTCACTCTCATCTCCATCACCCTGTACATCCGCTCCATCACCCTGTCACTCTCCCTCCATCACCCTGTCACTCTCCCTCCATCACCCTGTCACTCTCCATCACCCTGTCACTCTCCATCACCCTGTCACTCTCCCCTCCATCACCCTGTCACTCTCCATCACCCTGTCACTCTCCCTCCATCACCCTGTCACTCTCCATCACCCTGTCACTCTCCATCACCCTGTCACTCTCCATCACCCTGTCACTCTCCCCTCCATCACCCTGTCACTCTCCATCACCCTGTCACTCTCCCCTCCATCACCCTGTCACTCTCCATCACCCTGTCACTCTCATCTCCATCACCCTGTCACTCTCCATCACCCTGTCACTCTCCCTCCATCACCCTGTCACTCTGCTCTCCATCACCCTGTCACTCTCCCTCCATCACCCTGTCACTCTCCCTCACCCTGTCACTCTCTCTCCATCACCCTGTCACTCTCCCTCCATCACCCTGTCACTCTCCTCTCCATCAACCTGTCACTCTCCATCACCCTGTCACTCTCCCTCCATCACCCTGTCACTCTCCTCTCCATCACCCTGTCACTCTCCCTCCATCACCCTGTCACTCTCCCTCCATCACCCTGTCACTCTCCATCACCCTGTCACTCTCCCCTCCTTCACCCTGTCACTCTCCATCACCCTGTCACTCTCCGTCCATCACCCTGTCACTCTCTCCTCCTCACCCTGTCACTATCCCTCCATCACCCTGTTACTCTACATCAGCCTGTCACTCTCCATCATCCTGTCACTCTCCATCACCCTGTCAATCTCCATCACCCTGTCACTCTCCCTCCATCACCCAGTCACTCTCCCTTCATCATCCTTTCACTCTCTCCTCATCACCCTGTCACTCTCCATCACCCTGTCACTCTCATCTCCATCACCCGGTACATCCGCCCATCACCCTTTCACTCTCCCTCCATCACTCTGTCACTCTCCCTCCATCACCCTGTCACTCTCCTCTCTATCACCCTGTCACTCTCCTCTCCATGACACTTTTACTCTCCTCTCCATCACCCTGTCACTCTCTCCCTCCATCACCCTGTCACTCTCCTCTCCATGACCCTGTCACTCTCCATCATCCTGTCACTCTACATCACCCTGTCACTCTCCATCACCCTGTCACTCTCCCTCCATCACCCTGTCACTCTCCATCACCCTGTCACTCTCCCCTCCATCACCCTGTCACTCTCCCTCCATCACCCTGTCACTCTCCCTCCATCACCCTGTCACTCTCCATCACCCTGTCACTCTCCTCTCCATCACCCTGTTACTCTCCATCACCCTGTCACTCTCCCTCCTTCACCCTGTCACTCTCCCTCCATCACCCTGTCACTCTCCTCTCCATCACCCTGTCACTCTCCCCTCCATCACCCTGTCACTCTCTCCTGCTCAGCTTGTCACTCTCCATCATCCTGTCACTCTACATCACCCTGTCACTCTCCATCACCACCCTGTCACTCTCCCCTCCATCACCCTGTTACTCTCCATCAGCCTGTCACTCTCCTCTCCATCACCCGGTCACTCTACATCACCCTGTCACTCTCCCTCCTTCACCCTGTCACTCTCCCCTCCATCACCCTGTCACTCTCCCTCCATCACCCTGTCACTCTCCCCTCCATCACCCTGTCACTCTCTCTCCATCACCCTGTCACTCTCCATCACCCTGTCACTCTCTCTCCATCACCCTGTCACTCTCCATCACCCTGTCACTCTCCCTCCATCACCCTGTCACTCTCTCTCCATCACCCTGTCACTCTCCCTCCATCACCCTTTCACTCTACATCACCCTGTCACTCTCCATCATCCTGTCAGTCTCCATCACCCTGTCACTCTCCATCACCCTGTCACTCTCCCTCCATCACCCAGTCATTCTCCCTTCATCATCCTTGCACTCTCTCCTTATCACCGTGTCACTCTCCATCACCCTGTCACTCTCCATCACCCTGTCACTCTCCTCTCCATCACCCTGTCACTCTCCACTCCATCACCCTGTCACTCTCCATCACCCTGTCACTCTACATCACCCTGTCACTCTCCATCACCCTGTCACTCTCCCTCCATCACCCTGTCACTCTCCATCACCCTGTCACTCTCTCCTCCTCACCCTGTCACTCTCCATCATCCTGTCACTCTACATCACCCTGTCACTCTCCTCTCCATCACCCTGTACATCCGCCCATCACCATTTCACTCTCCCTCCATCATCCTGTCACTCTACATCATCCTGTCACTCTCCAACACCCTGTCACTCTCCCTCCATCACCCTGTCACTCTCCCCTCCATCACCCTGTCACTCTCCCTCCATCACCCTGTCACTCTCCTCTCCCTCACCCTGTCACTCTCCCCTCCATCACCTTGTCACTCTCCATCATCCTGTCACTCTACATCATCCTGTCACTATCCCTCACCCTGTCACTCTCCCTCCATCACCCTGTCACTCTCTCCTCCATCACCCTGTTACTCTCCATCACCCTGTCACTCTCCTCTCCATCACCCGGTCACTCTCCATCACCCTGTCACTCTCCCTCCTTCACCCTGTCACTCTCACTCCATCACCCTGTCACACTCTCTCCATCACCCTGTCACTCTCCATCACCCTGTCACTCTCCCTCCATCGCCCTGTCACACTCCCTCCATCACCCTGTCACTCTCTCCTCCTCACCCTGTCACTATCCCTCCATCCCCCTGTCACTCTCCATCACCCTGTCACTCCCCCTCCATCACCCAGTCATCACCCTTCATCATCCTTTCACTCTCTCCTCATCACCCTGTCACTCTCCATCACCCTGTCACTCTCTTCTCCATCACCCTGTACATCCGCCCATCACCCTGAAACTCTCCCTCCATCACCCTGTCACTCTCCATCACCATGTCACTCTCCATCAATCACCCTGTCACGCTCTCCTCCATCACCCTGTCACTCTCTCCTCCTCACCTGTCACTCTCTATCACCCTGTCACTCTCCCCTCCATCACCCTGTCACTCTCTCTCCATCACCCAGTCACTCTCCCTCCATCACCCTGTCACTCTCCCTCCATCACCCTGTCACTCTCCATCACCCTGTCACTCTCCCTCCATCACCCTGTCACTCTCCATCACCCTGTCACTGTCCTCTCCCTCACCCTGTCACTCTCCCCTCCATCAACTTGTCACTCTCCATCATCCTGTCACTCTACATCATCCTGTCACTCTCCATCACCCTGTCAATCTCCCTCCATGACCCAGTCATTCTCCCTTCATCATCCTTGCACTCTCTCCTCATCACCGTGTCACTCTCCATCACCCTGTCACTCTCCATCACTCTGTCACTCTCCTCTCCATCACCCTGTACATCCGCCCATCACCCTGTCACTCCTCCTCCAACACCCTGTCATCCGCCCATCACCCTTTCACTCTCCCTCCATCACCCTGTCACTCTCCTCTCCCTCACCCTGTCACTCTCCCCTCCATTACCCTTTCACTCTCCCTCCATCACCCTGTCACTCTCCTCTCCCTCACCCTGTCACTCTCCCCTCCATCACCTTGTCACTCTCCATCATCCTGTCACTCTACATCATCCTGTCACTATCCCTCACCCTGTCACTCTCCCTCCATCACCCTGTCACTCTCCCCTCCATCACCCTGTTACTCTCCATCACCCTGTCACTCTCCTCTCCATCATCCGGTCACTCTCCATCACCCTGTTACTCTCCCTCCTTCACCCTGTCACTCTCCCTCCATCACCCTGTCACACTCTCTCCATCACCCTGTCACTCTCCATCACCCTGTCACTCTCCCTCCATCACCCTGTCACTCTCCCTCCATCACCCTGTCACTCTCTCCTCCATCACCCTGTCACTCTCCCTCCATCACCCTGTCACTCTCCATCACCCTGTCACTCCCCCTCCATCACCCAGTCATCACCCTTCATCATCCTTTCACTCTCTCCTCATCACCCTGTCACTCTCCATCACCCTGTCACTCTCTTCTCCATCACCCTGTACATCCGCCCATCACCCTGAAACTCTCCCTCCATCACCCTGTCACTCTCCATCACCATGTCACTCTCCATCAATCACCCTGTCACGCTCTCCTCCATCACCCTGTCACTCTCTCCTCCTCACCCTGTCACTCTCCATCACCCTGTCACTCTCCCCTCCATCACCCTGTCACTCTCTCTCCATCACCCTGTCACTCTCTCCATCACCCTGTCACTCTCCGTTGATCACCCTGTCACTCTCCTCTCCATAACCCTGTCACTCTCCCCTCCATCACCCTGTCACTCTCTCCTCCTCAGCTTGTCACTCTCCATCATCCTGTCACTCTACATCACCCTGTCACTCTCCATCACCCTGTCACTCTCCCTCCATCACCCTGTCACTCTCCCCTCCATCACCCTGTCACTCTCCATCACCCTGTCACTCTCCTCTCCATCACCCGGTCAGTCTCCATCACCCTGTCACTCTCCCTCCTTCACCCTGTCACTCTCCACTCCATCACCCTGTCACTCTCCATCACCCTGTCACTCTCCGTTGATCACCCTGTCACTCTCCATCACCCTGTCACTCTCCTCTCCATCACCCTGTCACTCTCCATCACCCTGTCACTCTCCCTCCATCACCCTGTCACTCTCCCTCCATCACCCTGTCACTCTCCTCTCCATCACCCTGTCACTCTCCCCTCCATCACCCTGTCACTCTCTCCTCCTCAGCTTGTCACTCTCCATCATCCTGTCACTCTACATCACCCTGTCACTCTCCATCACATTGTCACACTCCCTCCATCACCCTGTCACTCTCCCTCCTTCACCCTGTCACTCTCCTCTCCATCACCCTGTCCCTCTCCATCGCCCTGTCACTCTCCCTCCATCACCCTGTCATTCTCTCTCCATCACCCTGTCACTCTCTCCATCACCCTGTCACTCTCTCCATCACCCTGTCACTCTCCCCTCCATCACTCTGTTACTCTCCATCACGCTGTCACTCTCCCTCCTTCACCTTGTCACTCTCTCCTCCATCACCCTGTCACTATCCCTCCATCACCCTGTTACTCTACATCACCCTGTCACTCTCCATCATTCTGTCACTCTCCATCACCCTGTCACTCTCCATCACCCTGTCAATCTCCATCACCCTGTCACTCTCCCTCCATCACCCAGTCACTCTCCCTTCATCATCCTTTCACTCTCTCCTCATCACCCTGTCACTCTCCATCACCCTGTCACTCTCATCTCCATCACCCGGTACATCCGCCCATCACCCTTTCACTCTCCCTCCATCACTCTGTCACTCTCCGTCGATCACCCTGTCACTCTCCTCTCTATCACCCTGTCACTCTCCTCTCCATGACACTTTTACTCTCCTCTCCATGACCCTGTCTTTCTCCCCTCCATCACCCTGTCACTCTCTCTCCATCACCCTGTCACTCTCCATCATCCTGTCACTCTACATCACCCTGTCACTCACCATCACCCTGTCACTCTCCCTCCATCACCCTGTCACTCTCTATCACCCTGTCACTCTCCCCTCCATCACCCTGTCACTCTCCCTCCATCACCCTGTCACTCTCCCCTCCATCACCCTGTCACTCTCCATCACCCTGTCACTCTCCTCTCCATCACCCTGTTACTCTCCATCAGCCTGTCACTCTCCCTCCTTCACACTGTCACTCTCCCTCCATCACCCTGTCACTCTCCTCTCCATCACCCTGTCACTCTCCCCTCCATCATTCTGTCACTCTCTCCTCCTCAGCTTGTCACTCTCCAACATCCTGTCACTCTACATCACCCTGTCACTCTCCATCACATTGTCACCTTCCCTCCATCACCCTGTCACTCTCCCCTCCATCACCCTGTTACTCTTCATCAGCCGGTCACTCTCCTCTCTATCATCCGGTCACTCTCCATCACCCAGTCACTCTCCCTCCTTCACCCTGTCACTCTCCTCTCCATCACCCTGACACCCTCCCTCCATCACCCTGTCATTCTCCCTCCATCACCCTGTCACTCTCTCTCCATCACCCTGTCACTCTCCATCACCCTGTCACTCTCTCTCCTTCACCATGTCACTCTCCATCACCATGTCACTCTCCCTCCATCACCCTGTCACTCTCTCCTCCTCACCCTGTCACTATCCCTCCATCACCCTGTTACTCTACATCACCCTGTCACTCTCCATCATCCTGTCACTCTCCATCACCCTGTCACTCTCCATCACCCTGTCACTCTCCCTCCATCACCCAGTCATTCTCCCTTCATCATCCTTGCACTCTCTCCTTATCACCGTGTCACTCTCCATCACCCTGTCACTCTCCATCACCCTGTCACTGTCCTCTCCATCACCCTGTCACTCTCCCCTCCATCACCCTGTCACTCTCCATCATCCTGTCACTCTACATCATCCTGTCACTCTCCATCACCCTGTCACTCTCCCTCCATCACCCAGTCATTCTCCCTTCATCATCCTTGCACTCTCCTCATCACCGTGTCACTCTCCATCACCCTGTCACTCTCCATCACTCTGTCACTCTCCTCTCCATCACCCTGTACATCCGCCCATCACCATTTCACTCTCCCTCCATCACCCTGTACATCCGCCCATCACCCTTTCACTCTCCCTCCATCACCCTGTCACTCTCCTCTCCCTCACCCTGTCACTCTCCCCTCCATCACCTTGTCACTCTCCATCATCCTGTCACTCTACATCATCCTGTCACTATCCCTCACCCTGTCACTCTCCCTCCATCACCCTGTCACTCTCTCCTCCATCACCCTGTTACTCTCCATCAACGTGTCACTCTCCTCTCCATCATCCGGTCACTCTCCATCACCCAGTCACTCTCCCTCCTTCACCCTGTCATTCTCCCTCCATCACCCTGTCACACTCTCTCCATCACCCTGTCACTCTCCATCACCCTGTCACTCTCCCTCCATCACCCTGTCATTCTCCCTCCTTCACCCTGTCACTCTCTCCTCCTCACCCTGTCACTATCCCTCCATCACCCCGTTACTCTACATCACCCTGTCACTCTCCATCATCCTGTCACTCTCCATCACCCTGTCACTCTCCATCACCCTGTCACTCCCCCTCCATCACCCAGTCATCACCCTTCATCATCCTTTCACTCTCTCCTCATCACCCTGTCACTCTCCATCACCCTGTCACTCTCTTCTCCATCACCCTGTACATCCGCCCATCACCCTGAAACTCTCCCTCCATCACCCTGTCACTCTCCATCACCATGTCACTCTCCATCAATCACCCTGTCACTCTCTCCTCCATCACCCTGTCACTCTCTCCTCCTCACCTGTCACTCTCTATCACCCTGTCACTCTCCCCTCCATCACCCTGTCACTCTCTCTCCATCACCCAGTCACTCTCCCTCCATCACCCTGCCACTCTCCCTCCATCACCCTGTCACTCTCCTCTCCATCACCCTGTCACTCTCCCCTCCATCACCCTGTCACTCTCTCCTCCTCAGCTTGTCACTCTCCATCATCCTGTCACTCTACATCACCCTGTCACTCTCCATCACCCTGTCACTCTCCCTCCATCACCCTGTCACTCTCCCCTCCATCACCCTGTTACTCTCCATCAGCCTGTCACTCTCCTCTCCATCACCCGGTCAGTCTCCATCACCCTGTCACTCTCCCTCCTTCACCCTGACACTCTCCCCTCCATCACCCTGTCACTCTCCATCGCCCTGTCACTCTCCCTCCATCACCCTGTCTTTCTCTCTCCATCACCCTGTCCCTCTCCTCTCCATCACCCTGTTACTCTCCATCACCCTGTCACTCTCCCTCCATCACCCTGTCACTCTCCCTCCATCACCCTGTCACTCTCCTCTCCATCACCCTGTCACTCTCCCCTCCATCACCCTGTCACTCTCTCCTCCTCAGCTTGTCACTCTCCAACATCCTGTCACTCTACATCACCCTGTCACTCTCCATCACATTGTCACACTCCCTCCATCACCCTGTCACTCTCCCTCTTTCACCCTGTCACTCTCCTCTCCATCACCCTGTCCCTCTCCATCGCCCTGTCAATCTCCCTCCATCACCCTGGCATTCACTCTCCATCACCCTGTCACTCTCTCTCCGTCACCCTGTCACTCTCCATCACCCTGTCACTCTCCCCTCCATCACCCTGTTACTCTCCATCACCCTGTCACTCTCCCTCCATTACCCTGTCACTCTCTCCTCCTCACCCTGTCACTATCCCTCCATCACCCTGTTACTCTACATCACCCTGTCACTCTCCATCATTCTGTCACTCTCCATCACCCTGTCACTCTCCATCACCCTGTCACTCTCCATCATCCTGTCACTCTCCGTCGATCACCCTGTCACTCTCTCCTGCATCACCCTGTCACTCTCCCTCCATCACCCAGTCACTCTCCCTTCATCATCCTTTCACTCTCTCCTCATCACCCTGTCACTCTCCAGCACCCTGTCACTCTCCATCACCCTGTCACTCTCATCTCCATCACCCTGTACATCCGCCCATCACCCTTTCACTCTCCCTCCATCACTCTGTCACTCTCCCTCCATCACCCTGTCACTCTCCATCACCCTGTCACTCTCCGTCGACCACCCTGTCACTCTCCCCTCCATCACCCTCTCACTCTCTCCTCCTCACCCTGTCACTCTCCATCACCCTGTCACTCTCCCTCCATCACCCTGTCATTCTCTCTCCATCACCCTGTCATTCTCCATCACCCAGTCACTCTCCCTCCATCATCCTGTCACTCTCCCCTCATCACCCTGTCACCCTCCCTCCATCACCCAGTCACTCTCCCTTCATCATCCTTTCACTCTCTCCTCATCACCCTGTTACTCTCCATCACCCTGTCACTCTCATCTCCATCACCCTGTACATCCGCCCATCACCCTTTCACTCTCCCTCACCCTGTCACTCTCCCTCCATCACCCTGTCACTCTCCTCTCTATCACCCTGTCACTCTCCTCTCCATGACACTTTTACTCTCCTCTCCATGACCCTGCCTTTCTCCCCTCCATCACCCTGTCACTCTCTCCTCTATCACCCTGTCACTCTCCATCATCCTGTCACTCTACATCATCCTGTCACTCTCCAACACCCTGTCACTCTCCCTCCATCACCCTGTCACTCTCCATCACCCTGTCACTCTCCCTCCATCATCCTGTCATTCTCCCTCCATCACCCTGTCACTCTCTCCTCCTCACCCTGTCACTATCCCTCCATCACCCTGTTACTCTACATCACCCTGTCACTCTCCATCATCCTGTCACTCTGCATCACCCTGTCACTCCCCCTCCATCACCCAGTCACTCTCCCTTCATCATCCTTTCACTCTCTCCTCATCACCCTGTCACTCTCCATCACCCTGTCACTCTCCATCACCCTGTCACTCTCCATCACCCTGTCACTCTCCATCGATCACCCTGTCACTCTCTCCTCCATCACCCTGTCACTCTCTCCTCCTCACCCTGTCACTCTCCATCACCCTGTCACTCTCCCTCCATCACCCTGCCACTCTCCCTCCATCACCCTGTCACTCTCCTCTCCATCACCCTGTCACTCTCCCCTCCATCACCCTGTCACTCTCTCCTCCTCAGCTTGTCACTCTCCATCATCCTGTCACTCTACATCACCCTGTCACTCTCCATCACCCTGTCACTCTCCCTCCATCACCCTGTCACTCTCCCCTCCATCACCTTGATACTCTCCATCAGCCTGTCACTCTCCTCTCTATCATCCGGTCACTCTCCATCACCCTGTCACTCTCCCTCCTTCACCCTGTCACTCTCCTCTCCATCACCCTGTCACTCTCCATCGCCCTGTCACTCTCCCTCCATCACCCTGTCATTCTCTCTCCATCACCCTGTCACTCTCTCTCCGTCACCCTGTCACTCTCCATCACCCTGTCACTCTCTATCACCATGTCACTCTCCCTCCATCACCCTGTCACTCTCTCCTCCTCACCCTGTCACTATCCCTCCATCACCCTGTTACTCTACATCGCCCTGTCACTCTCCATCATCCTGTCACTCTCCATCACCCTGTCACTCTCCATCACCCTGTCACTCTCCCTCCATCACCCAGTCACTCTCCCTTCATCATCCTGTCACTCTCTCCTCATCACCCTGTCACTCTCCATCACCCTGTCACTCTCCATCACCCTGTCACTCTCATCTCCATCACCCTGTACATCCGCCCATCACCCTTTCACTCTCCCTCCATCACCCTGTCACTCTCCCTCCATCACCCTGTCACTCTCCATCACCCTGTCACTCTCCGTCGATCACCCTGTCACTCTCCCCTCCATCACCCTGTCACTCTCTCCTCCATCACCCTGTCACTCTCCCTCCATCACCCTGTCACTCTCCCTCCATCACCCTGTCACTCTCCTCTCCATCACCCTGTCACTCTCCCCTCCATCACCCTGTCACTCTCTCCTCCTCAGCTTGTCACTCTCCATCATCCTGTCACTCTACATCACCCTGTCACTCTCCATCACCCTGTCACTCTCCCTCCATCACCCTGTCACTCTCCCCTCCATCACCTTCATACTTTCCAACAGCCTGTCATTCTCCTCTCTATCATCCGGTCACTCTCCATCACCCTGTCACTCTCCCTCCTTTACCCTGTCACTCTCCTCTCCATCACCCTGTCACTCTCCCTCCATCACCCTGTCATTCTCTCTCCATCACCCTGTCACTCTCTCTCCGTCACCCTGTCACTCTCCATCACCCTGTCACTCTCCCCTCCTTCACCCTGTCACTCTCCATCACCCTGTCACTCACCGTCCATCACCCTGTCACTCTCTCCTCCTCACCCTGTCACTCTCCCTCCATCACCCTGTTACTCTACATCAGCCTGTCACTCTCCATCATCCTGTCACTCTCCATCACCCTGTCAATCTCCATCACCCTGTCACTCTCCCTCCATCACCCAGTCACTCTCCCTTCATCATCCTTTCACTCTCTCCTCATCACCCTGTCACTCTCCATCACCCTGTCACTCTCATCTCCATCACCCGGTACATCCGCCCATCACCTTTTCACTCTCCCTCCATCACCCTGTCACTCTCCCTCCATCACCCTGTCACTCTCCTCTCCATCACCCTGTCACTCTCCCCTCCTTCACCCTGTCACTCTCCATCACCCTGTCACTCTCCCTCCATCACCCTGTCACTCTCCCTCCATCACCCTGTCACTCTCCCTCCATCACCCTTTCACTCTACATCACCCTGTCACTCACCCCTCCATCACCCTGTCACTCTCCATCACCCTGTCACTCTCCTCTCCATCACCCTGTCACTCTCCATCACCCTGTCACTCTCCCTCCATCACCCTGTCACTCTCCCCTCCATCACCCTGTCACTCTCTCCTCCTCAGCTTGTCACTCTCCATCATCCTGTCACTCTACATCACCCTGTCACTCTCCATCACCCTGTCACTCTCCCTCCATCACCCTGTCACTCTCCCCTCCATCACCCTGATACATTCCATCAGCCTGTCACTCTCCTCTCCATCACCCGGTCACTCTCCATCACCCTGTCACTCTCCCTCCTTCACCCTGTCACTCTCCCTCCATCACCCTGTCACTCTCCATCACCCTGTCACTCTCCCTCCATCACCCTGTCACTCTCCCTCCATCACCCTGTCACTCTCCCCTCCATCACCTTGTTACTCTCCATCAGCCTGTCACTCTCCTCTCCATCACCCGGTCACTCTACATCACCCTGTCACTCTCCCTCCTTCACCCTGTCACTCTCCTCTCCATCACCCTGTTACTCTCCATCACCCTGTCACTCTCCCTCCATCACCCTGTCATTCTCTCTCCATCACCCTGTCACTCTCTCTCCGTCACCCTGTCACTCTCCATCACCCTGTCACTCTACCCTCCTTCACCCTGTCACTCTCTATCACCATGTCACTCTCCCTCCATCACCCTGTCACTCTCTCCTCCTCACCCTGTCACTATCCCTCCATCACCCTGTTACTCTACATCACCCTGTCACTCTCCATCATCCTGTCACTCTCCATCACCCTGTCACTCTCCATCACCCTGTCACTCTCCCTCCATCACCCAGTCACTCTCCCTTCATCATCCTTTCACTCTCTCCTCATCACCCTGTCACTCTCCATCACCCTGTCACTCTCCATCACCCTGTCACTCTCATCTCCATCACCCTGTACATCCGCCCATCACCCTTTCACTCTCCCTCCATCACTCTGTCACTCTCCCTCCATCACCCTGTCACTCTCCATCACCCTGTCACTCTCCGTCGATCACCCTGTCACTCTCCCCTCCATCACCCTGTCACTCTCTCTCCATCACCCAGTCACTCTCCCTCCATCACCCTGCCACTCTCCCTCCATCACCCTGTCACTCTCCTCTCCATCACCCTGTCACTCTCCCCTCCATCACCCTGTCACTCTCTCCTCCTCAGCTTGTCAGTCTCCATCATCCTGTCACTCTACATCACCCTGTCATTCTCCATCACCCTGGCACTCTCCCTCCATCACCCTGTCACTCTCCCCTCCATCACCTTCATACTTTCCAACAGCCTGTCATTCTCCTCTCTATCATCCGGTCACTCTCCATCACCCTGTCACTCTCCCTCCTTTACCCTGTCACTCTCCTCTCCATCACCCTGTCACTCTCCCTCCATCACCCTGTCATTCTCTCTCCATCACCCTGTCACTCTCTCTCCGTCACCCTGTCACTCTCCATCACCCTGTCACTCTCCCCTCCTTCACCCTGTCACTCTCCATCACCATGTCACTCTCCGTCCATCACCCTGTCACTCTCTCCTCCTCACCCTGTCACTATCCCTCCATCACCCTGTTACTCTACATCAGCCTGTCACTCTCCATCATCCTGTCACTCTCCATCACCCTGTCAATCTCCATCACCCTGTCACTCTCCCTCCATCACCCAGTCACTCTCCCTTCATCATCCTTTCACTCTCTCCTCATCACCCTGTCACTCTCCATCACCCTGTCACTCTCATCTCCATCACCCGGTACATCCGCCCATCACCCTTTCACTCTCCCTCCATCACTCTGTCACTCTCCCTCCATCACCCTGTCACTCTCCTCTCCATCACCCTGTCACTCTCCCCTCCTTCACCCTGTCACTCTCTATCACCATGTCACACTCCCTCCATCACCCTGTCACTCTCTCCTCCTCACCCTGTCACTATCCCTCCATCACCCTGTTACTCTACATCGCCCTGTCACTCTCCATCATCCTGTCACTCTCCATCACCCTGTCACTCTCCATCACCCTGTCACTCTCCCTCCATCACCCTGTCACTCTCCCCTCCATCACCCTGTCACTCTCCCTCCATCACCCTGTCACTCACTCTCCATCACCCTGTCACTCTACATCACCCTGTCACTCTCCATCACCCTGTCACTCTCCATCACCCTGTCACTCTCCCTCCATCACCCTGTCACTCTCCCCTCCATCACCCTGTCACTCTCTCCTCCTCAGCTTGTCACTCTCCATCATCCTGTCACTCTACATCACCCTGTCACTCTCCATCACCCTGTCACTCTCCCTCCATCACCCTGTCACTCTCCCCTCCATCACCCTGTCACTCTCTCCTCCTCAGCTTGTCACTCTCCATCACCCTGTCACTCTCCATCACCCTGTCACTCTCCTATCCATCACCCTGTCACTCTCCCCTCCATCACCCTGTTACTCTCCATCAGCCTGTCACTCTCCTCTCCATCACCCGGTCACTCTACATCACCCTGTCACTCTCCCTCCTTCACCCTGTCACTCTCCCCTCCATCACCCTGTTACTCTCCATCAGCCTGTCACTCTCCTCTCCATCATACGGTCACTCTCCATCACCCTGTCACTCTCCCTCCTTCACCCTGTCACTCTCCTCTCCATCACCCTGTCCCTCTCCATCGCCCTGTCACTCTCCCTCCATCACCCTGTCTTTCTCTCTCCATCACCCTGTCCCTCTCCTCTCCATCACCCTGTTACTCTCCATCAGCTTGTCACTCTCCCTCCTTCACACTGTCACTCTCCCTCCATCACCCTGTCACTCTCCTCTCCATCACCCAGTCACTCTCCCCTCCATCACCCTGTCACTCTCTCCTCCTCAGCTTGTCACTCTCCAACATCCTGTCACTCTACATCACCCTGTCACTCTCCATCACATTGTCACACTCCCTCCATCACCCTGTCACTCTCCCTCCTTCACCCTGTCACTCTCCTCTCCATCACCCTGTCCCTCTCCATCGCCCTGTCACTCTCCCTCCATCATCCTGTCATTCTCTCTCCATCACCCTGTCACTCTCTCTCCGTCACCCTGTCACTCTCCATCACCCTGTCACTCTCCCCTCCTTCACCCTGTCACTCTCCATCACCATGTCACTCTCCCTCCATTACCCTGTCACTCTCTCCTCCTCACCCTGTCACTATCCCTCCATCACCCTGTTACTCTACATCACCCTGTCACTCTCCATCATCCTGTCACTCTCCGTCGATCACCCTGTCACTCTCTCCTGCATCACCCTGTCACTCTCCCTCCATCACCCAGTCACTCTCCCTTCATCATCCTTTCACTCTCTCCTCATCACCCTGTCACTCTCCAGCACCCTGTCACTCTCCATCACCCTGTCACTCTCATCTCCATCACCCTGTACATCCGCCCATCACCCTTTCACTCTCCCTCCATCACTCTGTCACTCTCCCTCCATCACCCTGTCACTCTCCGTCGACCACCCTGTCACTCTCCCCTCCATCACCCTCTCACTCTCTCCTCCTCACCCTGTCACTCTCCATCACCCTGTCACTCTCCCTCCATCACCCTGTCATTCTCTCTCCATCACCCTGTCATTCTCCATCACCCAGTCACTCTCCCTCCATCATCCTGTCACTCTCCCCTCATCACCCTGTCACCCTCCCTCCATCACCCAGTCACTCTCCCTTCATCATCCTTTCACTCTCTCCTCATCACCCTGTCACTCTCCATCACCCTGTCACTCTCATCTCCATCACCCTGTACATCCGCCCATCACCCTTTCACTCTCCCTCCATCACTCTGTCACTCTCCCTCCATCACCCTGTCACTCTCCTCTCTATCACCCTGTCACTTTCCTCTCCATGACACTTTTACTCTCCTCTCCATGACCCTGCCTTTCTCCCCTCCATCACCCTGTCACTCTCTCCTCCTCACCCTGTCACTCTCCATCATCCTGTCACTCTACATCACCCTGTCACTCACCATCACCCTGTCACTCTCCCTCCATCACCCTGTCACTCTCTATCACCCTGTCGCTCTCCCCTCCATCACCCTGTCGCTCTCCCTCCTTCACCCTGTCACTCTCTCCTCCTCACCCTGTCACTATCCCTCCATCACCCTGTTACTCTACATCACCCTGTCACTCTCCATCATCCTGTCACTCTGCATCACCCTGTCACTCCCCCTCCATCACCCAGTCATCTCCCTTCATCATCCTTTCACTCTCTCCTCATCACCCTGTCACTCTCCATCACCCTGTCACTCTCCATCACCCTGTCACTCTCCATCACCATGTCACTCTCCATCGATCACCCTGTCACTCTCTCCTCCATCACCCTGTCACTCTCTCCTCCTCACCTGTCACTCTCCATCACCCTGTCACTCTCCCCTCCATCACCCTGTCACTCTCACTCCATCACCCAGTCACTCTCCCTCCATCACCCTGTCACTCTCCCTCCATCACCCTGTCACTCTCCTCTCCATCACCCTGTCACTCTCCCCTCCATCACCCTGTCACTCTCTCCTCCTCAGCTTGTCACTCTCCATCATCCTGTCACTCTACATCACCCTGTCACTCTCCATCACCCTGGCACTCCCCCTCCATCACCCTGTCACTCTCCATCACCCTGTCACTCTCCCCTCCATCACCTTGATACATTCCATCAGCCTGTCACTCTCCTCTCTATCATCCGGTCACTCTCCATCACCCTGTCACTCTCCCTCCTTCACCCTGTCACTCTCCTCTCCATCACCCTGTCCCTCTCCATCGCCCTGTTACTCTCCCTCCATCTCCCTGTCATTCTCTCTCCATCACCCTGTCACTCTCTCTCCGTCACCCTGTCACTCTCCATCACCCTGTCACTCTACCCTCCTTCACCCTGTCACTCTCTATCACCATGTCACTCTCCCTCCATCACCCTGTCACTCTCTCCTCCTCACCCTGTCACTATCCCTCCATCACCCTGTTACTCTACATCGCCCTGTCACTCTCCATCATCCTGTCACTCTCCATCACCCTGTCACTCTCCATCACCCTGTCACTCTCCCTCCATCACCCAGTCACTCTCCCTTCATCATCCTTTCACTCTCTCCTCATCACCCTGTCACTCTCCATCACCCTGTCACTCTCCATCACCCTGTCACTCTCATCTCCATCACCCTGTACATCCGCCCATCACCCTTTCACTCTCCCTCCATCACTCTGTCACTCTCCCTCCATCACCCTGTAACTCTCCATCACCCTGTCACTCTCCGTCGATCACCCTGTCACTCTCCCCTCCATCACCCTCTCACTCTCTCTCCATCACCCAGTCACTCTCCCTCCATCACCCTGCCACTCTCCCTCCATCACCCTGTCACTCTCCATCACCCTGTCACTCTCCCCTCCATCACCCTGTCACTCTCTCTCCATCACCCTGTCACTCTCCCTCCATCACCCTGTCACTCTCCCTCCATCACCCTGTCACTCTCCTCTCCATCACCCTGTCACTCTCCCCTCCTTCACCCTGTCACTCTCTCCTCCTCAGCTTGTCACTCTCCATCATCCTGTCACTCTACATCACCCTGTCATTCTCCATCACCCTGGCACTCTCCCTCCATCACCCTGTCACTCTCCCCTCCATCACCTTCATACTTTCCAACAGCCTGTCATTCTCCTCTCTATCATCCGGTCACTCTCCATCACCCTGTCACTCTCCCTCCTTCACCCTGTCACTCTTCCCTCCATCACCCTGTCACTCTCCCTCCATCACCCTGTCACTCTCCATCACCCTGTCACTCTCCGTCGATCACCCTGTCACTCTCCTCTCCATCACCCTGTCACTCTCTCTCCATCACCCTGTCACTCTCCCTCCATCACCCTGTCACTCTCCCTCCATCACCCTGTCACTCTCCATCACCCTGTCACTCTCCCCTCCATCACCCTGTCACTCTCTCTCCATCACCCTGTCACTCTCCCTCCATCACCCTGTCACTCTCCCTCCATCACCCTGTCACTCTCCTCTCCATCACCCTGTCACTCTCCCCTCCTTCACCCTGTCACTCTCTCCTCCTCAGCTTGTCACTCTCCATCATCCTGTCACTCTACATCACCCTGTCACTCTCCATCACCCTGTCACTCTCCCTCCATCACCCTGTCACTCTCCCCTCCATCACCTTCATACTTTCCAACAGCCTGTCATTCTCCTCTCTATCATCCGGTCACTCTCCATCACCCTGTCACTCTCCCTCCTTTACCCTGTCACTCTCCTCTCCATCACCCTGTCACTCTCCCTCCATCACCCTGTCATTCTCTCTCCATCACCCTGTCACTCTCTCTCCGTCACCCTGTCACTCTCCATCACCCTGTCACTCTCCCCTCCTTCACCCTGTCACTCTCCATCACCCTGTCACTCTCCGTCCATCACCCTGTCACTCTCTCCTCCTCACCCTGTCACTATCCCTCCATCACCCTGTTACTCTACATCAGCCTGTCACTCTCCATCATCCTGTCACTCTCCATCACCCTGTCACTCTCCATCACCCTGTCACTCTCCCTCCATCACCCTGTCACTCTCCCTTCATCATCCTTTCACTCTCTCCTCATCACCCTGTCACTCTCCATCACCCTGTCATTCTCATCTCCATCACCCGGTACATCCGCCCATCACCCTTTCACTCTCCTTCCATCACTCTGTCACTCTCCCTCCATCACCCTGTCACTCTCCCCTCCTTCACCCTGTCACTCTCTATCACCATGTCACACTCCCTCCATCACCCTGTCACTCTCTCCTCCTCACCCTGTCACTATCCCTCCATCACCCTGTTACTCTACATCGCCCTGTCACTCTCCATCATCCTGTCACTCTCCATCACCCTGTCACTCTCCATCACCCTGTCACTCTCCCTCCATCACCCAGTCACTCTCCCTTCATCATCCTTTCACTCTCTCCTCATCACCCTGTCACTCTCCATCACCCTGTCACTCTCCATCACCCTGTCACTCTCATCTCCATCACCCTGTACATCCGCCCATCACCCTTTCACTCTCCCTCCATCACTCTGTCACTCTCCCTCCATCACCCTGTAACTCTCCATCACCCTGTCACTCTCCGTCGATCACCCTGTCACTCTCCCCTCCATCACCCTCTCACTCTCTCTCCATCACCCAGTCACTCTCCCTCCATCACCCTGCCACTCTCCCTCCATCACCCTGTCACTCTCCTCTCCATCACCCTGTCACTCTCCCCTCCATCACCCTGTCACTCTCTCCTCCTCAGCTTGTCACTCTCCATCATCCTGTCACTCTACATCACCCTGTCACTCTCCATCACCCTGGCACTCTCCCTCCATCACCCTGTCACTCTCCCCTCCATCACCCTGTCACTCTCCATCACCCTGTCACTCTCCTCTCCATCACCCTGTCACTCTCCATCACCCTGTCACTCTCCCTCCTTCACCCTGTCACTCTCCTCTCCATCACCCTGTCACTCTCCCTCCATCACCCTGTCATTCTCCCTCCATCACCCTGTCACTCTCTCTCCATCACCCTGTCACTCTCCATCACCCTGTCACTCTCCCCTCCTTCACCCTGTCACTCTCCATCACCATGTCACTCTCCGTCCATCACCCTGTCACTCTCTCCTCCTCACCCTGTCACTATCCCTCCATCACCCTGTTACTCTACATCAGCCTGTCACTCTCCATCATCCTGTCACTCTCCATCACCCTGTCAATCTCCATCACCCTGTCACTCTCCCTCCATCACCCAGTCACTCTCCCTTCATCATCCTTTCACTCTCTCCTCATCACCCTGTCACTCTCCATCACCCTGTCACTCTCATCTCCATCACCCGGTACATCCGCCCATCACCCTTTCACTCTCCCTCCATCACTCTGTCACTCTCCCTCCATCACCCTGTCACTCTCCTCTCTATCACCCTGTCACTCTCCTCTCCATGACACTTTTACTCTCCTCTCCATGACCCTGTCTTTCTCCCCTCCATCACCCTGTCACTCTCTCCTCCTCACCCTGTCACTCTCCATCATCCTGTCACTCTACATCACCCTGTCACTCACCATCACCCTGTCACTCTCCCTCCATCACCCTGTCACTCTCTATCACCCTGTCGCTCTCCCCTCCATCACCCTGTCACTCTCCCTCCATCACCCTGTCACTCACCGCTCCATCACCCTGTCACTCTCCATCACCCTGTCACTCTCCTCTCCATCACCCTGTTACTCTCCATCAGCTTGTCACTCTCCCTCCTTCACACTGCCACTCTCCCTCCATCACCCTGTCACTCTCCTCTCCATCACCCTGTCACTCTCCCCTCCATCATTCTGTCACTCTCTCCTCCTCAGCTTGTCACTCTCCAACATCCTGTCACTCTACATCACCCTGTCACTCTCCATCACATTGTCACTCTCCCTCCATCACCCTGTCACTCTCCCCTCCATCACCCTGTTACTCTCCATCAGCCTGTCACTCTCCTCTCTATCATCCGGTCACTCTCCATCACCCAGTCACTCTCCCTCCTTCACCCTGTCACTCTCCTCTCCATCACCCTGTCACCCTCCCTCCATCACCCTGTCATTCTCCCTCCATCACCCTGTCACTCTCTCTCCATCACCCTGTCACTCTCCATCACCCTGTCACTCTCTCTCCTTCACCATGTCACTCTCCATCACCATGTCACTCTCCCTCCATCACCCTGTCACTCTCTCCTCCTCACCCTGTCACTATCCCTCCATCACCCTGTTACTCTACATCACCCTGTCACTCTCCATCATCCTGTCAGTCTCCATCACCCTGTCACTCTCCATCACCCTGTCACTCTCCCTCCATCACCCAGTCATTCTCCCTTCATCATCCTTGCACTCTCTCCTTATCACCGTGTCACTCTCCATCACCCTGTCACTCTCCATCACCCTGTCACTGTCCTCTCCCTCACCCTGTCACTCTCCCCTCCATCAACTTGTCACTCTCCATCATCCTGTCACTCTACATCATCCTGTCACTCTCCATCACCCTGTCAATCTCCCTCCATGACCCAGTCATTCTCCCTTCATCATCCTTGCACTCTCTCCTCATCACCGTGTCACTCTCCATCACCCTGTCACTCTCCATCACTCTGTCACTCTCCTCTCCATCACCCTGTACATCCGCCCATCACCATTTCACTCTCCCTCCATCACCCTGTACATCCGCCCATCACCCTTTCACTCTCCCTCCATCACCCTGTCACTCTCCTCTCCCTCACCCTGTCACTCTCCCCTCCATCACCCTGTCACTCTCCCTCACCCTGTCACTCTCCCCTCCATCACCTTGTCACTCTCCATCACCCTGTCACTCTCCCCTCCATCACCTTGTCACTCTCCATCATCCTGTCACTCTACATCATCCTGTCACTCTCCATCACCTTGTCACTCTCCCTCCATCACCCTGTCACTCTACATCAACGTGTCACTCTCCTCTCCATCATCCGGTCACTCTCCATCACCCAGTCACTCTCCCTCCTTCACCCTGTCATTCTCCCTCCATCACACTGTCACACTCTCTCCCTCACCCTGTCACTCTCCATCACCCTGTCACTCTCCCTCCATCACCCTGTCATTCTCCCTCCTTCACCCTGTCACTCTCTCCTCCTCACCCTGTCACTATCCCTCCATCACCCTGTCACTCTCCATCACCCTGTCACTCCCCCTCCATCACCCAGTCATCTCCCTTCATCATCCCTTCAATCTCTCCTCATCACCCTGTCACTCTCCATCACCCTGTCACTCTCCATCACCATGTCACTCTCCATCAATCACCCTGTCACTCTCTCCTCCATCACCCTGTCACTCTCTCCTCCTCACCTGTCACTCTCTATCACCCTGTCACTCTCCCCTCCATCACCCTGTCACTCTCCCTCCATCACCCTGCCACTCTCCCTCCATCACCCTGTCACTCTCCTCTCCATCACCCTGTCACTCTCCCCTCCATCACCCTGTCACTCTCTCCTCCTCAGCTTGCCACTCTCCATCATCCTGTCACTCTACATCACCCTGTCACTCTCCATCACCCTGGCACTCTCCCTCCATCACCCTGTCACTCTCCCCTCCATCACCTTGATACATTCCATCAGCCTGTCACTCTCCTCTCTATCATCCGGTCACTCTCCATCACCCTGTCACTCTCCCTCCTTCACCCTGTCACTCTCCTCTCCATCACCCTGACCCTCTCCATCGCCCTGTCACTCTCCCTCCATCACCCTGTCATTCTCTCTCCATCACCCTGTCACTCTCTCTCCGTCACCCTGTCACTCTCCATCACCCTGTCACTCTCCCCTCCTTCACCCTGTCACTCTCCATCACCATGTCACTCTCCCTCCATCACCCTGTCACTCTCTCCTCCTCACCCTGTCACTATCCCTCCATCACCCTGTTACTCTACATCACCCTGTCACTCTCCATCATCCTGTCACTCTCCCTCCATCACCCTGTCACTCCCCTCCATCACCCTGTCACTCTCCCTCCATCACCCAGTCACTCTCCCTTCATCATCCTTTCACTCTCTCCTCATCACCCTGTCACTCTCCATCACCCTGTCACTCTCCATCACCCTGTCACTCTCATCTCCATCACCCTGTACATCCGCCCATCACCCTTTCACTCTCCCTCCATCACTCTGTCACTCTCCCTCCATCACCCTGTCACTCTCCATCACCCTGTCACTCTCCCCTCCATCACCCTGTCACTCTCCCTCCATCACCCTGTCACTCTCCCTCCATCACCCTGTCACTCTCCATCACCCAGTCACTCTCCCTCCATCACCCTGCCACTCTCCCTCCATCACCCTGTTACTCTCCTCTCCATCACCCTTTCACTCTCCATCACCCTGTCACTCTCCCCTCCATCACCCTGTCACTCTCCTCTCCATCACCCTGTCACTCTCCCCTCCATCACCCTGTCACTCTCTCCTCCTCAGCTTGTCACTCTCCATCATCCTGTCACTCTACATCACCCTGTCATTCTCCATCACCCTGGCACTCTCCCTCCATCACCCTGTCACTCTCCCCTCCATCACCCTGTTACTCTCCATCAGCCTGTCACTCTCCTCTCTATCATCCGGTCACTCTCCATCACCCTGTCACTCTCCCTCCATCACCCTGTCACTCTCTCTCCATCACCCTGTCACTCTCTCTCCGTCACCCTGTCACTCTCCATCACCCTGTCACTCTCCCCTCCTTCACCCTGTCACTCTCCATCACCCTGTCACTCTCCGTCCATCACCCTGTCACTCTCTCCTCCTCACCCTGTCACTCTCCCTCCATCACCCTGTTACTCTACATCAGCCTGTCACTCTCCATCATCCTGTCACTCTCCATCACCCTGTCAATCTCCATCACCCTGTCACTCTCCCTCCATCACCCAGTCACTCTCCCTTCATCATCCTTTCACTCTCTCCTCATCACCCTGTCACTCTCCATCACCCTGTCACTCTCATCTCCATCACCCGGTACATCCGCCCATCACCCTTTCACTCTCCCTCCATCACTCTGTCACTCTCCCTCCATCACCCTGTCACTCTCCTCTCTATCACCCTGTCACTCTCCTCTCCATGACACTTTTACTCTCCTCTCCATGACCCTGTCTTTCTCCCCTCCATCACCCTGTCACTCTCTCCTCCTCACCCTGTCACTCTCCATCATCCTGTCACTCTACATCACCCTGTCACTCACCATCACCCTGTCACTCTCCTCTCCATCACCCTGTTACTCTCCATCAGCTTGTCACTCTCCCTCCTTCACACTGTCACTCTCCCTCCATCACCCTGTCACTCTCCTCTCCATCACCCTGTCACTCTCCCCTCCATCATTCTATCACTCTCTCCTCCTCAGCTTGTCACTCTCCATCATCCTGTCACTCTACATCACCCTGTCACTCTCCATCAGCCTGTCACTCTCCTCTCTATCATCCGGTCACTCTCCATCACCCAGTCACTCTCCCTCCTTCACCCTGTCACTCTCCTCTCCATCACCCTGTCACCCTCCCTCCATCACCCTGTCATTCTCCCTCCATCACCCTGTCACTCTCTCTCCATCACCCTGTCACTCTCTCTCCGTCACCCTGTCACTCTCCGTCACCCTGTCACTCTCCCCTCCTTCACCCTGTCACTCTCCATCACCATGTCACTCTCCGTCCATCACCCTGTCACTCTCTCCTCCTCACCCTGTCACTATCCCTCCATCACCCTGTTACTCTACATCAGCCTGTCACTCTCCATCACCTTGTCAATCTCCATCACCCTGTCACTCTCCCTCCATCACCCAGTCACTCTCCCTTCATCATCCTTTCACTCTCTCCTCATCACCCTGTCACTCTCCATCACCCTGTCACTCTCCCTCCATCACCCAGTCACTCTCCCTTCATCATCGTTTCACTCTCTCCTCATCACCCTGTCACTCTCCATCACCCTGTCACTCTCATCTCCATCACCCGGTACATCCGCCTATCACCCTTTCACTCTCCCTCCATCACTCTGTCACTCTCCCTCCATCACCCTGTCACTCTCCTCTCTATCACCCTGTCACTCTCCTCTCGATGACACTTTTACTCTCC
This sequence comes from Mobula hypostoma, assembly GCF_963921235.1. Classification (NCBI taxonomy): domain Eukaryota; kingdom Metazoa; phylum Chordata; class Chondrichthyes; order Myliobatiformes; family Myliobatidae; genus Mobula; species Mobula hypostoma. Next base: position 19,662,269 of record NC_086111.1, read on the forward strand.
TCTCCATGACCCTGTCTTTCTCCCCTCCATCACCCTGTCACTCTCTCCTCCTCACCCTGTCACTCTCCATCATCCTGTCACTCTACATCACCCTGTCACTCACCATCACCCTGTCACTCTCCCTCCATCACCCTGTCACTCTCTATCACCCTGTCGCTCTCCCCTCCATCACCCTGTCACTCTCCCTCCATCACCCTGTCACTCACTCCTCCATCACCCTGTCACTCTCCATCACCCTGTCACTCTCCTCCCCATCACCCTGTTACTCTCCATCAGCTTGTCACTCTCCCTCCTTCACACTGTCACTCTCCCTCCATCACCCTGTCACTCTCCTCTCCATCACCCTGTCACTCTCCCCTCCATCATTCTGTCACTCTCTCCTTCTCAGCTTGTCACTCTCCAACATCCTGTCACTCTACATCACCCTGTCACTCTCCATCACATTGTCACTCTCCCTCCATCACCCTGTCACTCTCCCCTCCGTCACTCTGTTACTCTCCATCAGCCTGTCACTCTCCTCTCTATCATCCGGTCACTCTCCATCACCCTGTCACTCTCCCTCCTTCACCCTGTCACTCTCCTCTCCATCACCCTGTCACCCTCCCTCCATCACCCTGTCATTCTCCCTCCATCACCCTGTCACTCTCTCTCCATCACCCTGTCACTCTCCATCACCCTGTCACGCTCTCTCCTTCACCATGTCACTCTCCATCACCATGTCACTCTCCCTCCATCACCCTGTCACTCTCTCCTCCTCACCCTGTCACTATACCTCCATCACCCTGTTACTCTACATCACCCTGTCACTCTCCATCATCCTGTCACTCTCCATCACCCTGTCACTCTCCATCACCCTGTCACTCTCCCTCCATCACCCAGTCACTCTCCCTTCATCATCCTTTCATCCTTTCACTCTCTCCTCATCACCCTGTCACTCTCCATCACCCTGTCACTCTCCATCACCCTGTCACTCTCATCTCCATCACCCTGTACATCCGCCCATCACCCTTTCACTCTCCCTCCATCACTCTGTCACTCTCCCTCCATCACCCTGTCACTCTCCCCTCCGTCACTCTGTTACTCTCCATCAGCCTGTCACTCTCCTCTCTATCATCCGGTCACTCTCCATCACCCAGTCACTCTCCCTCCTTCACCCTGTCACTCTCCTCTCCATCACCCTGACACCCTCCCTCCATCACCCTGTCACTCTCCCTCCATCACCCTGTCACTCTCTCTCCATCACCCTGTCACTCTCCATCACCCAGTCACTCTCCCTCCATCACCCTGTCACTCTCCATCACCCTGTCACTCTCCCTCCATCACCCTGTCACTCTCTCCTCCTCACCCTGTCACTCTCCCTCCATCACCCTGTACATCCGCCCATCACCCTTTCACTCCCCCTCCATCACCCTGTCACTCTCCTCTCCATCACCCTGTCACTCTCCCCTCCATCAACTTGTCACTCTCCATTATCCTGTCACTCTACATCATCCTGTCACTCTCCATCACCCTGTCACTCTCCCTCCATGACCCAGTCATTCTCCCTTCATCATCCTTGCACTCTCTCCTCATCACCGTGTCACTCTCCATCACCCTGTCACTCTCCATCACTCTGTCACTCTCCTCTCCATCACCCTGTACATCCGCCCATCACCATTTCACTCTCCCTCCATCACCCTGTACATCCGCCCATCACCCTTTCACTCTCCCTCCATCACCCTGTCACTCTCCTCTCCCTCACCCTGTCACTCTCCCCTCCATCACCTTGTCACTCTCCATCATCCTGTCACTCTACATCATCCTGTCACTATCCCTCACCCTGTCACTCTCCCTCCATCACCCTGTCACTCTCTCCTCCATCACCCTGTTACTCTCCATCAACGTGTCACTCTCCTCTCCATCATCCGGTCACTCTCCATCACCCAGTCACTCTCCCTCCTTCACCCTGTCACTCTCCTCTACATCACCTTGTCACTCTCCCCTCCTTCACCCTGTCACTCTCCCTCCATCACCCTGTCACTCTCCCTCCATCACCCTGTCACTCTCCTCTCCATCACCCTGTCACTCTCCCCTCCATCACCCTGTCACTCTCTCCTCCTCAGCTTGTCACTCTCCATCATCCTGTCACTCTACATCACCCTGTCATTCTCCATCACCCTGGCACTCTCCCTCCATCACCCTGTCACTCTCCCCTCCATCACCTTCATACTTTCCAACAGCCTGTCATTCTCCTCTCTATCATCCGGTCACTCTCCATCACCCTGTCACTCTCCCTCCTTTACCCTGTCACTCTCCTCTCCATCACCCTGTCACTCTCCCTCCATCACCCTGTCATTCTCTCTCCATCACCCTGTCACTCTCTCTCCGTCACCCTGTCACTCTCCATCACCCTGTCACTCTCCCCTCCTTCACCCTGTCACTCTCCATCACCATGTCACTCTCCGTCCATCACCCTGTCACTCTCTCCTCCTCACCCTGTCACTATCCCTCCATCACCCTGTTACTCTACATCAGCCTGTCACTCTCCATCATCCTGTCACTCTCCATCACCCTGTCACTCTCCATCACCCTGTCACTCTCCCTCCATCACCCAGTCACTCTCCCTTCATCATCCTTTCACTCTCTCCTCATCACCCTGTCACTCTCCATCACCCTGTCACTCTCATCTCCATCACCCGGTACATCCGCCCATCACCCTTTCACTCTCCCTCCATCACTCTGTCACTCTCCCTCCATCACCCTGTCACTCTCCTCTCTATCACCCTGTCACTCTCCTCTCCATGACACTTTTACTCTCCTCTCCATGACCCTGTCTTTCTCCCCTCCATCACCCTGTCACTCTCTCCTCCTCACCCTGTCACTCTCCATCATCCTGTCACTCTACATCACCCTGTCACTCACCATCACCCTGTCACTCTCCCTCCATCACCCTGTCACTCTCTATCACCCTGTCGCTCTCCCCTCCATCACCCTGTCACTCTCCCTCCATCACCCTGTCACTCACCCCTCCATCACCCTGTCACTCTCCATCACCCTGTCACTCTCCTCTCCATCACCCTGTTACTCTCCATCAGCTTGTCACTCTCCCTCCTTCACACTGCCACTCTCCCTCCATCACCCTGTCACTCTCCTCTCCATCACCCTGTCACTCTCCCCTCCATCACCCTGTCACTCTCTCCTCCTCAGCTTGTCACTCTCCAACATCCTGTCACTCTACATCACCCTGTCACTCTCCATCACATTGTCACTCTCCCTCCATCACCCTGTCACTCTCCCCTCCATCACCCTGTTACTCTCCATCAGCCTGTCACTCTCCTCTCTATCATACGGTCACTCTCCATCACCCAGTCACTCTCCCTCCTTCACCCTGTCACTCTCCTCTCCACCACCCTGTCACCCGCCCTCCATCACCCTGTCATTCTCCCTCCATCACCCTGTCACTCTCTCTCCATCACCCTGTCACTCTCCATCACCATGTCACTCTCCCTCCATCACCCTGTCACTCTCTCCTCCTCACCCTGTCACTATCCCTCCATCACCCTGTCACTCTCCATCATCCTGTCAGTCTCCATCACCCTGTCACTCTCCATCACCCTGTCACTCTCCCTTCATCACCCAGTCATTCTCCCTTCATCATCCTTGCACTCTCTCCTTATCACCGTGTCACTCTCCATCACCCTGTCACTCTCCATCACCCTGTCACTCTCCTCTCCATCACCCTGTACATCCGCCCATCACCATTTCACTCTCCCTCCATCACCCTGTCACTCTCCCTCCATCACCCTGTACATCCGCCCATCACCCTTTCACTCCCCCTCCATCACCCTGTCACTCTCCTCTCCATCACCCTGTCACTCTCCCCTCCATCAACTTGTCACTCTCCATCATCCTGTCACTCTACATCATCCTGTCACTCTCCATCACCCTGTCACTCTCCCTCCATGACCCAGTCATTCTCCCTTCATCATTCTTGCACTCTCTCCTCATCACCGTGTCACTCTCCATCACCCAGTCACTCTCCCTCCTTCACCCTGTCACTCTCCTCTCCACCACCCTGTCACCCTCCCTCCATCACCCTGTCATTCTCCCTCCATCACCCTGTCACTCTCTCTCCATCACCCTGTCACTCTCCATCACCCTGTCACTCTCTCTCCTTCACCATGTCACTCTCCATCACCATGTCACTCTCCCTCCATCACCCTGTCACTCTCTCCTCCTCACCCTGTCACTATCCCTCCATCACCCTGTTACTCTACATCACCCTGTCACTCTCCATCATCCTGTCAGTCTCCATCACCCTGTCACTCTCCCTTCATCACCCAGTCATTCTCCCTTCATCATCCTTGCACTCTCTCCTCATCACCGTGTCACTCTCCATCACCCTGTCACTCTCCATCACTCTGTCACTCTCCTCTCCATCACCCTCTACATCCGCCCATCACCATTTCACTCTCCCTCCATCACCCTGTCACTCTCCTCTCCCTCACCCTGTCACTCACCGCTCCATCACCCTGTCACTCTCCATCACCCTGTCACTCTACATCATCCTGTCACTATCCCTCACCCTGTCACTCTCCCTCCATCACCCTGTTACTCTCTCCTCCATCACTCTGTTACTCTCCATCAACGTGTCACTCTCCTCTCCATCATCCGGTCACTCTCCATCACCCAGTCACTCTCCCACTTCACCCTGTCATTCTCCCTCCATCACACTGTCACACTCTCTCCCTCACCCTGTCACTCTCCATCACCCTGTCACTCTCCCTCCATCACCCTGTCATTCTCCCTCCTTCACCCTGTCACTCTCTCCTCCTCACCCTGTCACTATCCCTCCATCACCTTGTTACTCTACATCACCCTGTCACTCTCCATCATCCTGTCACTCTCCATCACCCTGTCACTCTCCATCACCCTGTCACTCCCCCTCCATCACCCAGTCATCTCCCTTCATCAGCCTTTCACTCTCTCCTCATCACCCTGTCACTCTCCATCACCCTGTCACTCTCTTCTCCATCACCCTGTACATCCGCCCATCACCCTGAAACTCTCCCTCCATCACCCTGTCACTCTCCGTCGATCACCCTGCCACTCTCCCTCCATCACCCTGTCACTCTCCTCTCCATCACCCTGTCACTCTCCCCTCCATCACCCTGTCACTCTCTCCTCCTCAGCTTGTCACTCTCCATCATCCTGTCACTCTACATCACCCTGTCACTCTCCATCACCCTGGCACTCTCCCTCCATCACCCTGTCACTCTCCCCTCCATCACCATGATACTTTCCAACAGCCTGTCACTCTCCTCTCTATCATCCGGTCACTCTCCATCACCCTGTCACTCTCCCTCCTTCACCCTGTCACTCTCCTCTCCATCACCCTGTCCCTGTTCATCGCCCTGTCACTCTCCCTCCATCACCCTGTCATTCTCTCTCCATCAACCTGTCACTCTCTCTCCGTCACCCTGTCACTCTCCATCACCCTGTCACTCTACCCTCCATCACCCTGTCACTCTCCATCACCATGTCACTCTCCCTCCATCACCCTGTCACTCTCCATCACACTGTCACTCTCCCCTCCTTCACCCTGTCACTCTCCATCACCATGTCACTCTCCCTCCATCACCCTGTCACTCTCCATCACCCTGTCACTCTCCCCTCCTTCACCCTGTTACTCTACATCACCCTGTCACTCTCCATCATCCTGTCACTCTCCATCACCCTGTCACTCTCCATCACCCTGTCACTCTCCCTCCATCACCTAGTCACTCTCCCTTCATCATCCTTTCACTCTCTCCTCATCACCCTGTCACTCTCCATCACCCTGTCACTCTCATCTCCATCACCCGGTACATCCGCCCATCACCCTTTCACTCTCCCTCCATCACTCTGTTACTCTCCCTCCATCACCCTGTCACTCTCCATCACCCTGTCACTCTCCGTCCATCACCCTGTCACTCTCCCTCAATCACCCTGTCACTCTCTCTCCATCACCCTGCCATTCTCCATCACCCAGTCAATCTCTCTCCTTCACCATGTCACTCTCCATCACCATGTCACTCTCCCTCCATCACCCTGTCACTCTCTCCTCCTCACCCTGTCGCTATCCCTCCATCACCCTGTTACTCTACATCACCCTGTCACTCTCCATCATCCTGTCAGTCTCCATCACCCTGTCACTCTCCATCACCCTGTCACTCTCCCTCCATCACCCAGACACTCTCCCTTCATCATCCTTTCACTCTCTCCTCATCACCCTGTCACTCTCCATCACCCTGTCACTCTCCATCACCCTATCACTCTCATCTCCATCACCCTGTCACTCTCCATCACCCTGTCACTCTCCGTCGACCACCCTGTCACTCTCCCCTCCATCACACTGCCACTCGCCATCACCCTGACACTCTCCGTCCATCACCCTGTCCCTCTCCATCACCCTGTCACTCTCCCTCCATCACCCTGTCACTCTCTCTCCATCACCCTGTCATTCTCCATCACCCAGTCACTCTCCCTCCATCATCCTGTCACTCTCCCCTCATCACCCTGTCACTCTCCCTCACCCTGTCACTCTCCATCACACTGTCACTGTCCTCTCCATCACCCTGTACATCCGCCCATCACCATTTCACTCTCCCTCCATCACCCTGTCACTCTCCCTCCATCACCCTGTACATCCGCCCATCACCCTTTCACTCCCACTCCATCACCCTGTCACTCTACTCTCCATCACCCTGTCACTCTCCCCTCCATCAACTTGTCACTCTCCATCATCCTGTCACTCTACATCATCCTGTCACTCTCCATCACCCTGTCACTCTCCCTCCATGACCCAGTCATTCTCCCTTCATCATCCTTGCACTCTCTCCTCATCACCGTGTCAATCTCCATCACCCTGTCACTCTCCATCACTCTGTCACTCTCCTCTCCATCACCCTGTACATCCGCCCATCACCATTTCACTCTCCCTCCATCACCCTGTACATCCGCCCATCACCCTTTCACTCTCCCTCCATCACCCTGTCACTCTCCTCTCCATCACCTTGTCACTCTCCATCATCCTGTCACTCTACATCCTCCTGTCACTATCCCTCACCCTGTCACTCTCCCTCCATCACCCTGTCACTCTCTCCTCCATCACCCTGTTACTCTCCATTAACGTGTCACTCTCCTCTCCATCATCCGGTCACTCTCCATCACCCAGTCACTCTCCCTCCTTCACCCTGTCATTCTCCCTCCATCACCCTGTCACTCTCCTCTCCATCACCCTGTCACTTTCCCCTCCATCACCCTGTCACTCTCTCCTCCATCACCTTCAAACTTTCCAACAGCCTGTCATTCTCCTCTCTATCATCCGGTCACTCTCCATCACCCTGTCACTCTCCCTCCTTTACCCTGTCACTCTCCTCTCCATCACCCTGTCACTCTCCCTCCATCACCCTGTCATTCTCTCTCCATCACCCTGTCACTCTCTCTCCGTCACCCTGTCACTCTCAATCACCCTGTCACTCTCCCCTCCTTCACCCTGTCACTCTCCATCACCATGTCACTCTCCGTCCAGCACCCTGTCACTCTCTCCTCCTCACCCTGTCACTATCCCTCCATCACCCTGTTACTCTACATCAGCCTGTCACTCTCCATCATCCTGTCACTCTCCATCACCCTGTCAATCTCCATCACCCTGTCACTCTCCCTCCATCACCCAGTCACTCTCCCTTCATCATCCTTTCACTCTCTCCTCATCACCCTGTCACTCTCCATCACCCTGTCACTCTCATCTCCATCACCCGGTACATCCGCCCATCACCCTTTCACTCTCCCTCCATCACTCTGTCACTCTCCCTCCATCACCCTGTCACTCTCCTCTCTATCACCCTGTCACTCTCCTCTCCATGACACTTTTACTCTCCTCTCCATGACCCTATCTTTCTCCCCTCCATCACCCTGTCACTCTCTCCTCCTCACCCTGTCACTCTCCATCATCCTGTCACTCTACATCACCCTGTCACTCACCATCACCCTGTCACTCTCCCTCCATCACCCTGTCACTCTCTATCACCCTGTCGCTCTCCCCTCCATCACCCTGTCACTCTCCCTCCATCACCCTGTCACTCACCGCTCCATCACCCTGTCACTCTCCATCACCCTGTCACTCTCCTCTCCATCACCCTGTTACTCTCCATCAGCTTGTCACTCTCCCTCCTTCACACAGCCACTCTCCCTCCATCACCCTGTCACTCTCCTCTCCATCACCCTGTCACTCTCCCCTCCATCATTCTGTCACTCTCTCCTCCTCAGCTTGTCACTCTCCAACATCCTGTCACTCTACATCACCCTGTCACTCTCCATCACATTGTCACTCTCCCTCCATCACCCTGTCACTCTCCCCTCCATCAGCCTGTTACTCTCCATCAGCCTGTCACTCTCCTCTCTATCATCCGGTCACTCTCCATCACCCAGTCACTCTCCCTCCTTCACCCTGTCACTCTCCTCTCCACCACCCTGTCACCCGCCCTCCATCACCCTGTCATTCTCCCTCCATCACCCTGTCACTCTCTCTCCATCACCCTGTCACTCTCCATCACCATGTCACTCTCCCTCCATCACCCTGTCACTCTCTCCTCCTCACCCTGTCACTATCCCTCCATCACCCTGTTACTCTACATCACCCTGTCACTCTCCATCATCCTGTCAGTCTCCATCACCCTGTCACTCTCCCTTCATCACCCAGTCATTCTCCCTTCATCATCCTTGCACTCTCTCCTTATCACCGTGTCACTCTCCCTCACCCTGTCACTCTCCATCACCCTGTCACTGTCCTCTCCATCACCCTGTACATCCGCCCATCACCATTTCACTCTCCCTCCATCACCCTGTCACTCTCCTCTCCATCACCCTGTACATCCGCCCATCACCCTTTCACTCCTCCTCCATCACCCTGTCACTCTCCTCTCCATCACCCTGTCACTCTCCCCTCCATCAACTTGTCACTCTCCATCACCCTGTCACTCTACATCATCCTGTCACTATCCCTCACCCTGTCACTCTCCCTCCATCACCCTGTCACTCTCTCCTCCATCACCCTGTTACTCTCCATCAACGTGTCACTCTCCTCTCCATCATCCGGTCACTCTCCATCACCCAGTCACTCTCCCTCCTTCACCCTGTCATTCTCCCTCCATCACACTGTCACACTCTCTCCCTCACCCTGTCACTCTCCATCACCCTGTCACTCTCCCTCCATCACCCTGTCATTCTCCCTCCTTCACCCTGTCACTCTCTCCACCTCACCCTGTCACTATCCCTCCATCACCCTGTTACTCTACATCACCCTGTCACTCTCCATCATCCTGTCACTCTGCATCACCCTGTCACTCCCCCTCCATCACCCAGTCATCTCCCTTCATCATCCTTTCACTCTCTCCTCATCACCCTGTCACTCTCCATCACCCTGTCACTCTCTTCTCCATCACCCTGTACATCCGCCCATCACCCTGAAACTCTCCCTCCATCACCCTGTCACTCTCCGTCGATCACCCTGTCACTCTCTCCTCCATCACCCTGTCACTCTCTACTCCTCACCCTGTCACTCTCCATCACCCTGTCACTCTCCCCTCCATCACCCTGTTACTCTCTCTCCATCACCCAGTCACTCTCCCTCCATCACCCTGCCACTCTCCCTCCATCACCCTGTCACTCTCCTCTCCATCACCCTGTCACTCTCCCCTCCATCACCCTGTCACTCTCTCCTCCTCAGCTTGTCACTCTCCATCATCCTGTCACTCTACATCACCCTGTCACTCTCCATCACCCTGTCACTCTCCGCTCCATCACCATGATACTTTCCAACAGCCTGTCACTCTCCTCTCTATCATCCGGTCACTCTCCATCACCCTGTCACTCTCCCTCCTTCACCCTGTCACTCTCCTCTCCATCACCCTGTCCCTGTCCATCGCCCTGTCACTCTCCCTCCATCACCCTGTCATTCTCTCTCCATCAACCTGTCACTCTCTCTCTGTCACCCTGTCACTCTCCATCACCCTGTCACTCTCCCCTCCTTAACCCTGTCACTCTCCATCACTATGTCACTCTCCCTCCATCACCCTGTCACTCTCCATCACCCTGTCACTCTCCCCTCCTTCACCCTGTTACTCTCCATCACCCTGTCACTCTCCATCATCCTGTCACTCTCCCTCCATCACCCAGTCACTCTCCCTTCATCATCCTTTCACTCTCTCCTCATCACCCTGTCACTCTCCATCACCCTGTCACTCTCCATTACCCTGTCACTCTCATCTCCATCACCCTGTACATCCGCCCATCACCCTTTCACTCTCCCTCCATCACTCTGTTACTCTCCCTCCATCACCCTGTCACTCTCCATCACCCTGTCACTCTCCGTCCATCACCCTGTCACTCTCCCTCAATCACCCTGTCACTCTCTCTCCATCACCCTGCCATTCTCCATCACCCAGTCACTCTCTCTCCTTCACCATGTCACTCTCCATCACCATGTCACTCTCCCTCCATCACCCTGTCACTCTCTCCTCCTCACCCTGTCGCTATCCCTCCATCACCCTGTTACTCTACATCACCCTGTCACTCTCCATCATCCTGTCACTCTCCATCATCCTGTCACTCTCCATCACCCTGTCACTCTCCCTCCATCACCCAGTCACTCTCCCTTCATCATCCTTTCACTCTCTCCTCTTCACCCTGTCACTCTCCATCACCCTGTCACTCTCCATCACCCTATCACTCTCATCTCCATCACCCTGTACATCCGCCCATCACCCTTTCACTCTCCCTCCATCACTCTGTCACTCTCCCTCCATCACCCTGTCACTCTCCATCACCCTGTCACTCTCCGTCGACCACCCTGTCACTCTCCCCTCCATCACACTGCCACTCTCCATCACCCTGACACTCTCCCTCCATCACCCTGTCCCTCTCCATCATCCTGTCACTCTCCCCTCATCACCCTGTCACTCTCCCTCCATCACCCAGTCACTCTCCCTTCATCATCCTTTCACTCTCTCCTCATCACCCTGTCACTCTCCATCACCCTGTCAATCTCATCTCCATCACCCTGTACATCCGCCCATCACCCTTTCACTCTCCCTCCATCACTCTGTCACTCTCCCTCCATCACCCTGTCACTCTCCTCTCTATCACCCTGTCGCTCTCCCCTCCATCACCCTGTCGCTCCCCCTCCATCACCCTGTCACTCACCCCTCCATCACCCTGTCACTCTCCATCACCCTGTCACTCTCCTCTCCATCACCCAGTCACTCTCTCCTCCTCAGCTTGTCACTCTCCAACATCCTGTCACTCTACATCACCCTGTCATTCTCCATCACATTGTCCCTCTCCCTCCATCACCCTCTCACTCTCTCCTCCTCACCCTGTCACTCTCCATCACCCTGTCACTCCCCCTCCATCACCCTGTCACTCTCCATCACCCTATCACTCTCCCTCCATCACCCTGTCACTCTCTGTCCATCACCCTGTCATTCTCCATCACCCAGTCACTCTCTCTCCTTCACCATGTCACTCTCCATCACCATGTCACTCTCCCTCCATCACCCTGTCATTCTCTCCTCCTCACCCTGTCACTATCCCTCCATCACCCTGTTACTCTACATCACCCTGTCACTCTCCATCATCCTGTCAGTCTCCATCACCCTGTCACTCCCCATCACCCTGTCACTCTCCCTCCAACACCCAGTCACTCTCCCTTCATCATCCTTTCACTCTCTCCTCATCACCCTGTCACTCTCCATCACCCTGTCACTCTCCATCACCCTGTCACTCTCATCTCCATCACCCTGTACATCCGCCCATCACCCTTTCACTCTCCCTCCATCACTCTGTCACTCTCCCCTCATCACCCTGTCACTCTCCCTCCATCACCCAGTCACTCTCCCTTCATCATCGTTTCACTCTCTCCTCATCATCCGGTCACTCTCCATCACCCAGTCACTCTCCCTCCTTCACCCTGTCACTCTCCTCTCCATCACCCTGTCATTCTCCCTCCATCACCCTGTCACTCCCTCTCCATCACCCTGTCACTCTCTCTCCTTCACCATGTCACTCTCCATCACCATGTCACTCCCTCTCAATCACCCTGTCACTCTCTCCTCCTCACCCTGTCACTATCCCTCCATCACCCTGTTACTCTACATCACCCTGTCACTGTCCATCATCCTGTCAGTCTCCATCACCCTGTCACTCTCCATCACCCTGTCACTCTCCTCTCCATCACCATTTCACTCTCCCTCCATCACCCTGTCACTCTCCCTCCATCACCCTGTACATCCGCCCATCACCCTTTCACTCTCCCTCCTTCACCCTGTCACTCTCCCTCCATCACCCTGTCACTCTCCTCTCCCTCACCCTGTCACTCTCCCCTCCATCAACTTGTCACTCTCCATCATCCTGTCACTCTACATCATCCTGTCACTCTCCATCACCCTGTCACTCTCCCTCCATCACCCTGTCACTCTCTCCTCCATCACCCTGTTACTCTACATCAACGTGTCACTCTCCTCTCCATCATCCGGTCACTCTCCATCACCCAGTCACTCTCCCTCCTTCACCCTGTCATTCTCCCTCCATCACACTGTCACACTCTCTCCCTCACCCTGTCACTCTCCATCACCCTGTCACTCTCCCTCCATCACCCTGTCATTCTCCCTCCTTCAACCTGTCACTCTCTCCTCCTCACCCTGTCACTATCCCTCCATCACCCTGTTACTCTACATCACCCTGTCACTCTCCATTATCCTGTCACTCACCATCACCCTGTCACTCTCCATCACCCTATCACTCTCCCTCCATCACCCTGTCACTCTCTGTCCATCACCCTGTCATTCTCCATCACCCAGTCACTCTCTCTCCTTCACCATGTCACTCTCCATCACCATGTCACTCTCCCTCCATCACCCTGTCATTCTCTCCTCCTCACCCTGTCACTATCCCTCCATCACCCTGTTACTCTACATCACCCTGTCACTCTCCATCATCCTGTCAGTCTCCATCACCCTGTCACTCCCCATCACCCTGTCACTCTCCCTCCATCACCCAGTCACTCTCCCTTCATCATCCTTTCACTCTCTCCTCATCACCCTGTCACTCTCCATCACCCTGTCACTCTCCATCACCCTGTCACTCTCATCTCCATCACCCTGTACATCCGCCCATCACCCTTTCACTCTCCCTCCATCACTCTGTCACTCTCCCCTCATCACCCTGTCACTCTCCCTCCATCACCCAGTCACTCTCCCTTCATCATCGTTTCACTCTCTCCTCATCATCCGGTCACTCTCCATCACCCAGTCACTCTCCCTCCTTCACCCTGTCACTCTCCTCTCCATCACCCTGTCATTCTCCCTCCATCACCCTGTCACTCCCTCTCCATCACCCTGTCACTCTCTCTCCTTCACCATGTCACTCTCCATCACCATGTCACTCCCTCTCAATCACCCTGTCACTCTCTCCTCCTCACCCTGTCACTATCCCTCCATCACCCTGTTACTCTACATCACCCTGTCACTGTCCATCATCCTGTCAGTCTCCATCACCCTGTCACTCTCCATCACCCTGTCACTCTCCTCTCCATCACCATTTCACTCTCCCTCCATCACCCTGTCACTCTCCCTCCATCACCCTGTACATCCGCCCATCACCCTTTCACTCTCCCTCCTTCACCCTGTCACTCTCCCTCCATCACCCTGTCACTCTCCTCTCCCTCACCCTGTCACTCTCCCCTCCATCAACTTGTCACTCTCCATCATCCTGTCACTCTACATCATCCTGTCACTCTCCATCACCCTGTCACTCTCCCTCCATTACCCTGTCACTCTCTCCTCCATCACTCTGTTACTCTCCATCAACGTGTCACTCTCCTCTCCATCATCCGGTCACTCTCCATCACCCAGTCACTCTCCCTCCTTCACCCTGTCATTCTCCCTCCATCACACTGTCACACTCTCTCCCTCACCCTGTCACTCTCCATCACCCTGTCACTCTCCCTCCATCACCCTGTCATTCTCCCTCCTTCACCCTGTCACTCTCTCCTCCTCACCCTGTCACTATCCCTCCATCACCCTGTTACTCTACATCACCCTGTCACTCTCCATTATCCTGTCACTCACCATCACGCTGTCACTCTCCATCACCCTGTCACTGTCCCTCCATCACCCAGTCATCTCCCTTCATCATCCTTTCACTCTCTCCTCATCACCCTGTCACTCTCCATCACCCTGTCACTCTCTTCTCCATCACCCTGTACATCCGCCCATCACCCTGAAACTCTCCCTCCATCATCCTGTCACTCTACATCACCATGTCACTCTCCGTCGATCACCCTGTCACTCTCTCCTCCATCACCCTGTCACTCTCTCCTCCTCACCCTGTCACTCTCCATCACCCTGTCACTCTCCCCTCCACCACCCTGTCACTCTCTCTCCATCACCCAGTCACTCTCCCTCCATCACCCTGCCACTCTCCCTCCATCACCCTGCACTCTCCTCTCCATCACCCTGTCACTCTCCCCTCCATCACCCTGTCACTCTCTCCTCCTTCACCCTGTCACTCTCCTCTCCATCACCCTGTCCCTCTCCATCGCCCTGTCACTCTCCCTCCATCACCCTGTCATTCTCTCTCCGTCACCCTGTCACTCTCTCTCCGTCAGCCTGTCACTCTCCATCACCCTGTCACTCTCCCCTCCTTCACCCTGTCACTCTCCATCACCATGTCACTCTCCCTGCATCACCCTGTCACTCTCTCCTCCTCACCCTGTCACTATCCCTCCATCACCCTGTCACTCTACATCATCCTGTCACTCTCCATCATTCTGTCACTCTCCATCACCCTGTCACTCTCCATCACCCTGTCACTCTCCCTCCATCACCCAGTCACTCTCCCTTCATCATCCTTTTACTCTCTCCTCATCACTCTGTCACTCTCCATCACCCTGTCACTCTCCATCACCCTGTCACTCTCATCTCCATCACCCTGTACATCCGCCCATCACCCTTTCACTCTCCCTCCATCAGTCTGTCACTCTCCCTCCATCACCCTGTCACTCTCCATCACCCTCTCACTCTCTCCTCCTCACCCAGTCACTCTCCATCACCCTGTCACTCTCCCTCCATCACCCTCTCACTCTCCATCACCCTGTCACTCTCCCTCCATCACCCTGTCACTCTCCCTCCATCACCCTGTCACTCTCTCTCAATCACCCTGTCATTCTCCATCACCCAGTCACTCTCCCTCCATCATCCTGTCACTCTCCCCTCATCACCCTGTCACCCCCCCTCCATCACCCAGTCACTCTCCCTTCATCATCCTTTCACTCTCTCCTCATCACCCTGTCACTCTCCATCACCCTGTCACTCTCATCTCCATCACCCTGTACTTCCGCCCATCACCCTTTCACTCTCCCTCCATCACTCTGTCACTCTCCCTCCATCACCCTGTCACTCTCCTCTCTATCACCCTGTCACTCTCCTCTCCATGACCCTGCCTTTCTCCCCTCCATCACCCTGTCGCTCTCCCCTCCATCACCATGTCACTCTCCCTCCTTCACCCTGTCACTCTCTCCTCCTCACCCTGTCACTATCCCTCCATCACCCTGTTACTCTACATCACCCTGTCACTCTCCATCACCCTGTCAATCTCCATCACCCTGTCACTCTCCCTCCATCACCCAGTCATCTCCCTTCATCATCCTTTCACTCTCTCCTCATCACCCTGTCATTCTCCATCACCCTGTCACTCTCTTCTCCATCACCCTGTACATCCGCCCATCCCCCTGAAACTCTCCCTCCATCGCCCTGTGACTCTCCATCACCATGTCACTCTCCGTCAATCACCCTGTCACTCTCTCCTCCATCACCCTGTCACTCTCTCCTCCTCACCCTGTCACTCTCCATCACCCTGTCACTCTCCCCTCCATCACCCTGTCACTCTCTCTCCATCACCCAGTCACTCTCCCTCCATCACCCTGCCACTCTCCCTCCATCACCCTGTCACTCTCCTCTCCATCACCCTGTCACTCTCCCCTCCATCAACTTGTCAATCTCTCCTCCTCAGCTTGTCACTCTCCATCATCCTGTCACTCTACATCACCCTGTCACTCTCCATCACCCTGTCACTCTCCCCTCCATCACCCTGTTACTCTCCATCAGCCTGTCACTCTCCTCTCCATCATCCGGTCACTCTCCATCACCCTGTCACTCTCCCTCCTTCACCCTGTCACTCTCCTCTCCATCACCCTGTCCCTCTCTATCGCCCTGTTACTCTCCCTCCATCACCCTGTCATTCTCTCTCCATCACCCTGTCACTCTCTCTCCGTCACCCTGTCACTCTCCATCACCCTGTCACTCTCCCCTCCTTCACCCTGTCACTCTCCATCACCATGTCACTCTCCCTCCATCACCCTGTCACTCTCTCCTCCTCACCCTGTCACTATCCCTCCATCACCCTGTTACTCTACATCACCCTGTCACTCTCCATCATTCTGTCAGTCTCCATCATCCTGTCACTCTCCGTCACCCTGTCACTCTCCCTCCATCACCCAGTCACTCTCCCTTCATCATCCTTTCACTCTCTCCTCATCACCCTGTCACTCTCCATCACCCTGTCACTCTCCCTCCATCACCCTGTCACTCTCCTCTCCATCACCCTGTCACTCTCCCCTCCATCATTCTGTCACTCTCTCCTCCTCAGCTTGTCACTCTCCAGCATCCTGTCACTCTACATCACCCTGTCATTCTCCATCACATTGTCACTCTCCCTCCATCACCCTGTCACTCTCCCCTCCATCACCCTGTTACTCTCCATCAGCCTGTCACTCTCCTCTCTATCATCCGGTCACTCTCCATCACCCAGTCACTCTCCCTCCTTCACCCTGTCACTCTCCATCACCCTGTCAGCCTCCCTCCATCACCCTGTCATTCTCCCTCCATCACCCTGTCACTCTCTCTCCATCACCCTGTCACTCCCTCTCCTTCACCATGTCACTCTCCATCACCATGTCACTCTCCCTCCATCACCCTGTCACTCTCTCCTCCTCACCCTGTCACTATCTCTCCATCACCCTGTTACTCTACATCACCCTGTCACTCTCCATCATCCTGTCAGTCTCCATCACCCTGTCAGTCTCCATTAGCCTGTCACTCTCCTCTCCATCACCATTTCACTCTCCCTCCATCACCCTGTCACTCTCCCTCCATCACCCTGTACATCCGCCCATCACCCTTTCACTCTCCCTCTTTCACCCTGTCACTCTCCTCTCCATCACCCTGTCACTCTCCCTCCATCACCCTGTACATCCGCCCATCACCCTTTCACTCCCCCTCCATCACCCTGTCACTCTCCTCTCCATCACCCTGTACATCCGCCCATCACCCTTTCACTCTCCCTCCTTCACCCTCTCACTCTCGCTCCATCACCCTGTCACTCTCCTCTCCCTCACCCTGTCACTCTCCCCTCCATCAACTTGTCACTCTCCATCATCTTGTCACTCTACCTCATCCTGTCACTCTCCATCACCCTGTCACTCTCCCTCCATCACCCTGTCACTCTCTCCTCCATCACCCTGTTACTCTCCATCAACTATCACTCTCCTCTCCATCATCCGGTCACTCTCCATCACCCAGTCACTCTCCCTCCATCACCCTGTCATTCTCCCTCCTTCACCCTGTCACTCTCTCCTCCTCACCCTGTCACTATCCCTCCATCACCCTGTTACTCTACATCACCCTGTCACTCTCCATTATCCTGTCACTCACCATCACGCTGTCACTCTCCATCACCCTGTCACTCTCCCTCCATCACCCAGTCATCTCCCTTCATCATCCTTTCACTCTCTCCTCATCACCCTGTCACTCTCCATCACCCTGTCACTCTCTTCTCCATCACCCTGTACATCCGCCCATCACCCTGAAACTCTCCCTCCATCACCCTGTCACTCTCCATCACCATGTCACTCTCCATCAATCACCCTGTCACTCTCTCCTCCATCACCCTGTCACTCTCTCCTCCTCACCCTGTCACTCTCCATCACCCTGTCACTCTCCCCTCCATCACCCTGTCACTCTCTCTCCATCACCCAGTCACTCTCCCTCCATCACCCTGCCACTCTCCCTCCATCACCCTGTCACTCTCCTCTCCATCACCCTGTCACTCTCCCCTCCATCACCCTGTCACTCTCTCCTCCTCAGCTTGTCACTCTCCATCATCCTGTCACTCTACATCACCCTGTCACTCTCCATCACCCTGGCACTCTCCCTCCATCACCCTGTCACTCTCCCCTCCATCACCTTGATACTTTCCATCAGCCTGTCACTCTCCTCTCTATCATCCGGTCACTCTCCATCACCCTGTCACTCTCCCTCCTTCACCCTGTCACTCTCCTCTCCATCACCCTGTCCCTCTCCATCGCCCTGTCACTCTCCCTCCATCACCCTGTCATTCTCTCTCCATCACCCTGTCACTCTCTCTCCGTCAGCCTATCACTCTCCATCACCCTGTCACTCTCCCCTCCTTCACCCTGTCACTCTCCATCACCATGTCACTCTCCCTGCATCACCCTGTCACTCTCTCCTCCTCACCCTGTCACTATCCCTCCATCACCCTGTCACTCTACATCATCCTGTCACTCTCCATCATTCTGTCACTCTCCATCACCCTGTCACTCTCCATCACCCTGTCACTCTCCCTCCATCACCCAGTCACTCTCCCTTCATCATCCTTTCACTCTCTCCTCATCACCCTGTCACTCTCCATCACCCTGTCACTCTCCATCACCCTGTCACTCTCATCTCCATCACCCTGTACATCCGCCCATCACCCTTTCACTCTCCCTCCATCAGTCTGTCACACTCCCTCCATCAGCCTGTCACTCTCCATCACCCTGTCACTCTCCGTCGACCACCCTGTCACTCTCCCCTCCATCACCCTCTCACTCTCTCCTCCTCACCCAGTCACTCTCCATCACCCTGTCACTCTCCCTCCATCACCCTGTCATTCTCCATCACCCAGTCACTCTCCCTCCATCATCCTGTCACTCTCCACTCATCACCCTGTCACCCTCCCTCCATCACCCAGTCACTCTCCCTTCATCATCCTTTCACTCTCTCCTCATTACCCTGTCACTCTCCATCACCCTGTCACTCTCATCTTCATCACCCTGTACTTCCGCCCATCACCCTTTCACTCTCCCTCCATCACCCTGTCACTCTCTCTCCATCACCCTGGCATTCTCCATCACCCAGTCACTCTCCCTCCATCACCCAGTCACTCTCCCTCCATCACCCTGTCACTCTCCATCACCATGTCACTCTCCGTCGATCACCCTGTTACTCTCTCCTCCATCACCCTGTCACTCTCTCCTCCTCACCCTGTCACTCTCCATCACCCTGTCACTCTCCCCTCCATCACCCTGTCACTCTCTCTCCATCACCCAGTCACTCTCCCTCCATCACCCTGCCACTCTCCCTCCATCACCCTGTCACTCTCCTCTCCATCACCCTGTCACTCTCCCCTCCATCACCTTGTCACTCTCTCCTCCTCAGCTTGTCACTCTCCATCATCCTGTCACTCTACATCACCCTGTCACTCTCCATCACCCTGTCACTCTCCCCTCCATCACCTTGATACTTTCCATCAGCCTGTCACTCTCCTCTCTATCATACAGTCACTCTCCATCACCCTGTCACTCTCCCTCCTTCACCCTGTCACTCTCCTCTCCATCACCCTGTCCCTCTCCATCGCCCTGTCACTCTCCCTCCATCACCCTGTCATTCTCTCTCCATCACCCTGTCACTCTCTCTCCGTCACCCTGTCACTCTCCATCACCCTGTCACTCTCCCCTCCTTCACCCTGTCACTCTCCATCACCATGTCACTCTCCCTCCATCAGCCTGTCAATCTCTCCTTCTCACCCTGTCACTATCCCTCCATCACCCTGTTACTCTACATCACCCTGTCACTCTCCATCATTCTGTCACTCTCCCTCCATCACCCTGTCACTCTCCTCTCCATCACCCTGTCACTCTCCCTCCATCACCCAGTCACTCTCACTTCATCATCCTTTCACTCTCTCCTCATCACCCTGTCACTCTCCATCACCCTGTCACTCTCCATCACCCTGTCACTCTCATCTCCATCACCCTGTACATCCGCCCATCACCCTTTCACTCTCCCTCCATCACTCTGTCACTCTCCCTCCATCACCCTGTCACTCTCCATCACCCTGTCACTCTCCGTCGATCACCCTGTCACTCTCCCCTCCATCACCCTCTCACTCTCTCCTCCTCACCTTGTCACTCTCCATCACCCTGTCACTCTCCCTCCATCACCCTGTCACTCTCCATCACCCTGTCACTATCCCTCCATCACCCTGTCACTCTCATCTCCATCACCCTGTACATCCGCCCATCACCCTTTCACTCTCCCTCCATCACCCTGTCACTCTCTATCACCCTGTCGCTCTCCCTCCTTCACCCTGTCACTCTCTCCTCCTCACCCTGTCACTCTCCATCACCCTGTCACTCTCCCCTCCATCACCCTGTCACTCTCTCTCCATCACCCACTCACTCTCCCTCCATCACCCTGCCACTCTCCCTCCATCACCCTGTCACTCTCCTCTCCATCACCCTGTCACTCTCCCCTCCATCACCCTGTCACTCTCTCCTCCTCAGCTTGTCACTCTCCATCACCCTGTCACTCTCCCTCCATCACCCTGTCACTCTCCATCACCCTGTCACTATCCCTCCATCACCCTGTCACACTCTCTCCATCACCCTGTCATTCTCCATCACCCAGTCACTCTCACTCCATCATCCTGTCACTCTCCCCTCATCACCCTGTCACTCTCCCTCCATCACCCAGTCACTCTCCCTTCATCATCCTTTCACTCTCTCCTCATCACCCTGTCACTCTCCATCACCCTGTCACTCTCATCTCCATCACCCTGTACATCCGCCCATCACCCTTTCACTCTCCCTCCATCACCCTGTCACTCTCTATCACCCTGTCGCTCTCCCCTCCATCACCCTGTCGCTCTCCCTCCTTCACCCTGTCACTCTCTCCTCCTCACCCTGTCACTATCCCTCCATCACCCTGTTACTCTACATCACCCTGTCACTCTCCATCATCCTGTCACTCTCCATCACCCTGTCACTCTCCATCACCCTGTCACTCTCCCTCCATCACCCAGTCATCTCCCTTCATCATCCTTTCACTCTCTCCTCATCACCCTGTCACTCTCCATCACCCTGTCACTCTCTTCTCCATCACCCTGTACATCTGCCCATCACACTGAAACTCTCCCTCCATCACCCTGTCACTCTCCATCACCATGTCACTCTCCGTCGATCACCCTGTCCCTCTCTCCTCCATTACCCTGTCACTCTCTCCTCCTCACCCTGTCACTCTCCATCACCCTGTCACTCTCCGCTCCATCACCTTGTCACTCTCTCTCCATCACCCACTCACTCTCCCTCCATCACCCTGCCACTCTCCCTCCATCACCCTGTCACTCTCCTCTCCATCACCCTGTCACTCTCCCCTCCATCACCCTGTCACTCTCTCCTCCTCAGCTTCTCACTCTCCATCATCCTGTCACTCTACATCACCCTGTCACTCTCCATCACCCTGGCTCTCTCCCTCCATCACCCTGTCACTCTCCCTCCATCACCCTGTACATCCGCCCATCACCCTTTCACTCCTCCTCCATCACCCTGTCACTCTCCTTTCCATCACCCTGTACATCCGCCCATCACCCTTTCACTCTCCCTCCTTCACCCTGTCACTCTCCCTCCATCACCCTGTCACTCTCCTCTCCCTCACCCTGTCACTCTCCCCTCCATCAGCTTGTCACTCTCCATCATCCTGTCACTCTACATCATCCTGTCACTCTCCATTACCCTGTCACTCTCCCTCCATCACCCTGTCACTCTCTCCTCCATCACCCTGTTACTCTCCATCAACGTGTCACTCTCCTCTCCATCATCCGGTCACTCTCCATCACCCAGTCACTCTCCCTCCTTCACCCTGTCATTCTCCCTCCATCACACTGTCACACTCTCTCCCTCACCCTGTCACTCTCCATCACCCTGTCACTCTCATCTTCATCACCCTGTACTTCCGCCCATCACCCTTTCACTCTCCCTCCATCACCCTGTCACTCTCTCTCCATCACCCTGTCATTCTCCATCACCCAGTCACTCTCCCTCCATCACCCAGTCACTCTCCCTCCATCACCCTGTCACTCTCCATCACCATGTCACTCTCCGTCGATCACCCTGTTACTCTCTCCTCCATCACCCTGTCACTCTCTCCTCCTCACCCTGTCACTCTCCATCACCCTGTCACTCTCCCCTCCATCACCCTGTCACTCTCTCTCCATCACCCAGTCACTCTCCCTCCATCACCCTGCCACTCTCCCTCCATCACCCTGTCACTCTCCTCTCCATCACCCTGTCACTCTCCCCTCCATCACCTTGTCACTCTCTCCTCCTCAGCTTGTCACTCTCCATCATCCTGTCACTCTCCCCTCCATCACCCTGTCACTCTCCCTCCATCACCCTGTCACTCTCCCCTCCATCACCTTGATACTTTCCATCAGCCTGTCACTCTCCTCTCTATCATACAGTCACTCTCCATCACCCTGTCACTCTCCCTCCTTCACCCTGTCACTCTCCTCTCCATCACCCTGTCCCTCTCCATCGCCCTGTTACTCTCCCTCCATCACCCTGTCATTCTCTCTCCATCACCCTGTCACTCTCTCTCCGTCACCCTGTCACTCTCCATCACCCTGTCACTCTCCCCTCCTTCACCCTGTCACTCTCCATCACCATGTCACTCTCCCTCCATCAGCCTGTCAATCTCTCCTTCTCACCCTGTCACTATCCCTCCATCACCCTGTTACTCTACATCACCCTGTCACTCTCCATCATTCTGTCACTCTCCATCACCCTGTCACTCTCCATCACCCTGTCACTCTCCCTCCATCACCCAGTCACTCTCACTTCATCATCCTTTCACTCTCTCCTCATCACCCTGTCACTCTCCATCACCCTGTCACTCTCCATCACCCTGTCACTCTCATCTCCATCACCCTGTACATCCGCCCATCACCCTTTCACTCTCCCTCCATCACTCTGTCACTCTCCCTCCATCACCCTGTCACTCTCCATCACCCTGTCACTCTCCGTCGATCACCCTGTCACTCTCCCCTCCATCACCCTCTCACTCTCTCCTCCTCACCCTGTCACTCTCCATCACCCTGTCACTCTCCCTCCATCACCCTGTCACTCTCTTCCATCACCCTGTCACTCTCCCTCCATCACCCTGTCACTCTCCATCACCCAGTCACTCTCCATCACCCTGTCACTCTCCATCACCCTGTCACTCTCCCTCCATCACCCAGTCATCTCCCTTCATCATCCGTTCACTCTCTCCTCTTCACCCTGTCACTCTCCATCACCCTGTCACTCTCTTCTCCATCACCCTGTACATCCGTCCATCACCCTGAAACTCTCCCTCCATCACCCTGTCACTCTCCATCACCCTGTCACTCTCCATCACCCTGTCACTCTCTTCTCCATCACCCTGTACATCTGCCCATCACCCTGAAACTCTCCCTCCATCACCCAGTCACTCTCCATCACCATGTCACTCTCCCTCCATCACCCTGTCACTCTCTCCTCCATCACCCTGTCACTCTCTCCTCCTCACCCTGTCACTCTCCATCACCCTGTCACTCTCCCCTCCATCACCCTGTCACTCTCCCTCCATCACCCTGTCACTCTTCCCTCCATCACCCTGTCACTCTCCCTCCATCACCCTGTCACTCTCCTCTCCATAACCCTGTCACTCTCCCCTCCATCACCCTGTCACTCTCTCCTCCTCAGCTTGTCACTCTCCATCACCCTGTCACTCTCTCTCCATCACCCTGTTATTCTCCATCACCCAGTCACTCTCCCTCCTTCACCCTGTCACTCTCTGTCGATCACCCTGTCACTCTCCCTCCATCACCCTGTCACTCTCCATCACCCTGTCACTCTCATCTCCATCACCCTGACACTCTCCCTCCATCACCCTGCCACTCTCCCTCCATCCTCACCCTGTTACTCTACATCACCCTGTCACTCTCCATCATCCTGTCACTCTCCATCACCCTGTCACTCTCCATCACCCTGTCACTCTCCCTCAATCACCCAGTCATCTCCCTTCATCATCCTTTCACTCTCTCCTCATCACCCTGTCACTCTCCATCACCCTGTCACTCTCTTCTCCATCACCCTGTACATCTGCCCATCACACTTAAACTCTCCCTCCATCACCCTGTCACTCTCCATCACCATGTCACTCTCCGTCGATCACCCTGTCCCTCTCTCCTCCATTACCCTGTCACTCTCTCCTCCTCACCCTGTCACTCTCCATCACCCTGTCACTCTCCGCTCCATCACCTTGTCACTCTCTCTCCATCACCCACTCACTCTCCCTCCATCACCGTGCCACTCTCCCTCCATCACCCTGTCACTCTCCTCTCCATCACCCTGTCACTCTCCCCTCCATCACCCTGTCACTCTCTCCTCCTCAGCTTCTCACTCTCCATCATCCTGTCACTCTACATCACCCTGTCACTCTCCATCACCCTGGCTCTCTCCCTCCATCACCCTGTCACTCTCCCTCCATCACCCTGTACATCCGCCCATCACCCTTTCACTCCTCCTCCATCACCCTGTCACTCTCCTTTCCATCACCCTGTACATCCGCCCATCACCCTTTCACTCTCCCTCCTTCACCCTGTCACTCTCCCTCCATCACCCTGTCACTCTCCTCTCCATCACCCTGTCACTCTCCCCTCCATCACCCTGTCACTCTCCATCACCCTGTCACTCTCCTCTCCATCACCCTGTCACTCTCCATCACCCTGTCACTCTCCTCTCCATCACCCTGTCACTCTCCCCTCCATCACCCTGTTACTCTCCATCAGCCTGTCACTCTCCTCTCCATCACCCGGTCACTCTCCATCACCCTGTCACTCTCCCTCCTTCACCCTGTCATTCTCCCTCCATCACCCTGTCACTCTCTCTCCATCACCCTGTCACTCTCCATCACCCTGTCACTCTCCTTCCATCACCCTGTCACTCTCCCTCCATCACCCTGTCACTCTCTCCTCCTCACCCTGTCACTATCCCTCCATCACCCTGTTACTCTACATCACCCTGTCACTCTCCATCACCCTGTCACTCTCCCTCCATCACCCAGTCATTCTCCCTGCATCATCCTTGCACTCTCTCCTCCATCACCCTGTCACTCTCCATCACCCTGTCACTCTCTTCTCCATCACCCTGTACATCTCCCCATCACCCTGTCACTCTCCCTCCATCACCCTGTCACTCTCCATCACCATGTCACTCTCCGTCGATCACCCTGTCACTCTCTCCTCCATCACCCTGTCACTCTCTCCTCCTCACCCTGTCACTCTCCCCTCCATCACCCTGTCACTCTCTCTCCATCACCCAGTCACTCTCCCTCCATCACCCTGCCACTCTCCCCTCCATCACCCTGTCACTCTCCTCTCCATCACCCTGTCACTCTCCCCTCCATCACCCTGTCACTCTCTCCTCCTCAGCTTCTCACTCTCCATCATCCTGTCACTCTACATCACCCTGTCACTCTCCATCACCCTGGCTCTCTCCCTCCATCACCCTGTCACTCTCCCTCCATCACCCTGTCACTCTCCCTACATCACCCTTTCACTCCTCCTCCATCACCCTGTCACTCTCCTTTCCATCACCCTGTACATCCGCCCATCACCCTTTCACTCTCCCTCCTTCACCCTGTCACTCTCCCTCCATCACCCTGTCACTCTCCTCTCCCTCACCCTGTCACTCTCCCCTCCATCAGCTTGTCACTCTCCATCATCCTGTCACTCTACATCATCCTGTCACTCTCCATCACCCTGTCACTCTCCCTCCATCACCCTGTCACTCTCTCCTCCATCACCCTGTTACTCTCCATCAACGTGTCACTCTCCTCTCCATCATCCGGTCACTCTCCATCACCCAGTCACTCTCCCTCCTTCACCCTGTCATTCTCCCTCCATCACACTGTCACACTCTCTCCCTCACCCTGTCACTCTCCATCACCCTGTCACTCTCCTTCCATCACCCTGTCATTCTCCCTCCTTCACCCTGTCACTCTCTCCTCCTCACCCTGTCACTATCCCTCCATCACCCTGTTACTCTACATCACCCTGTCACTCTCCATCACCCTGTCACTCTCCCTCCATCACCCAGTCATCTCCCTTCATCATCCTTTCACTCTCTCCTCATCACCCTGTCACTCTCCATCACCCTGTCACTCTCTTCTCCATCACCCTGTACATCTCCCCATCACCCTGAAACTCTCCCTCCATCACCCTGTCACTCTCCATCACCATGTCACTCTCCGTCGATCACCCTGTCACTCTCTCCTCCATCACCCTGTCACTCTCTCCTCCTCACCCTGTCACTCTCCCCTCCATCACCCTGTCACTCTCTCTCCATCACCCAGTCACTCTCCCTCCATCACCCTGCCACTCTCCCCTCCATCACCCTGTCACTCTCCTCTCCATCACCCTGTCACTCTCCCCTCCATCACCCTGTCACTCTCTCCTCCTCAGCTTGTCACTCTCCATCATCCTGTCACTCTACATCACCCTGTCACTCTCCATCACCCTGGCACTCTCCCTCCATCACCCTGTCACTCTCCCCTCCATCACCTTGATACTTTCCATCAGCCTGTCACTCTCCTCTCTATCATCCGGTCACTCTCCATCACCCTGTCACTCTCCCTCCTTCACCCTGTCACTCTCCCTTCATCATCCTTTCACTCTCTCCTCATCACCCTGTCACTCTCCATCACCCTGTCACTCTCCATCGCCCTGTCACTCTCCCTCCATCACCCTGTCATTCTCTCTCCATCACCCTGTCACTCTCCCTCCGTCACCCTGTCACTCTCCATCACCCTGTCACTCTCCCCTCCTTCACCCTGTCACTCTCCATCACCATGTCACTCTCCCTCCATCACCCTGTCACTCTCTCCTCCTCACCCTGTCACTATCCCTCCATCACCCTGTTACTCTACATCACCCTGTCACTCTCCATCATCCTGTCACTCTCCATCACCATGTCACTCTCCGTCGATCACCCTGTCACTCTCTCCTCCATCACCCTGTCACTCTCTCCTCCTCACCCTGTCACTCTCCATCACCCTGTCACTCTCCCCTCCATCACCCTGTCACTCTCTCTCCATCACCCAGTCACTCTCCCTCCATCACCCTGAAACTCTCCCTGCATCACCCTGTCACTCTCCTCTCCATCACCCTGTCACTCTCCCCTCCATCACCCTGTCACTCTCTCCTCCTCAGCTTGTCACTCTCCATCATCCTGTCACTCTACATCACCCTGTCACTCTCCATCACCCTGGCACTCTCCCTCCATCACCCTGTCACTCTCCCCTCCATCACCTTGATACTTTCCATCAGCCTGTCACTCTCCTCTCTATCATCCGGTCACTCTCCATCACCGTGTCACTCTCCCTCCTTCACCCTGTCACTCCCCTCTCCATCACCCTGTCCCTCTCCATCGCCCTGTCACTCTCCCTCCATCACCCTGTCATTCTCTCTCCATCACCCTGTCACTCTCTCTCTGTCAGCCTGTCACTCTCCATCACCCTGTCACTCTCCTCTCCATCACCCTGTCCCTCTCCATCACCATGTCACTCTCCCTCCATCACCCTGTCATTCTCTCTCCATCACCCTGTCACTCTCTCTCCGTCACCCTGTCACTCTCCATCCTGTCACTCTCCCCTCCTTCACCCTGTCACTCTCCATCACCATGTCACTCTCCCTCCATCACCCTGTCACTCTCTCCTCCTCACCCTGTCACTATCCCTCCATCACCCTGTTACTCTACATCACCCTGTCACTCTCCATCATCCTGTCACTCTCCATCACCCTGTAACTCTCCATCACCCTGTCACTCTCCCTCCATCACCCAGTCACTCTCCCTTCATCATCCTTTCACTCTCTCCTCATCACCCTGTCACTCTCCATCACCCTGTCATTCTCATCTCCATCACCCGGTACATCCGCCCATCACCCTTTCACTCTCTCTCCATCACTCTGTCACTCACCCTCCATCACCCTGTCACTCTCCTCTCCCTCACCCTGTCACTCTCCGTCGATCACCCTGTCACTCTCCCCTCCATCACCCTCTCACTCTCTCCTCCTCACCCTGTCACTCTCCCTCCATCACCCTGTCACTCTCCATCACCCTGTCACTCTCCCTCCATCACCCTGTCACTCTCTCTCCATCACCCTTTCATTCTCCATCACCCTGTCACTCTCCCTCCATCATCCTGTCACTCTCCCCTCATCACCCTGTCACTCTCCATCACCCTTTCACTATCCCTGCATCACCCTGTCACTCTCCATCACCCTGTCACTCTCCATCACCCTGTCACTCTCCTCTCCATCACCCTGTACATCCGCCCATCACCCACTCTTGCTACTGCTTCCTCTTCCCACTTTCCTCCCTTGGTTCCAAGTCCTACCATCCTCTGTCAGATCCATCGCCCTCGGCTGTTTCTCATTTCCACACAGCTTCGGATGTTATCCGCACTCTCTGTTTCCTCATCTGCCCACTACCCCTTCTCACCTGGATCCACTAAGATCCTGCTCCTGCCCTTTCTGCTACCTGATTATACTGGCCATCTCCCCTTTATTTTTCCACCCAGATGAAGTGACCTGACAGAAAATGTCGACTGTCCTTTTCCCTCCATATGTGCTGCCTGACTCATCGAGTTCCTCTGGCAGCTGATGGGCCTTGACCCCGGACCTCTCTTTCTTTCAATTTCTGGAATTTCCAGCAAACTTCAGTTTACTTGCTGCCAGAGCAGGTGGGCCATGGGCTCCAGCAATGCTCTCCGAAAGCAGGACTTCCGAATACTCCACAGATCCTTTTACTTGTTCCCCCTTCACTTACCAACCCCTCGCTTCCAGAGATTCGAACGGAGACTATTAAAATCACTTTGTAACTCTTGTAGACATCATGTTGGAGCAAAATCATTTTCAGCATTTTAAGGACTGGCTGAAGACTCTCAGATCAGGTAATCTAAATATTCAATTGAATACACAAATTGGCTCATAGACCTGATCAATTATCATCAATGTGACTGGACTGGAGTCAGAGAACTATGAAGTCTTTTACAAAGTACACTCAGTCCATCGGCTTGTGTTGGTGCCTTAGCTTCTCCACTGTCGAACCCCTCCCACGAATCGTTCCACGTCAGTCATTGGATATGGATTATTGTAGATAGATAGATACTTTATTGATCCCAAAGGAAGTTACAGTGTCACAGTAGCATTACAAGTACACAGATATAAATATTAGAAGAGAAGTACAAAGAATAAATAATACGTTACCACAAACAGTTTAACGGGGGGGGGGGGTCATCACTTCCCCGGCTATAAGCTGACTCATTATAGAGCCTATAGCTGTGGGTAAGAATGACCTCATATAGCACTCTTTGGAGTGGTGCAGTTGTCTTAGTCTATTATTAAAAGTGCTCCTCCGTTTAGCTAAGGTTGCATTATGTACCAAGATACAGAGATAGAAGTTAGTTTTGCATGCCGTCCATACAGATCATTTCAAAACGTAAGTACATCGGTGCAGTAGAAGGGAAAACCAAGAGCAGTGTGCCATATGTAGGGCCATAGTTCCAGAGAAAGTGCAGGGCAGTTTGACAGTGAGGTCCGAGGCAAGGAGCAGAAATACGTTAACACCATGCCTTGTTTCTCCAGATTCTCTTCCTATATATTAAATAATACTTTTTTCATAACAAATTATTAACAAGATAAACAGTGCAATACCTTTTCATTCTTTCATTCATTGGCAATGTGTTAATTAGTGTTCTATTACATTCCTCACAACCAATAGGACTGTGGTCCCCTGTGGTCGTACACTACAACTCCCCCGGTGTTACATTATACCATGCTCCTTTACCACCAGGGCTGCACCAGACTTCAGTTGGCAGCAGACCTCTATGGGCATCTTGGTTCTCCAGATAACAAACTAGTCCAGTGGTGGGCACTGTGGCACCAAGGTTCAGCCGCTGCTTTACACAGAAGTTTAAATGCGCAGCAGGGTGCAAGGACAGGGAGAAGCAGTCAACAACCACTCCCTTCCTGCCCGAGGCTCCACTGCCCTTTGATCGCCAGCACATGAAAGGCCGACTGTCAGACGGATATCACACACAGTCGACGCAGCTATCAAATTCAAGTGCAGTCCCCAGCTGCTCGACACAGCTCCAGCTCCTCCTTCCATTGACGACGTCCAAGTGAAAGGATGCTCGGCAGCCCAGTGGGAGATGCCCCCAGCAACATCCACAGATTCCCAGGGTGATCGTGTGTCAGGGAGTCGCTTTCTTTCAAAGGGGTGTTATAGGTTAGAGTTCCAACCGAACACCCAGTGCTCACTCTGGGGTTCCGACCCAGCGGAGGCTGAGACCAAAAATTCAGATCCTTATTTTCAAATCCAAGCACCCGGATCTCTGCCACCTTCCCCTGTGTTACCGGGATCTCTGCCACCTTCTCCTGTGTTACCCGGATCTTTGTCATCTTCCCCTGTGTTACCCGGATCTCTGCCACCTCCCCCTGTGTTACTGGGATCTCTGCCATCTTCCCCTGTGTTACCCGGATCTCTGCCACCTTCTCCTGTGTTACCCGGATCTCTGCCATCTTCCCCTGTGTTACCCGGATCTCTGCCACCTCCTCCTGTGTTACCCGGATCTCTGTCATCTTCCCCTGTGTTACCCGGATCTCTGCCACTTCCTCCTGTGTTACCCGGATCTCTGCCACCTCCCCCCGTGTTACCGGGATCTCTGCCACCTCGTCCTGTGTTACCCGGATCTCTGCCACCCCCTCCTGTGTTACCCGGATCTCTGCCACCCCCTCCTGTGTTACCCGGATCTCTGCCACCTTCTCCTGTGTTACCTGGATCTCTGCCACCTTCCCCTGTGTTACCCAGATCTCTGCCACCTCCCCCTGTGTTACTCGGATCTCTGCCACCTTCTCCTGTGTTACCCGGATCTCTGCCACCTCCCCCTGTGTTACCCGGATCTCTGCCACCTCCCCCTGTGTTACCACAATCTCTGCCACCTCCTCCTGCCCGACACCAAGAAGTCTCTTGGCTTTAGTTTCGATGTATTGAAGCTTGGGCTATCAGGAGAGACCGGATAGCGTGGGGTTGATTTCTCTGGAGAGAAAGACCTGCTGAGGGGTGTTCACATTCAAGATTTAGGATTTTTTATTGTCATTCTTCAGTACACAAGTGTAAAGGTGAATGAAATGATTGTTACTCTGGATTCAATGCAGCATGAAAATAACGCAATAAGCATAAAGAACACATAAAAACACGATATATATAAAAGCAATCCTATAACCCACAATGTACAAGTAATGGTTTTATACACTGATTAATGCACATAAAGTGACGCTCGGTGATGTGTGGTGGTAGGGGTAGAGGTGTTGATCAGCTTGTCAGCTGAGGGAAGTAACCACTGTCAGGAAGTATGGACTTGGACCCCAAGATCTCTGTACAATACTGTTAAGGGTCTTGCCAGTAACAGTGCAGCGTCCCTTTACACTTGGTCTGCCAAAGTGCAACACCTCACATTTGGCCAAGTTCAACTCCATCTGTCATTTCTCAGCCCACATCTGCAACTGATTTGTATCCCAGTCATCTATGCTATCACACCACTTCCAATATTTACATTGCCTGCAAACTAACTAATCCACAAACTGACACTTTCATCCACTTCATTTATATATATATATATATATATATATATATATATATATATATCTCACAAGTGTGGATCTCTGTGGAATACCACTAGTCACAGATCTCCAGCCAGAATAAGTCCCATCAACCACTGCCCTGTCTTCAATGCACAGCCCATTTCTGAATCTCAATAGCCAATTCACCATGGATCCCATGGTTCGAAATCTTCTGCATACGTCTCCTGTGAGGAACCTTGTCAAACATCCACAAATCTTGAAGTTCAATCAAGTGAATATGGCACAACTTGCCCTGAACAAAATCATGCTGTCTGTCCTCAATTAGGCCATGGTGTTCCAATTACTCAAAAATTCTAGCTATAAGAATCCTGTCCAATAACTTCTCTACTGCTGACATGAGACCCGCCAGTCTATAATATTCAGAATTAAACCCACTTCCCTTCTTAAATAATGAGGCATTACTTGCCAGTGCCTGGCAATCTTATCTCTTGCCTCTCTCCATAACCTGGGGTATACTCATCAGGCCCTGGGGATATCCACCTTAATGGTCTTTACGAGACTTAACACTACCTCCTTCTTTATCTCAAGATGCTCTAGCACATTCCACAGTGATCTCCCTATCCTCCACTTCTTTTCCCTTAATAAATACTGATACAAAGTACACATATAGAACCTCTCCCACATCTTCTGTCCCCAAGCACATTTTCTCTCCTTTATCCCTGAGTAGCCCTGTCCTCTGCCTACTCATCCTCTTGTTCTGGATGTATGTATAGAGTGCCTTGGGATTCTCTCCAGTCCTATTTGCCAAAGGCTGTTCATTGCTCTTTCTGGCTCTCCAAATTCCCTTCATGAATTATTTTCTGTCTTCTTTATAATTCTCAAGATCTCCGTTGACTTTAGCTTCCTAAACTTTACCTATGTTTCCTTCTTCTTCTTAGCTAAATTCATCACATCTCTCTTCATCCATGGTTCCCTGACCTTAAACACAAAATAATCTGCAGATGCTGGGGTCAAAGCAACACTCACAACACGCTGGAGGAACTCAGCGGGTCGGGCAGCATCCGTGGAAACGATCAGTCGACGTTTCGGGCCGGAACCCTTCGTCAGGACTGTAGGGGGAAGGGGCAGAGGCCCTATAAAGAAGGTGGGGGGAGGGTGGGAAGGAGAAGGCTGGTAGGTTCCAGGTGAAAAACGTAAGTAAGAGGAAAGATAAAGGGGTGGGGGAAGGGAAGCAGGGAGGTGATAGGCAGGAAAAGTGAAGAAGGAATAGGGGAAAACACAATGGGTATTAGAAGGAGGCGGAACCATGAGGGAGGTGGTAGGCAGCTGGGGGAGGGGGCAGAGTGACATAGGGATAGGGGAAGGGAGGGAGAAGGAATTACCGGAAGTTGGAGAATTCTATGTTCATACCAAGGGGCTGAAGACTACCTAGACGGTATATGAGGTGTTGCTCCTCCAACCTGAGTTTAGCCTCATCATGGCAGTAGAGGAGGCCATGTATGGACATATCTGAATGGGAGTGGGAAGCAGAGTTGAAGTGTGTGGCTACTGGGAGATCCTGTCTGTTTTGGCGGACGGAGCGGAGGTTCTCAAGCTGAGCTGCCTACCACCTCCCTCTTGGTTCCACCTCCTTCTACTACCCATTGTGTTTTCCCCTATTCTTTCTTCACCTTTCCTGCCTATCCCCTCCCTGCCTCCCTTCCCCCACCCCTTTATCTTTCCCCTTACTGGTTTTTCACCTGATACCTACCAGCCTTCTCCTTCCCAGCCTCCCCCCACCTTCTTTATAGGTCCTCTGCCCCTTCCCCCTACAGTCCTGACGGAGGGTTCCAGCCCGAAACGTCAACCGAACTTTTCCACGGATGCTGCCCGACCTGCTGAGTTCCTCCAGCGTGTTGTGAGTGTTCCCTGACCTTGCCATCCTTGTCCTTCCTTCTTACTGGAACATACCCGTGTTCTTTAAACACCTTCCACATGTCAGATGTGGACATGGTCAGAAACAACTGTTCCCAATTAATTCCCCCCAATTCTGTCATCATATCTCGTAATCTTCCCTGCTCCATTTTAGCTCTCCAACAAGCCCCATATTTACCTTTATCTACAGCTATGTTAACACTTAAGGAGTTGTGCTCACTCTTCCTTAACTGTTCTCTCACTGGAAGCTCAGTCCCTGGCCAGCCTCATAACCCAACGCCAGGTCCAGTACAACCCCTCCTCTTGTTGGACTACCTACAAGTTGATTTAAGAAACCCTTTTAGATATTTCTAACAAATTCTGCCCCATCTCTTGCACTAAGGTAACCCCACTCCATTCTAGTGAAGTTGATTCCACCCACAGCAACAACCCCTATGTTTTCATACCTTTCTCTGATCCACCTACTTATCTGTTCCTTAATGTCCCAATGGCTATTGTTGGGGTCTGCAGCTCAATCCCACCAGAGTGATTGTGCCTTGTTTATTTTTGAGTTCGACCCATATAGACTCAGTGGATAAGCCCTCTATTATGCCCCCTCAGAGAGCAGCTGTGTTATTACCCCGATTAATAACACAACATCCCACCCCCCCTTTTATTTCCTTCTCTACCTTCTCTAAAACATTGAAACCCTGGTACATTGAGCATCCATTCTTGCCTCTCTCTCAACCAAGTCTCTAAGTCTCTGTTATGGCTGCACCCTAGTTCCATATACTCATCTATGCTCTAAGTCAGCGGTCCCCAACCACCGGGCCACAAAGCATTTGCTACCAGGCCGCGAGGAAACGATATGATTTGGCAATATGAGTCAGCTGCACCTTTCCTCATTCCCTGCCGGGCCGCGAGGAAACCTTTCCTCATTCCCTGTCACGGCCACTGTTGAGCATGCGAGGTCATTACCCGCGCGTCATCCATGTCAGCGCGGGAAGGAGATCAGCTCCTCGAGCTTGCAGACGATGGTGGGCTGAGAAATATGTTTGACATAACATCTCTGCCGGCATTCTGGATCAAAGTCAAGGCTGAATATCTTGAGATAGCCACGAAAGCACTGAAAACGTTGTTTCCATTTCCAACATTTTTCTGCAAAGCGGAGTTTTCTGCAATGAATGCAACGAAAACTAAATTGCGGAATAGACTGGACATAAGGATCCCCCTTCGAGTATCGCTGTCTCCCATCACCCTTTGATGAGACCGTGTTGTTGCAGGGAAACAAGCCCAAGGCTCCCACTGATTCAGCGATATTGGTGCGTTGCAATAATTTTATATGTTCATACGGGGAAAATATGTGCTGTGTGTTTAATATCTAAACATTACTTAAAATGTTATGATGCTATTGATTTACTTATATAACCATCTAACAATTACAGCACGGAAACAGGCCATCTCGGCCCTTCTAGTCCGTGCCGAACGCTACTCTCACCTAGTCCCACCGACCTGCACTCAGCCCATAACCCTCCATTCCTTTCCTGTCTATATACCTATCCAATTTTTCTTTAAATGATAATATCGAACCTGCTTCTGCCACTTCTACCGGAAGTTTGTTCAACACTTACTT
Organism: Mobula hypostoma; assembly: GCF_963921235.1. Classification (NCBI taxonomy): domain Eukaryota; kingdom Metazoa; phylum Chordata; class Chondrichthyes; order Myliobatiformes; family Myliobatidae; genus Mobula; species Mobula hypostoma. Next base: position 19,697,655 of record NC_086111.1, read on the forward strand.
CAAGCTCCCCTGTCCTCCCCTGATAATTGACTTATCACTATATTCATGCAAGGGAAAGATGCGCTGTGTGTTTAATATTAAATTCGTTAGATAAACCCTTTTACAAACGAAATTGAGTGTATTAGCCACTTATCACCTATATTCCGGTCGTGATTAACAACTTCCCCCCGACCCCCGAACAGAATCGGCAAAAACGATTTGCAGGGAAAAAATCAGCAGGTACAGACATGGGCAGGTCACGCATGTGCACAACAGGTGCCCGCGCAAGGCTTCATGGTCATTGTAGTCTTTCTCTGGGTAAATGCAACGTATTTGACTGCTACTCTTGTCCGTTGGCAATCCTATACCCCCCACCCCCGGGTCGGCCGGTCCGCAAGAATATTGTCAATATTAAACCGGTCCGCAGTGCAAAAAAGGTTGGGGACCCCTGCTCTAAGTTCATCACTCTTACCTATAATACTGGCGATAAAATATACGCCTTTCAGTCCATCTGTCGCATCGTTATCCATTACTTTGCTCCCATCTGTTCTTATTGGTCATGGCATCTACGTTCCTGTCCATCCCTTCGCTTTCACACTTGGTACTGTGGATCCCATTCCCCTGCCAAACTAGTTCCAACCTTTCCAATTAGCATGAGCGGATCTCCTCGACAGGATATGGTTCCCCTCCTGTTAAGGTGCAACCCATCCCTTCTGTATAAGTTACCCTTGCCCCGGTAAAGGTTCCAATGATCCCAGAAGCTGAAATCCTGCCCCCTCTACCAGTTTCTTAGTCGCACATTCAGCTGAGTTACCTTTCTATTCCTATCCTAACTCACGTGTGGCACCAGGAGTAATCTCCAGATTACAATTTTACTCTCTGGATTAAGGTTAATCCAGAGAATAAGGTTCTAAACTCTGAATTAAGGCACAAGGACAACTACGTGGATTTCCTATACATTACCTGTAAAAGTGTCTTTTAAACTTTGTGGTTGTACCCCCAAGGTTGTAACCTCTGAATTAAGGTACAAGGACAACTACATGAATTTCCTATACATTAGCTGTAAAAGTGTCTTAAACTTTGTAGTTGTACCCTCTCGACCATTTTGTCCAGCAGTTCATTCCATATATGCACCACTCTGTATAAAACTTGCTTCTCGGGCCCCCTTTAAATCTCTCCCTCTGTTTTAAACCTATGCCCTTTAGTTTTACACTTCCCATACCCTGGGGTATAGATGAGTATTTGAATGATACTTTTCATTATTTTATAAACATCTATCGGGTCAGCCTTCAGCTTCCTTTACTTCGGGGTAAAGAGCCCAAGTCTATCCAGTCTCTTCATAGCTCAGCCTTCCAGACCCCGCCACGTTCTTTTGAATCTTTTCAGCACCCTTTCTGACTTAGTCACAGAGCAGTGGGAATGAGACACAAGGGATTGTGTGGAGACCCTGATGAAAGGACTTGGTCCAAGACATCGACTGTTTATTCCTCTCCATAGATGCTGCCTGACCTGCTGAGTTCCTCCAGCAGTTTTTATGGGAATGAGACAGCAGTGAGGAGTGAAGACAAGAGAAGAATGCAGACTAGGCTGCTACCTTCAGCTTCCCCCAATATTGCCTATATCCGAGTGTTAGGGATTATTTTGGAATTAAGACATTATGGATAGCATAATTATGCATCAGTCTTCAGGAAATAAAACTTGTTCACAATTTAACTTCAAACTAATACCTTTTGGCTATTCAAACCAGTCACTGGATGTGGGATTTTCTGATCCTGTCCCATTGAAACTACACAGGAGTAGAGAACAGGCAAATACTTCCGTTATTAGCACATTGTTAAAGGTGTATCCCTGCCTCTTAATGCACAGTTCAGGACGGGTCTGTTTTGTCACTTTTTCTTCTTGTTAGTTGTGTATTCATGGAGCCGTCCTTCAACACTGTAACAAATGGAGTATATCTCAGTGTCTGGCATTTGTACACAGAGGCTTTTGCAACAGACACCAGCACTTAATATTCAAAGGGGTTCTACTGGTTGGGCTGTGCTACTGTTGTAAATACTGTATGTAGTCCTGCAAAGTTACCTGGCTATATTGAAAATGTCCAAGCAGGTGATTATGACTATTGTATTGAATTGAATTGACTTTATTACTTACACCCTTCACATACATGAGGAGCAAAAATCTTTACGTTACGTCTCCATCTAAATGTGCAATGTGCAATTTATAGTCATTTGTAATAAACAGTATGTACAACAGAACAGTAAATATAACATAGAAATACAATTGTGTCAGCGTGAATTAATCAGTCTGATGGCCTGGTGGAAGAAGCTGTCCTGGAGTCTGTTGGTCCTGATGTTAACATTTCCCGGATGGTAGCAGCTGGAACAGTTTGTAGTGGGGTGACTCGTGTCCCCAATGATCCTTCGGGCCCTTTTTACACACCTGTCTTTGTAAATGTCTGGAATAGTGGGAAGTTCACATCTACAGATGCACTGGGCTGTCCGCACCACTCTCTGCAGAGTCCTGCGATTGAGGGAAGTACAGTTCCCATACCAGGCAGTGATGCAGCCAGTCAGGATGCTCTTAATTGTGCCCCTGTAGAAAGTTCTTAGGATTTGGGGACTCATGCCAAACTTCTTCAGCCATCTAAGGTGAAAGAGGCACTGCTGTGCCTTGTTCACCACACAGCCGATACGTACAGACCACGTGAGATCCTTGGTGATGTTTATGCCGCGAAACTTAAAACTGTTCACCCTCTCAACCCCACATCCATTGATGTCTATAGGGGTTAGCCTGTCTCCATTCCTCCTGTAGTCCACAACCAGCTCCTTCGTTTTTGCGACTTTGAAGGACAGGTTGTTTTCTTGACACCACTGTGTCAGGGTGATGACTTCTTCTCTGTAGGCCGCCTCATTATTATTTGAGATAAGGCCAATCAATGTAGTATTGTCAGCAAATTTAATTAGCATATTGTTATGGATGGCAACACAGTTGCGGATGTACAGAGAGTAAAGGAGGGGGCTTAGGACACAGCCCTGAGAGGCACCTGTGTTGAGGGTCCGACGGGCAGAGGTGAGGGAGCCCACTCTTACACCTGCCGGCAATCTGACAGGAAGTCCAGGATTCAGCTACACAAGGCTGAGGTCTCTAAGCTTCTTGTCAAGCCTGGAGGGAATTATGATGTTGAATGCTGAACTGTAGTTAATCATTTATTGTTATCTTTGTGTTGAAGTATAAAACACCACGTCAGGTGAGTGAAATTCTCTTGGGGTCTCCTGGACCTTCTCTCTTGGAGGTTCACTGCGTGAATACAGACTTTATATTTCCCAGTTTCAGCTTCCGTGTGGCTCAGTTTTAGCCAGTCACAACAATTTGCAATGTGATGGTAAAACTGTGGAACCTTTTTGGAGAAGTTGAGGGTTTAGTATTATAAGACATTGGGGCAGAATCAGGCAATTCAACCCATTGCGTCTGCTCCACCATTCAATTACAGCTGATGTTTTCCCCTAAACCCATTCTCCCTGTAACCCTTAACCATCTCACCAATCAATAACCTATTCACCATTTTTAAATACACATTGTGACTTGTGCTGTCCTGCCTCTGCAGCAATGAACTCTACAGAGTGAACACTCTCTGGCAGGGCATATTTCTCTTCATCGTTGTTTTAAGGACCATTCCTTCATTCTGAGGCTGTGTCCTTGGATCTTAGATTCTCCAATGTCCATTCTACCCAATCCTTTCAGTATTCAGTAGATTTCGATGAAATCCAGCCTCCTCCCGTCCTTCTGCTCTCCATCCAGCTCAGGCCCAGAGACATCAGACACTCCTCATTGTAGTACTGATCCAAAGAGAAGCAATGGGAGAACGGAACGAAAGGCAGGAGGAGGTCAACACAGACTCAAACTGGCACGGATCTACTAGGATGTACAAAAAGATCTGTCTGTAACTACACTGTAATACAACACAAAACCACAATCAAGCATACAGTCCCTACAAACCACAGTGAAACATTGTCTGAGGCAAGACCACACTCAAACACTGACTCTAAAACATTAACACACTCCACCAGTTTCCAGACATTGCAAATCCCCTCAGGTGCAGCATGAGACAGCAAGAAAACTTTGAAAAGAGAGCTCCAACACAATAGGGAGGTCTCAGATAATTAATAATTAACAGTAAAAAGCAATGAGATGTCAAATCTTTTAAACATCAGCTCACACACTGATGCCCCTGCTCCGTTTATAAATCTGACTAATCTGTCAACTATTTCAAGTAACGTGCAGCCTTGAAACTCCTTCCATGCGGTTAACATTCAGAGCTAATCTCAGATTCACCTTTGTGGACGCATCAAGCCGTGACCCCAGCTGGAAACTTGCTGGATGACTAGGTAACAGCGCAGGCATAATTCCGTATAACTCTACAATATCCGCCTGTACCCAATCCCCTTCTGACTCACGTCCAAGATAGTTACTCATTACTTCAGCTGCTGTGTGGAAGGGAAGTAATGGCTTCCGCAGTAGAGGGCCACTTTTGTGATAAATGTGTAGATAAGCCATGTGACAGTCTGTTCTCTTCATGTTGCTATCATCAGGGAGGAGGTACAGGATCCCGAAGACCCACTTTCAGTGTTTCAGGAACAGCTTCTTCCCCTCTGAACATACCACACCACCTCATTATTCCACTTTTGAACTATTGATTATTTTTATTGTAATTTACAGTAATGCCTGCACCGTACTGCTGTCACAAGACAACAAATTTAACTTTGACTCAATGAAAATTTGACTTTGGTATTGGCCTCTTTTCCCAGTCGGCATTGATCTACAGTGAAACTCGCGCCCCTGTCTCGAAGCTCCTGCTGAACTCCAGAGGTTGTGACCAGAATCGGAACCTGGTTGATTGTCTTTCTTTCTTTCTTTTTAAATCTTTTTATTGAGTAAGTATACAAAAAAGGTAAGCCATATAAACATTAATACAATGTTAAAGTATAATAAAATTCCAAAAGATAACAATACCAAAAAGAAAATACTACAAACAATGTAATTTAAGCATAAGAAACCAAGATAACATAATAGTATACTAGATTTTATATATATCAATGGAAAAAAAGAAAAAAAAAACCCCCAAAAAAAACCCACCGTGCAACTAACTAAAAGCAAAGCAAAGCAATGGGCTAACTTGAAACCAAACAGAGTTAAACTTAAAATCACGTCCTCAATCCCGACCTCCATTAAAACAGTGAAAAAAAACAAGAAGGGTAAATATTACATTAAATGAAAATATCGAATAAAAGGTCCCCAAATCTGTTCAAATTTAAATGAAGAATCATAAAGGTTACTTCTAATTTTCTCCAGATTCAAACATAAAATCGTCTGAGAAAACCAAAAAAAGGTAGTTGGAGCATTAAGCTCTTTCCAATGTTGTAAAATACATCTTTTCGCCATTAAAGTAAGAAATGCAATCATTCTACGGGCTGAAGGGGAAAGATTACTAGAAATTTTAGGTAGTCCAAAGATAGCAGTAATAGGGTGAGGAGAGATATCTATATTTAATACCTTAGAAATAATATTGAAAATATCTCTCCAAAAATTTTCCAAAGTAGGGCAAGACCAAAACATATGAGTTAAAGAGGCTATCTGCCCCGAACATCTATCACAGAAAGGATTAATATGCGAGTAAAAACGCGCTAACTTATCTTTGGACATATGTGCTCTATGAACCACTTTAAATTGAATTAGGGAATGTTTAGCACAAACAGAGGAAGTATTAACTAATTGTAAAATCTGCCCCCAATCATCCACAGAAATGGTAAGCCCCAATTCCTGTTCCCAATCTACCCTAATCTTATCAAATGGAGCTTTCCTAAGTTTCATAATAATATTATAAATCATAGCCGATGCACCTTTCTGACATGGATTAAGGTTAATTATCGAATCTAAAATATATATAGGAGGAAGCATTGGAAAGGAAGAAAGTATAGTACTTAGGAAATTTCTAACTTGTAAATATCTAAAAAAATGTATTCTTGATAAGTTATATTTATTAGATAATTGTTCAAAAGACATAAGGGAACCATCTAAAAATAAATCCAAAAACCGTAAAATACCCTTAGTCTTCCAAGTTTGAAAAGCGCGATCCGTAAAAGAGGGAGGAAAAAATATGTTACCTAAAATAGGAATCGCTAACCCGAATTGATTAAGATCAAAAAATTTTCTGAATTGAAACCAAATGCGCAAAGCATATTTAACGATCGGGTTAGAGACCTGCTTAAGGCGTTTCGAATCAAAAGGAAGAGATGAACCTAAAATAGAACCAAGTGTATAACCCTGAACAGATTGTAATTCCAATGCTACCCATTTAGGAATAGATAGTATATCCCGGTCAAGTAACCAAAATTTCATATGTCGAATATTAATAGCCCAATAATAAAATCTAAAGTTAGGTAATGCTAAACCTCCATCTCTCTTAGCTTTCTGTAAATGTATTTTACCCAGTCTCGGATTCTTATTCTGCCAAATAAATGAAGAAATTTTAGAGTCGACTTTATCAAAAAAAGATTTAGGAACGAAAATTGGTAATGCCTGAAACACATATAAAAATTTTGGCAAAAAAAACATCTTAACTGCATTAATACGACCAATCAAAGTTAAATATAAGGGAAACCATTTAGATGAAAGTTGAGTAATATGGTCTATTAATGGTAAAAAGTTAGTCTTAAATAAATCTTTATGTTTACAAGTAATTTTAATCCCAAGATATGAAAGGTAATTATTAATCAATTTAAATGGAAATTTATAATATAAGGGAAGATGTTTATTAATCGGAAAAAGTTCACTCTTACTAAGATTTAATTTATAACCTGAGAAAAGACCAAATTGTGCTAATAACTCTAAAACAGCAGGAATAGATCTCTCAGGATTAGAAATATATAAAAGTAAATCATCAGCATAGAGTGATAATTTATGGGACTTTAATCCCCGAGTTATCCCAGTAATATTTGAAGATTCTCGAATAGCAATTGCAAGAGGTTCTAATGCAATATCAAATAATAGGGGACTAAGAGGACAGCCTTGTCGAGTACCACGAAAGAGAGGAAAAAAAGGTGAGTTTAAAGAGTTAGTACGAACCGAGGCTACAGGGGAGTGATATAACAGTTTAATCCAGGATATAAATTTCAAGCTAAAATTAAACATTTCAAGCACCTTAAATAAATAAGGCCATTCTACTCTATCAAAAGCTTTCTCGGCATCTAAAGAAATAACACACTCAGGAACATTTTGTGAGGGAGTATAAACGATATTTAAGAATGTACGAATATTATAAAAAGAGTAACGACCTTTAATAAAACCCGTTTGGTCTTCCGAAATAATAGAAGGAAGTACTTTTTCTAGTCTATTTGCTAATAACTTAGAAAAAACTTTAGAATCAACATTTAATAAAGATATTGGTCTATAAGATGCACATTGAGCAGGGTCTTTATCCTTCTTTAGTATTAAAGAAATTGATGCTCTATTAAAAGATTCCGGAAGTTTACCAAGTTTCAAAGAAGCCTCAAAAACCTTATAGAGCCAAGGAATCAATAAAGAAGCAAAACATTTATAAAATTCAACGGTAAACCCATCAGGGCCAGGAGCCAGATTCATAGAAAAAATAACATTCTTAATCTCATCCATTGTAATGGAAGTATCTAATAAAGAAGACATACCCTGTGAAATCTGAGGAAAGTCTAACTTATCTAAAAAATCATTCATATATTTAGAATCTCGAGGAGACTCTGATTGATATAAAGAAGAATAAAAATCACAAAAGGTTTGATTAATCCCCACATGATCCAATATCAATCGATCATTTTGGTTATAAATCTGATTGATTTGAGATTTAACATAATTAGATTTCAATTGATTAGCCAACAGCTTGCCAATTTTATCACTGTGAACATAAAAATCACTTCTTGTTTTCTTTAATTGGTTTACAATCGAGGACGAGAGTAGTAAACTGTGTTCCATTTGAAGTTCAGTTCTTTGTTTGTATAGCTCCTCAGAAGGAGCCATAACATATTTCTTATCAATTTCTTTAATCTTGTCCACAATTGCCATCTCCTCCTGCTTCTGTTTCTTCCTCAAAGCAACGGAATACGAAATAATCTGACCCCGAATATAGGCTTTAAAAGTGTCCCAAAGAGTGTTAACCGAAATATCTTCTGTATGGTTAATTGTAAAAAAAAGCTCAATCTGTTCATTCATAAAATTAACAAAGTCCGAGTCCTGAAGCAACAGCGAATTAAAACGCCATTGTCTATTGTTTGGTATATTGGCCATAATTTTAATAGAAAGCTTAAGTGGAGCATGATCCGAAATGGTTATAGAATCATAATCACATTTAATCACTGAAGGAATGAGACGAGAATCAATAAAAAAAATAATCAATTCTTGAATAGGAATGATGAACATGTGAAAAAAAGGAAAAATCTTTTTCCTGAGGATGCAGAAAACGCCAATGTCCGTCGACCCAGAATCAGAAAGGAAAAAATTAATCAAATTTGCAGATTTATTAGGTAAAGTCCGTAAAGGAGCTGAACTTTCATCTCCAACATCTTAATTGCCTTCTTTTTAATTTTCTCCGTTGATCGGAGGCTGTGAATTGGTTGGTTTTAACTTTTCTGTGCCCTATTTGGGCAGAAAAGTTTACTTTCGATTTCTTAATATGGCTGCTAAACTTTCTTTTTAACTGCGTCATTTCTTTCTTTTCCCAGGGGATTCTGGGTGGTTACTTCCCTTTTGTCATCTTACGTATTTCCTGTGCGGCCTTAAATTTTGTAGTTTTTTTTTAAATTTTATTCTGTTTTGCTTTTTATAATCACTTTATGTTAATAATCCTATTTTTTTTTTGTTGCTGTGTCTATTCATGAGTTTGAGGTTTATTGTGGTTTTTTTTTAATATATATTTTCCGGCTTTTGTTCTGTTCTGTGTCTATTCTAATTGAGCTAACTTTTTTTTTACTTATTTTTTTACTGTTTTACAATTAGCTGATCCTTTTCATATTTATACCTTTTTTTTAGGGAGCGTATACCGGAAGTCATGGGGGTAGTTTTAGCGCTTGCTTCTTTCTGGCGGGTCTGCTTTAGATTTTGCCTTGGGGTCTTGGGCTGGGGGGTGGCGGGAGGGGCTTCACGTTTTAGTTTGTTTTTCTTTGGGCTATATACATTATTGAAGTACTGGTTGCGTCCTTTTCCCCGGTATCTTTTGTATGTTCTGTTTCCTCTCCGGGTTTGTGGGTCGCGCCTATTGTCAATCCTCCTTGTTGTGGGTTGACTTTAGGATTTATGGAGTCTATTATTAATTTTGTCTCCTGGAATACTAATGGTCTTAATCATCCTATTAAAAGAAAAAAAGTTTTTAAAGTGTTCCGGAGACTTAAAGCACAAATTTTATTTTTACAAGAGACCCATGTACGGAGGGGGGACAGACTACGTTTTTTCAAATTCTGGAAGGGACAACAATTTCATTCGAACTCCAATGCTAAGATTCGAGGCGTCTCTATTTTTATAGATTCCTCAGTTACTTTTATACAACAGGATATTATCTCTGATCCGAATGGTAGATTTTTATTGGTTAGTGGTTTACTATTTAATAAAAAAGTAGTTTTGGTTAATGTTTATGCTCCTAATATGGATTGTCCGGAATTTTATAAATCATTGTTTGATCAGTTTCCGAATTTGAACGAGTTTTCATTGATTTGGGGCGGGAACCTGGTTGATTGTCACTGGAATTTTATTTCTACTTTTATCTATTTAGAGATACAGCGAAGTAACAATGGGGCTGCGCCTCCCCAGTTACACCCACGTGACCCTGTCTGCCTTTGCAATGTGGGAGGAAAGTGGGGCATCCAGATGAAACCCACGTGGTCATGGGGAGAACGTGTTGGCTCCTGCTACACAGCGGCAGGACTGAAGTCAGCCACTGGCGATGTAATGGTGTCACGCTCCTGTGCTGCTCCTTTTCACCCGAAGCAGAAGAATGGGCAAAATCTTGTCATCGCTCAGTGGCAAAAGCTGAGAATTCCGGGAGAAAAAGGCTAACACTAGGCAGAGTCAGAATTAAATTTGTTGTGACAGCAGTGCAGTTCAGGCATAACAAATTACTATAAATCCCAGTAAAAGTAAATTCAGTGCAGAAGTGGAATGATGAGAAGAGTAGTAGCAAAAAAGTGAATCTAAGGTCAGGGTAGAATTTTGCCCTTAAATTCACTCTGACACTTCCCTCCCCCTTCTCGATCTCTCTGCCTGCATCTCTGGAGACAAACTGTCAAATGGCATCTTTAATAAACCCACTGATTCCCACGGTTAACTTGACTGGACGTCTTCCCGCCCTACCTCCTGTAAAAATGCTATTCCCTTTTCTCAGTCTCTTCGCCTCCACCACATCTGTTCCCAGGACTCGGCTCTCCATTCCGGGACATCAGAGATCCCCTCCTCCTTCACAGAACAGAGTTTTCCTCTCTCCATTAATAATGCTGCCCTCAACTGCATCTCCTCCATTTTCCAAAGATCCACACTCACCACATCTTCCCGCCACCTTAATAGTGATAGAGTTCCTCTTGTCCTTACCTACCACCCCATCAGCCTCCACATTCAACACACTATCTCCCACAACTTCTGCAATCTCCAAAGGGATCCTACCACCAAACACGTTGCTAGCTAACCACCCCCTCCCATTTACCACCCCCTCCCATTTTTCACCCCCTCCCATTTCACACCCTCTACGATTCATCCCTCCCCAGTAATCTTCCTGCAGGCACCTACCCCTGTAAGTGGCCTTAGTGCTACACCTGCTCATACACCCCTTCCCTCACCTCCATTCAGGGCCCCAAACAGTCCCTCCAGGTGAGGAAACACTTCACCTGCGAATCCACTGGGGTTGGCTGTTACAGCCTCCTCTACATGAGTGAGACCTATCATAAACTGGGGGACCGCTTTGTTGAGCACCTCCACATCACCCACCAATAGCAGGACTTCCCGGTGGCCAAACATTTTAATTCCCATTCCCATTCCGAAGTGTTGGTTCACAGCCAAGAGGAGACCACCCTTAGGGGAGGGAAACAACACTTTATATTATGGCAGAGTATGCCCGCAGGAAAATGAATCCCAAGGTTGTGTGTGATGACATTTCTGTAGTTTGATAATAAAATTTACTTTTAACTTTGAACTTTGGGTACCCACCAACCTTATGGCATGAATATCAATTTCTCCTTCCGGTAAACAAATTTCCCCTCCCCCCTTCCTCTGTTCCCCACTCTGACCTTTTATTTCTTCTCACCTGCCTTTCCTCCTGGGTCCCCTCCTCCTTCCCTTTCTCCTGTGGTGCACTCTCCCCTCCTATCAGATTCCTTCTACCGCCCTTGACCTTTCCCACACACCTGGCTTCACCTATCACCTCCCCACCACCATTTTATTCTGGCATCTTCCCATTCCCTTCCCAGTCCTGAAGAAGGGTCTTGACCGGAAACATCGACGATCTATTCATTTCCATAGATGCTGGCAGACCTGCTGAGTTTCTCCAGCATTTTATGTGTGTTGCTAATGAAGTACAAAAAAACTGATCGCAAAGGGGAAGAAGCTGTTCCTAAAACATTTAGTGTGTGTCTTCAGGAAGATGTCCTCAGTGTTGGGAAGGTTTGTGGTTTTGCTGGAGCTGGCTGAGAATACAACTCTCTACAGCCTCAGGTAATGTGTATTTGCATCTCCAAACTGGTCCTATATGGTCCTGTGTATTTGCATCTCCAAACTGGTCCTATATGGTCCTATGTATTTGCATCTCCCATCTGGTCCTGTGTATTTGCATCTCCAATCTGGTCCTATACAGTCCTGTGCATTTGCATCTCCAAACTGGCTGGTAATACAACCAGTCAAAATACACTCCCTCTCCACCATGCAAATTTTCAAGAGAAATTAGGTAGACTTTGGTGACATACCAAATCTCCTCAAACTTTTAAACAGTATAGTTGCTACTGTGGTCTTCCTTGCAATTGCTTCAATACACTGGGCACAGGAAAGCTCCTCTGAGATGTTAACATCTAGGAACTTGAAAATGTTCACCCTTTCTACTCCTGATCCCTCAATGAGGACTGGTGTGTGTTCCCTTCGCTTCTCCATCCTGAAGTCTACAGTTGCTAACATTGAGTGCAAGATTGTGACAGCTACTATTTACCAGGAAGCAGGACTGGGTCACAGAAGGTCTCCATGTAGTTCTCTTCTTGGAATCTTCTGATATCCTGTGATGCAATGAGCCCAGACCAAGCCACCACCACAATATTACTATGTTTCATTCAGCCTCAAGATTTCCAAAGCTTCCTGCAGAGATGGCATTTTCATAATGGCTTCTGAGAAAGTTTTTGGGGCCAGTATTCAGAGGGGGCCAACTTCATCAGGATCAGTAAGGCTCTGCCTATGAACCTTGTCATGTGGTTCATTTTCCAGCTTCTGGTTCCTCCTAGCATCCAAAAGCCCAGTCAGTCACTCTCTTTGTGGGGGTTCGGGGGGCTGTGAGAACTCTAACTGGAGGCAACTAAGTCCCAGACTCTGTAAAGATTGCTGTGAGAAAGGCAACTGTCTGGTGGAAGGTGTATGTTGGCCTGGACACATATCTAGGAGGGAGCTCTGCCCAAGGCCTCCAGAAATTGCAGAGAGATATGCAACCCAGTCCATCACAGAAGTCAGGCTCTACACCATTGACTTCTTGCTGCCTCTGGAAATCAGAATGACATTCATTATCATTGACTTGGATGACAGTGATGACAGTTCACCTATTGACTGGTGACCAGCTCTCAGCCCCTATAGGAAAGACTCCTGTCTTTGTAATGACTTTTGGCTCCAGCTCCTGTCAGTTTATCAGTGAGGGTCAGGTGAGACTCCCTGATAGAAAAGGTGCATGGTTTTCCACATGAATGGTCTCATCTCCAGAAAGGAGTCCACCTTTCAACGATCTACCAAGACATTTCTCCCAATTGCAGAAGACCCAACCGAAGAGACCATTGCACGTATGCAGGTCAATGGGATCCATCCCCATAAGCCAAGAAGATGACCTTTATGCTCAGCTCTCATATAACCAAAACTCTCAAACTCCAAAGGAGAAGATACCAGGAATGGTTCCACACAGCTGGCCAGATGTAGGGCAGGTCTGATGGACTCCTCTCCAAAATGAAAGGGTGCCATTGAGCGTTACTAACCCTGCTCCAGACCGTTTGCAGTAGGGTCCCAACACCTGACCTGGCTCACAAAATACAGCACAACTCCCCCAAAAGGTATTCACGATCAACTTTGTCGAACATCTTCTCAAGGCTGAGAGAGGGGAAGGTGACTGATGGACTAACACTTTGGGAGAGAGGATCTGCTCCCTGACCAAATCAAAGTTGTCTTAAATGGACTGTGTAAGAGTCAGAACAAGGCTTATTGTCACTGACATGCGGCATGCCATGAAATTTGTTGTTTTGAGGCAGCAGTATCATACAATACATAAAACATACTATAAATTGCAATAAGGTATGAGTGGTCACTTTATTAAGTGCACATGCTTATTAATGCAAATATCTAATTAGTCAATCATGTGGCAGCAACTCAAAGCATAAAAGCACATAAACTTGGTCAAGAGGTTCAGTTGTTGTTCAGACCAAACATCAGAAATGTAATCTAAGTGACTTTGACCATGGAATGATTGTTGATGCCAGCCAGGACGGTTCTGAGTATCTTAAAAACTGCTGATCTCCTGGGATTTTCATGCACAACAATCTCTAGAGATTGCAGAGAATGGTGCAAAAATATAAACAATAACATCCAGAGAGCAGCAGTTCTTCGGCGAAAATGCCTTGATCATGAGAGAGGTCAGAGGAGAATGGCCAGACAGGTTCAAGCAGACTGGAGAGTCATACACTCAGAGTCATGGAACACCACAGCACAGAAACAGGTCCTTCTGCCCATCTAGTTATGTGCCAAACCATTAATCTGCCTAGTCCTATCGACCTCCACCCAGACTGTAGTCCTCTATACCCCTACCATCATATACAGTGGCATGCAAAAGTTTGGGCACCCCTGGCAAAATTTCTGTTACTGTGAATAGCTAAGCAAGTAAAAGATGAACTGATTTCCAAAAGGCATAAATTTAAAGATGACACATTTCTTTAATATTTTAAGCATGATTACTTTTTCTATTTCCATCCTTTACAGTTTCAAAATAACAAAAAAGGAAAAGGGCCCGAAGCAAAAGTTTGGGCACCCTGCATGGTCAGTACTTAGTAACACCCCCTTTGGCAAGTATAACAGCTTGTAAACACTTTCTGGAGCCAGCTAAGAGTCTTTCAATTCTTGTTTGGGGGATTTTTGCCCATTCTTCCTTGCAAAAGGCTTTTAGTTCTGTGAGATTCTTGGTCCGTCTTGCATGCACTGCTCTTTTGAGGTCTATCTACAGATTTTCGATGATGTTTAGGTTGGGGGACTGTGAGGGCCATGGTAAAACCTTCAGCTTGCACCTCTTGAGGTAGTCCATTGTGGATTTTGAGGTGTGTTTAGAATCATTATCCTGTTGTAGAAGCCATCCTCTTTTCATCTTCAGCTTTTTTACAGACAGTGTGATGTTTGCTTCCAGAATTTGCTGGTATTTAATTGAATTCATTCTTCCCTCTACCAGTGAAATGTTCCCCGTGCCACTGGCTGCAACACAAGCCCAAAGCATGATCGATTCACCCCTGTGATTAACACTTGGAGAGGTGTTCTTTTCATGAAATTCTCCACCCTTTTTTCTCCAAACATAGCTTTGCTCATTGCAGCCAAAAAGTTCTATTTTAACTTCATCAGTCCACAGGACTTGTTTCCAAAATGCATCAGGCTTGTGTAGATGTTCCTTTGCAAACTTCTGACGCTGAATTTTGTGGTGAGGACGCAGGAAAGGTTTTCTTCTGGCGACTCTTCCATGAAGGTCATATTTGTGCAGGTGTCACTGCACAGTAGGACAGTGCACCACCACTCCAGAGTCTGCTAAATCTTCCTGAAGGTCTTTTGTAGTCAAACAAGGGTTTTGATTTGCCCTTCTAGCAATCCTATGAGCAGTTCTCTTAGAAAGTTTTCTTGGTCTTTCAGACCTCAACTTGACCTCCCCCATTCCTGTTAACTGCCATTTCTTAATTATATTACGAACTGAGGAAACAGCTACCTGAAAATGCTTTGCTATTTTCTTATAGCCTTCTACTGCTTTGTGGGCAACATTTATTTTAATTTTCAGAGTGCTAGGCAGCTGCTTAGAGGAGCCTATGGCTGCTAATTGTTGGGACAAGGTTTGAGGAGTCAGGGTATTTATAAACCTTTGAAATTTGCATCAACTGCCCTTTCACAGAACATAGAACATAGAATAGATCAGCACAGTACAGGCCCTTTGGCCCACAATGTTGTGCCGACCCTCAAATCCTGCCTCCCATATAAGCCCCCAACTTAAATTCCTCCATATACCTGTCCAGTAGTCTCTTAAACTTCACTAGTGTATCTGCCTCCACCACTGACTCAGGCAGTGCATTCCACACACCAACTACTCTCTGAGTAAAAAACCTTCCTCTAATATCCCCTTTGAACTTCCCACCCCTTACCTTAAGCCATGTCCTCTTATATTGAGCAGTGGTGCCCTGGGGAAGAGGTGCTGGCTATCCACTCTATCTACTCCTCTTATTATCTTGTACACCTCTATCATGTCTCCTCCCATCCTCCTTCTCTCCAAAGAGTAAAACCCTAGCTCTCTTAATCTCTCATCATAATGCATACTCTCTAAACCAGGCAGCATCCCGGTAAATCTCCTCTACCCTTTCCAATGCTTCCACATTCTTCCTATAGTGAGGCGACCAGAACTGGACACAGTACTCCAAGTGTGGTCTAACCAGAGTTTTATAGAGCTGCATCATTACATCGTGATTCTTAAACTCTATCCCTCGACTTATGAAAGCTAACACCCCATAAGCTTTCTTAACTACCCTATCCACCTGTGAGGGAATTTTCAGGGATCTGTGGACATGTACCCCCAGATCCCTCTGCTCCTCCACACTACCAAGTATTCTGCCATTTACTTTGTACTCTGCCTTGGAGTTTGTCCGTCCAAAGTGTACCACCTCACACTTCTCTGGGTTGAACTCCATCTGCCACTTCTCATCCCACTTCTGCATCCTATCAATGTTTCTCTGCAATCTGCAACAATCCTCTACACTTTCTGTAACACCACCAACCTTTGTGTCGTCTGCAAACTTGCCAACCCACCCTTCTACCCCAACATCCAGGTCATTAATAAAAATTATGAAAAGTAAAGGTCCCAGAACAGATCCTTGAGGGACACCACTAGTCACAATCCTCCAATCTGAATGTACTCCCTCCACCATGACCCTCTGCCTTCTGCAAGCAAGCCAATTCTGAATCCACCTGGCCAAACTTCCCTGGATCCCGTGCCTTCTGACTTTCTGAATAAGCTTATCGTGTGGAACCTTGTCAAATGCCTTACTAAAATCCATATAGATCACATCCACTGCACTACCCTCATCTATATGCCTGGTCACCTCCTCAAAGATCTCTATCAGGCTTGTTAGACATGATCTGCCCTTCACAAAGCCATGCTGACTGTCCCTGATCAGACCATGATTCTCTAAATGCCCATAAATCCAATCTCTAAGAATCTTTTCCAACAGCTTTCCCACCACAGACGTAAGGCTCACTGGTCTATAATTACCCGGATTATCCCTACTACCTTTTTAGAACAAGGGGACAACAATCGCCTCCCTCCAATCCTCTGGTACCATTCCCGTGGACAACAAGGACATAGAGATCCTAGCCAGAGGCTCAGCAATCGCTTCCCTCGCCTCGTGGAGCAGCCTGGGGAATATTCCGTCAGGCTGTGGGGAGTTATCCATCCTAATGTATTTTAACAACTCCAACACCTCCTCTCCCTTAATATCAACATGCTCCAGAACATCAACCTCACTCATATTGTCCTCACCATCATCAAGTTCCCTCTCATTGGTGAATACCGAAGAGAAGTATTCATTGAGGACCTTACTCACTTCCACAGCCTCCAGGCACATCTTCCCACCTTTACCTCTAATCGGTCCTACCTTCACTCCTGTCATCCTTTTTTTCTTCACATAATTGAAGAATGCCTTAGGGTTTTCCTTTACCCTACTCGCCAAGGCCTTCTCATGCCCCCTTCTTGCTCTTCTCAGCCCCTTCTTAAGCTCCTTTCTTGCTTCCCTATATTCCTCAATAGACCCATCTGATCCTTGCTTCCTAAGCCTCATGTATGCTGCCTTCTTCCACCTGACTAGATTTTCCACCTCACTTGTCACCCTACCATTCTTTATCTTCCTCACCGGGACAAATTTATCCTTAACATCCTGCAAGAGATCTCTAAACATCGACCACATGTCCATAGTACATTTCCCTGCAAAAACATCATCCCAATTCACACCCGCAAGTTCTAGCCTTATAGCCTCATAATTTGCCCTTCCCCAATTAAAAATTTTCTTGTCCTCTTTGATTCTATCCTTTTCCATGGTAACGCTAAAGGCCAGGGAGCGGTGGTCACTGTCCCCCAGATGCTCACCCACTGAGAGATCTGTGACCTGACCCGGTTCATTACCTGGTACAAGATCTAGTATGGCATTCCCCCTAGTCGGCCTGTCCACATACTGTGACAGGGATCCGTCTTGGACACACTTAACAAACTCTGCCCCATCTAACCCCTTGGAACTAATCAGGTGCCAATTAATATTAGGGAAGTTGAAGTCACCCATGATAACAACCCTGTTATTTTTGCACCTTTCCAAAATCTGCCTCCCAATCTGTTCCTCTGTATCTCTGCTCCTACCAGGGGGCCTATAGAATACCCCCAATAGAGTAACTGCTCCCTTCCTGTTCCTGACTTCCACCCATATTGAATCAAAAGAGGATCCTGCTACATTACCCACCCTTTCTGTAGCTGTAGTAGTATCCCTGACCAGTAATGCCACCCCTCCTCCCCCTTTTCCACCCTCTCTATCCCTTTTAAAGCACTGAAATCCAGGAATATTGAGAATCCATTCCTGCCCTGGTGCCAGCCAAGTCTCTGTAATGGCCACTACATCATAATTCCATGTATGTATCCAAGCTCTCAGTTCATCACCTTTGTTCCTGATGCTTCTTGCATTGAAGTACACACACTTCAGTCCTTCTACCTTACTGTCTTTACACCGTTTATTCTGCTTCTCTTTCCTCAAAGCCTCTCTGTATGTTAGATCTGTCTTTACTCCATGCACTTCTTTCACTGCTCTATGGCTCTGGGTCCCATCCCCTTTGCAAATTAGTTTAAATCCTCCCGAACCATGCTAGTAAACCTACCTGCAAGGATATTGCTCCCCCTCGAGTTCAGGTGCAACCCATCCAATCTGTACAGGTCCCACCTTCCGCAGAAGAGATCCCAATGATCCAAAAATCTAAAACCCTACCCCCTGCACCAACTCCTCAGCCACGCATTCAACTGCCATCTCCTCCAATTCTTATCATCACTGTCACGTAGCACTGGCAGCAATCCTGAGAACGCCACCCATGAGGTCCTGTTCTTCAGACTTCTGCCTAGTTCCCGAAACTCACACTTCAGGACCTCATCTCTCTTCCTGCCTATGTCGTTGGTCCCAACACGTATCACGACTTCTGGTTGCTTTCCCTCTCGTACCAGGATGTCGTGCACCCGGTCAGAGACATCCCGGACCCTGGCACCCGGGAGACAACAACTAGGCGGGTGTCCTTCTCACGTCCACAAAATCTCCTGTCTGCTCCCCTGACTATAGAGTCTCCAATGACAACAGCTCTCCTCTTCTCCGTCCCACCCTTCTGCACCACCGGGTCAGACCCAGTGCCGGAGGCCCAGCCACCGTGGCTCACACTTGGTCGGTCCTCCCCGCCAACAGTATCCAGGACGGTAAACTTATTATTCAGGGGAATGGCTACAGGGGTGCTCTGCACTACCTGTCTGCTCACCTTTGCTTTCCCCCCTCTGACTGTCACCCAACGACCTGCTTCTGACAGCCTAGGTGTGACTACCTCCCTGTAGCTCTCATCTATGACTGCCTCATTCTCCCTTATGAGTCGAAGGTCATCCAGCTGCTGCTCCAGATTCCTTACATGGTCTTCCAGATCGCCCAGCCGTATGCACTTCTGGCAGATATGACTCTGCGGGAGAGGGGCGTTCCCCCAAGACTGCCACATCTCACATGAGAGGCACATCACCGTCTCAGGAGGGATTGTAAAGATTAACTGTGAGCAAGCTCGTCCTCCGCCTCTTCTCTTCGAAGCCTCTCAAGTCAAAGCCTCAAAGCTCCACTCCTTCACTGGCCCACTCACTCACTGGCCACTTTCCTAACGATGACTGTGAACAAGCCATAGCCCTAACAAGCTAATTAAGGTCTGAGACCTTGGTAAAAGTTACCTGAGAGCTCAAATCTTTTGGGGTGCCCAAACTTTTGCATGGTGCTCCTTTTCTTTTTTTCACTCTAAAATTGTACAAAACAAAAACAATACACTAATCTTTCTTAAAATGTTGAAAAGAATGGTTTATCTTTAACTTTATGACTTTTGGAGATCAGTTCATCTTCTTAGTGTGGGCACGTGGCCAAGTGGTTAAGGCGCTGGTCTAGTGATCTCAAGGTCGCTAGTTTGAGCCTTAGCTGTGGCGTCGTGTTTGTGTCCTTGAGCAAGGCATTTAATCACACATTGGTCCCGTGACTGTGTGAGGAGTGGCGCCCCACACAGACTTCCAATCTGCACCTCGTAAGGCACGAAAGTACCCGATGCAGACCACTCAGGGTCTGAGTCGACGTTCCCTCTCATCTTCTACTCACTTAACTATTCACAGTAACAGAAATTTTGACGAGGGGTGCCCAAACATTTGCATGCCACTGTACCTGTCCAATTTTCTCTTACATGTTGAAATTGAACCCGCATCCACCACTTTCGCTGGTAGCTTATTCTACACTCTCACCACCCTCTGAGTGAAGAAGTTCCCTCTCATGTTCCCCTTAAACATTTCACCTTTCTGTCATGGTCCGGTCTGTGAATTCCGTATTCCGGTTCATGGTCCGGTCCATCGACCCTTGCTCCAGGTTTTCCTGTCTACCCTGTTTCTGTTCTTGTTGAGCTCTAATTGAGGCAGCTGATGCTCATTGGGTCTGGCTGCATAAATACCTTCAGAGACCAGGTGTGGCTGCTGGATTGTTCTTGTCCTTACTCCT
The DNA here is from genome assembly GCF_963921235.1 of Mobula hypostoma. NCBI lineage: Eukaryota > Metazoa > Chordata > Chondrichthyes > Myliobatiformes > Myliobatidae > Mobula > Mobula hypostoma. The sequence goes on from NC_086111.1 coordinate 19,717,910, forward strand.
TGTATCCCTTCCTCTGTCTTCTGTTTCCTCCCCTGACGCCTTGCCGGTAACTCTCACCTCGCCTGAAGTTCTTGTTTCGCTTTGCAATGCCTGAAGCCCTGCCTTGTCTTGCCGGTAACTCTCACCTCGCCTGAATTTCTGTCTTGCCTTGCATTGCCTGAAGCCTCGCTTTGTCTTGCTGTCTTGTCCTGGAGCCACCCCGTACCTAGCTCCTTTCCTGTCCCTTGCCTCCGTCGGGTAAGCCAGGCCATCTTGCCATTACCTGCGGTTGGTTCTGTCCCTTCCTGTCCCCTGCCTCCGTCGGGTAAGCCAGGCCATCTTGCCGTTACCTGCGGTTGGTTCTGTCCCTTCCTGTCCCTTGCCTCCATCAGATGGAGATCCGCGCCCTGCCCAGGAGGAGCTTCCAGCCTCCTGCCTCCAGCCTCCAGCCTCGCCTCGCCTCCAACCTCCAGCCTCGCCTCGCCTCAAGTCTCCAGCCTCCTGCCAAGCCTTGCCTCAAGTCTCCAGCCTCCTGCCAAGCCTCGCCTCAAGTCTCTAGCCTGCCTAGCCTCAAGCCTGAAGACTCCAGCCTCCCGCCTAGCCTCAAGCCTGAAGACTCTAGCCTCCTGCCTCCTGCCAAGTCTCGTCTCAAGTCTCCAGCCTCCTGCCAAGCCTTTCCTCAAGTCTCCAAGACTCCAGCCTCATCCTGCCTGCCAGCCAAGCCTCGTCCTTGCCTAGCTCTGGGGTCCGAGCCAGAGGCAAGACCCAGGTACTGGGTCCTTGTCCAGTCTCTGGCTTGGAGTCTAAGCCCGGGCTCCTAGCTTTCTTGTCCAGTCCTGTTCCGGGTTCCCGGTTTTTGTGTCCATGTCCTTGCTCTCACCCTGTATCCTAGTCCTGTCCCCAGTACTTCAGTGTCTGTGTCTTGCACTTGGGTCTGTTCCCAGCCACCGTCTTATGACACTTGCACCCTTAAGCCATGACCTCCAGTTGTAGTCTTTCTGCAAGCGTATGAAAAATGGAAGGAAACAGTAACTCAAATAACCATGGTGTACAGAAGAGCATCTCTAAATGCACAATACTTTGAACCTTTATAAGTAACAGGAGGTACCTAATCAAATGGCCACTGAGTGTGCATAAAGTTAAAAAAGTAATGCATAAGAGAGCAAAAATACCAAGGTAGTATTCATGGGCTGATCAGAAATCTGATGGCAAAGGGAAAGAAGCCTCTGTGTCTACAGGGTCCTGTACCTCCTCCCTCATGATAGTAAAGAGAATAGGGCATGTCCTGGATAGTGAGTATCCTTAATGATGGTTGCCAGCTTTTTGACACATCACCTTTTTAAGATGGTCTCAATGGTAGGGATGCTAGCACCCACTGTTCCCAGTAAGCTGCATGGGTTGCGGCCACACAATAACTAAAATGCTCCCATGCACATAGCCTTCGTTGCCTTGCAGCTGGAATTGGATGCAGCTAGAAAAAGTTTACGAAACATGGAAGATCTTCTTTGTTGTACGGTATTTCATTATACCATTCAATTAATAAATAAAATCAGAAGTATGGGATTTTTTCAATGTTCTTTCTAAATATTCATCGCATGTATGTTACGCAATGGTTGGTCTGCGTAGCTGTAAAAAAAACAAGAGAACTTTGCTAGCACCCATGGCGGAGCTGCTGAGTTTACAACCTTCTGCTTTTTCTTCTGATCCCTCCATACCAAACAATATTGCAACCAGTTAGAATGCTCTCCATGGTACATCTGTAGAAATTTGCTATAGAGTTTTTGGTGACATACCAAATCTCTTCAAACTAATGAAATCTAGCCTCTCACATGCCTTCTTCAATATATTGGGTCTGCATGGAGACTGGACAGGTGGACATGACCCAAGAAAAGATCTTGTAGTTCATGCTGAGTAGGGAGACCAGACACTAGTTTCTTACATGGTGGTTATAGCTCCTCTTCAACAGCAGAGCAACGATAGCCTTGTCCTGAGACAGGGGTATCTCCCTGGTCACCAGGAACCCACACATAGTTCCTCCATCCTGTATATTCCAGAATGCTCCAAGGAATACCTTGGTCAGCCTGTCCAGCCCCAGAAACGTGGCCCTGTAGAGCTGATAGAGGACACCAATCAGCCGAGACTTTCTGAGCAGAAGTCCCAAACAACTGGTGACCTCCAAGGTGATTTTATACAGGTGCTTCCACAAGGGGTGAACATGGTAGCATAAAGCTGTTACAGCACAAGCAACCCGGGTTCAACTCCACCGCTATTCACAAGGAGCTTGTATGTTCTCTCCTTGACCATACAGGTTCCTCTGAACAACACATACAAAATGCCAGAGGAACTCAGCAGGCCAGGCAATATCTGTGGAAAAAAGTACAGTCGACATTTCAGGCCGAGACCCTTCGGTAAGACTGAGTGTTCTGCTTTCCTCCCACATTCCAAAGATGTACGGGTTATTAGGTTAATTGGTCACATGACTGTAATTGTGTGGGATGGGCGTATTTGACTGGAAAGGAGTTGAAATAAATAAACTTTGCCTGTGTTCTTGCTGGAGGGATCCAAAGGGAAGAGTCCAGTAAAACAAATGGACCATTCTCTCTGAATCCACGATGCAGGAGATGACATCAGCCAGCAGCTCCTCAAGCTTCCACACTTTTCCTGAGTAGTTGAAGAGTGAGGCATGGACCAAACCTGACCTGATCCAGGTCACCGACCTTACACAAACCCTTTGGGATTCCTCTAGCTGCAAGTCCCTCAGTGTAAGCGTTCCTTTGCACCCAGGGCTGGGTCCTCAAAAGCCCGGCCTTGATGGGATTTCAAACACCTCCCTGTCGGGTCACTTTATCTCGCACTCCTGTCTCTCGTTTGATCCCTCCTGAACCAGCTCAGCTCTGAACGGCTTCCACAACCCACACTCATATTGTGTACTCCTGACCTAAGAGATGCATGTGATGTCAAGCCCACATCTCACCAAAGCTCCAAGTCCCTGCACAAACAAGAGAAAATCTGCAGATGCTGAAAATCCGAGCAACACACACAAAATGCTGGAGGAGCTCAGCAGGCCAGGCAGCATCTAGGAAAAGAGTACAGTCAATGTTTTGGGCCGCTGACCTTTTGGTAGTAGGACTTTGTTCAGAGAGCTTTACAATGTATCTAACTCTGCTGTCTATGAGCTGGGACTGTTCAATAGTATGTGGTAGGATGTGTCTTGCACTGTATCTGCGCTGTCCCTGGGCTTGGTGGGATGGTGCCAGAGTCCGTTTTTGTTTCTGAGATCTCATTTGGGTGATTTACATTAAAGCATTTCTCCACTGTTGACTGTTTTGATAAACCACGATAGAAATGGATATAAATATCTGAAATTGGCTTTTTATGAAAATGCCACGCATTCAAACATTCCCTTGATAGTGACGCTGACAATGCAGGAGTATTCAGCGTTCCATAAATCGGTAACATCTGTTTGACCAGCTGTGCATTCCGAGTCCCATTGAAATCCAGGTTATAAATATAGTTTTACAGCTGTACCCTCAGGAGCTGTGAACAAAGTACAGTTAGAAACCATCGCCACCTGGTCCTGAGATCTGAGGACTCGCACGGACAAAAACAAGGAACATTTCAGCATTGACAACTGATGCGCGCTAACTTACAGAGCATTAGAAAGACTGGCCAATACTGGGGCCACACAGTACACGCAACCACTCTGACAGAAACGACAGGCTAAGAGACAGTGCACATTTACCACTCACCCGAGTTTGCAGTGACATCACAGCTTTTGCTTTCCCTCCATTTCCTTCTCACTGTCCGTCAGAGCCATCTCTCTTTCCTTAAGTAATTAACTCTTCCCTTTCTTCATGCAAGTGTTAGTGTTATGTCCCTCCCAAGGCACAGACCATTCATACGTTTACGTACTTTGAAATGAGAAATAAATCTTGCCAACTGTGAGACTCACAGGTAGCTGTATACAATGTCAGATAGATTTCAAGTTCAGTGTCCTGTCCAGATAAAGGGTCTTGACTTGAAATGACACCTGGTCATTTCCCTCCATTGACGCTGCCTGACCTGCTGAGTTCTTCCAGTATTCTGTGTGTTTCTCCCTATTCCAGCATCTGCAGTTTGTTTTGTCTGACAAATACCGGGGTGTGAATCTCATCCTCCTGTGCAAGTCCAGCCTTAAGCTTCTCTCTCACTGAAGCCTCCTGTGCTGTTCATTGTCCACTGAGTACCCCACTCTCCTAACCCTCCAATTCCTTGAATAAGAACTGAAAATGCTAGAAACACTCGGCAGGTCAGGCAGCATCAAAGAAACAGCTACTGTTTCAGCTCCTGGACACTTCTTCAGAATGGAGAGAGAAAACAAGTTGGTGTTAGAAGGGTGTGGTATACACAGAATCTCCACTGGAGACACAAGAGACAATGGAATCTGTGGCAGCAACTCAGTTGGTTGACCAGCAGCTGTGTGAGAAAAGCATTGTTAATATTTTGGGTCAAAACCCTGTATCAGAATCTTCTGTTCTTGTGATTGGTTACTTAGCACCTTTACTGGTTTGACCTGTGCTTACAGCCTTTAGAATACAGTATCCCTCCTCTTTCCACTCAGGCATCACTTGAGGTTGAGTATAATTCACTTCCAGTCCGTTTCGTGGCTCCTGAAATGGCGGATAAGGCGGATGAGTCTAAATGGATTCTGTTTTCCTATTCCCCTACTCTGTTTTCAGCTTACATTGGACTGACCTCTTGGCCATGTCCTCAGTTTTTTTCTCACCTCTTTAGTGAAGTGCATTTTCATTCAGTTTTCTGTGCCACGCAATTTCCCAGGACTATTACAGGGATCCGTAAATGACCATTTATTTCCATACTATCCAGATGGAATAAACTTTGATTAAACAAGCAGCAGGCTCACAGCCAACTCTTTCTGGAAATCTGTTCTCAGCAAATTATTTCAATATTACAGGCTTTGGCTGTTCTGCATCCCCTTTAATGGCCGGCAGTGTTGTTATTGTGAATTGAATTACAATTCCATTATTAAAGAATGGGGGACTTTTACTCTGTTAATGGGTAGAGCTCATTGAATTATTCATGGGGGTCATCATCATTTTACGCTCTCAGGGAATGTAAACTATGCCTACAGCATAAATGAGAGTATTGTGGGGATTATCCATGGGAATATTCCACAGCTGGACCAGGCAGACACTTGGAAATCTGTTCACTTAAATCCACCCATTATACTGTTGGGAATGGGACCAGTGGCTTAAACCTGTTAGGCAACAGTTCACTGGACCTTAAAAGAGTGAACTGGGGAAGGGCCTTAGTCAGTAGGATGTGAGTGCTTGCCAACTGGGAAGTTTCTAGGTCACTTCACTTCAGCTGGGTAAGAGTCCTCCGGGGAGGCCGAGGCAGGCAACAAGAATTGGCTGGAATGGACTGGGGAGGTAAAAGAGAAATTGGGACTGTGGGGGATGATGCTCCCTATCGGTAACTGGGAAGAACCTGGTCATCAGAATCAGGTTTATTATCACTGGCATGTGTCGTGGAATTAGTTACATTTTTTGAGAAAATAACAGGCAGGATAGATAAAGGAGAGTCAGTAAATGTTGCTTACTCGGACTTTCAGAATGCCTGTGTCATGAGGCTGCTAAACACGATAACCAGATTGGCTGACTGGCCAGAGGCAGAGTGGGAATAAAGGGTCATTTTCTGGCTGCTGGCGGCTAGTGGTGATCCACAAGGGTCAGAGTTCAGACCACTTCTTTTCATGTCATATATCAATGATTTGGATGAAGGAATTGATGGCCAAGTTTGCGGATGATTCGAAGGTAGATGAAAGTGCGGGTAGCAAGGAATCCGCAGACGGAATAAAGCAGATTAGAATGGGCAAAAAAAGTGGCAGATGGAATATAGTATAGAGAAGTGTATGGTCATGTACCTTGGTAGAACAAATAAAGACATAGTCTATTTTCTAAACAGGCAGAAATTTCAAAAATATGAGGTGCAAAGGGACTTGCGAGTCTTTGTGCAGGATTCCCTAAAGGTTAACTTACAGGCTGAGTCAGTGGTGAGAAAGGCAAATAAAATGTCAGCTTTTATTTCAAGAGGACCAGAATATTAAAGCAAAAATATAGTGCTGAGGCTTTATAAGGCATAGGTTGGACCACACTTGGAGTATTTTGTGCAGTTTTGGGCCCCTTATCTAAGAAAAGATGTGCAGACATTGGAGAGGTTCCAGAGGAAGTTTACAAGAAACATCCCAGAAATTAAAGAGTTATTGTGTGAGGAGCATTTGATGGCCCTGGGGCTATAATCACTGGAATTTAGAAGAATGAGGGGGGATCTCATTGAAGCCTATTCAATTTTGAAAGGCCTAGATCAATTGAACATGGAGAAGATGTTTCCTATAATGGGAGGGTCGAGGACCAGGGGACACAGCCTCAGAATAGAAGTATATCCCTTTAGAATGGAAACTAGGAAGGATTTCTTTAGCCAGAGGGTGGTAAATCTGTGGAATTCATTGATACAGATGGCTGTGAAGGCCAAGTCATTGGGTATACTTAGAGGTTGACAGGTTCTTGATTAGAAAGGGCATCCATAGTTACAGGGAGCAGGCAGGAGAATGAGGTGGAGAGGGATATTACATCAGCCATGATGGAATGGTGGAGAACACTTGATGGGCCAAACAGCCTAATTCTGCTCCTATGTCTTATGGTATGACTTTAGTGAAGACGAGATAGTAGCTTATCTCTTTTGGGGGCTGTGTCTTTGCAAAGTGGGTGTGGAGAGAGATGCAAAGGCCTGTGTCACGATTCATCCTGAACTGTTGGGTGGCAGAGGATTCCCTGATTCACCTGATATTCCCAGGGACATACACAGAGACCGCTGGTAGATCATGAACTCAGTGGAAGCTTGCCTTTGGTCTGCCTGAAACTAGTTGCTCTGGCAGCACATTGAGACGTCCACCGGGGAATGCTGCCAACTGGCAGCTTCCAGGTTGCAGGAGTACAGTACGTGCTGCTGGACGCACGGAAGCTTGGTGCAGCTACCACAAGTTATTGGGGGGAGGGCACAGTAAACTGTTCCTCCGTTATTGGACAGGAACGTGCCGGGTTGGATGAGGAAGCTCCTCCATTATTGTAGTAGTGTGCCACCCTAGGGGACACATGAGTGGCAACAGTCCTACTGGTTTTAAGGAATGCCATAAAAACACTACTTAATACATTAACTACAAATATAAGGATGAAAAAGCACTGCACAGTTTGTTCTTCTAAATGATTTTTATTATGAACAAAATGATTATTTTGATATTAAAAAGGTTTTGCTTCCACGAGCTGAATGCCTCTTTGCTTGCTTTGACCGTCAAAACATGCAGAAACCATTACAAGCTCGCGCAGCCCCACCTCCATTCCCTGATGATCCTGTGATCTCTGTCTCTGAGGCTGATGTCAGAGTATCCTTCAGGATGGTGAACACACGTGAAGCACCCGGCCCAGACGGGGGAACCTGGCCAAGTGCTGGCCAACTGGCTGGAGTCTTCACTGAGATCTTTAACCTCTTGCTTCGGCGGTCTGAGGTACCCCCTGCTTCAAGCAGGCTTCAATTATACCGGTGCCCAAGAAGAATGTAGCAACCTGCTTCAATGACTATCATCCAGTAGCACTTACACTCACAGTGAAGTGTTTTGAGAGGTTGGTGATTAAGCACATCAACTCCTGCCTGAAAAGTGATTTGGATCCACTCCAATTTGCCTACTGGTGCAACAGGTCCACAGCAGATGCCATCTCACTAGTTTTTCACTCAGCCCTGGAATATCTGGACAGTAAAAATGCATACATCAGGATGTTCTTCATTGACTATATCTCGGCATTCAATACTATCACCCCCTCAAAACAAATCAATAAACTTCAAGACCTTGGCCTCAATACCTGCCTGTGCACTGGATCTTCAGTTTCCTCAGTTGCAGACCCCAGTCAGTTTGGATTGGTAACAACATCTCCTACATGATCTTTATCAGCACTAGGTGCACCTCAGGACTATGTGCTTAGCCCCCTGCTCTACTCACTTTACACATCTTTTCCAATATTTTTATTAATTTACATATAAGAATACAGAGTACAGGGAAAAAAATCAATACATTATACTAAATCGTATATAAAGACTCCTTACCCTATATTCATACAGGTTAATTAATTCATAACATTGAAATATAGTCATTTTATTATCTAAAAAAAATCTAACCCATTACCAAGACCGAAGCTGATTAGTAAAGAAAAAAAGGGAAAAAAACTTATTAGTCATCATCTGTGCTTTAACAACAAATCAAAGGTTTTGAAAATAATTCAGAAAAGGTCCCCACAATGTTTGAAACTCTTGACTAGATTCAGAGATTGAGCATCGAATCTTCTCTAAATTTAAACATGACATCATATCACATAACCATTGGGCGTGAATAGGAGGGGCCACATCTATCCATTTAAGCAAGAGCATCCTTCTGGCCATAAGAGAAATAAAAGTCAAAATGTGCAAATCAGATGGCTCCAAAATAATATCCTTTCCTCCATCAATACCAAATAAAGCGGTCAAAGGATTAGGCTTAAAGTTTACTTTAAAAAGTATCGAGAAAGTTTGAAATACTTCTTTCCAATATTTTCCAAGACTTGAACATGTCCAAAACATATGAATGAGTGAAGCTTCTCCATTAGTACATTTGTCACAATACAGAGGCATATCTAAATAAAAACGAGACAACTTATCCTTAGTCATACGAGCCCTATGGACCACTTTAGGAGAGAGTGTCGGGCACATAACGATGAAGTGTTAACCAATTAAAAAATTTGCTTCCAAGTTTCCTCAGAAATTGAAGTCTGTAAATCTTGTTCTCAAAGATTTTTTAATTTTATCTAAAGGAACACTTCTCATTCCTAGCAGCATTTTTTAAATACTAGATATAGAACCATTATAAAAAGGTTACAAATTAAAAATTACATCTAGTAGATTCTTATCAGGTCTTTTAGGAAATGTACTTATTTGAGACCGTAAAAAATCTCTTATTTGTAGGTATCGAAAAAAATGCTTTACACTTAATGACTGTGTGGCTAAGCACAGCTCCAATGCCATCTTCAAGTTTGCTAATGACATCTCTGTCATAGACTGAATAAAAGGTGGTGACGATTAAGCATACAGGAAGGAAATTGAAAATCTGGCTGAGTGGTGCCACAACAACAACCTCTTACTCAATATCAGCAAGACCAAAGAGCTGATTATTGACTTCATGTGGAGGAAACCAGAGGTCCACAAGCTAGTTCTCATTGGAGGATCAGAGGTTAGCAACTTCAAATTCTTCGGTGTAATTATTTCAGAGGACCTGTCCTGGGCCCAGCACACAAGTGCCATTACAAAGAAAGCATGTCAGCATCTCTACTTCCTTAGGAGATTGCAAAGACTCAGCATGACATCTAAAACTTTGAGAAACTTCTAAAGATGTGTGAAGAGTATTACTGACTGGTAGCATCACAGGTTGGTATGGGAACAAATAACAATGCTCTTGAATGGAAAATACTACAAAAAGTAGTGGATACGGCCCAGTCCATTTCATGTAGAAGTGCTCAATGGTGGGTAAATCCCTCCCCACTTCTACATGAAACAGTGTTACAGGAAAGCAGCATCCTTCATCAGGGACCACCACCTCCCAGGACATGTTCTCTTCTCGCTTCTGCCACCAGGAAGAACTTACAAGAGCCTCAGGACTCGCAACAGCACATTCAAGAACAGTTATTACTCCTCAACCATCAGGCTCTTGAACCAAAGGGGATGACTGCACACAACTTCACTTGCCCCATCACTGAAATGTTCCCACAAACTATGGACTCACTTTCAAGGACTCTTCATCGTGATATTTATTGCTTTTTTTTCTTTTTGTGTTTGCAGAGTTTGTTGTCTTATGCACACTGGTGGAATGCCCACGTTAGTGCAGCCTTCCACTGATTCTATTACAGTTAGTATTTTATTACGGATTTACTGAGTATGCCTGCAAGAAAATCAATCTCAAGGTTGTATATGGTGACATATATGTACTTTGATAATAAACTTACTTTGAACTTTGAGGTCTCCATTGGAAGACACTGGTGGGTAACGTTAAGAGAGGCACATTGATGTTGCACAGAGGCATATGCCCAGGTTTAATTCAGGCCTTTGGTGTGTCCTGAGAGGTTTGGGTGACCTGCTCTTGTGTTTCAGTTCTCTACTCCTAATAGAGTTTGCCTGTTCCTTCCTGTGAATGTGTGGGTTCTCCCAGATTCCTGCCACATCTCAGAGGTGTGTGAGTTGCCAAGTTAATTAGCCATTGTAAGTTGTCCGTAGTGAATAGGCAGGAAGATCGGGGGGCGCTAGTAGAGGAGTGGACCTGTGAGGGAATTTACCAGGAAACCTTGGGGTTTGGGATTGATGAAAGTGGCACCACACATAGACATGCTGGCTAGGTTATCTGGAACACAGGACTTCATTGGTCAGGGCACTAAGTATAAGATTTAGGAAGCAATGTTGCAGTTGAACAAGAAGCTGTGATACCACACGTTGAATATTGTGTGCAGTTTTGGTCACCCTGTTATAGAAAAGGTGTTATGAAACTAGAAAGAGTACTGAAAATATTTATGAGGATGCAGGCAGGACACGAGGAGCTGATTTATAAGGGTTGTTCAGTCAAGATAGGTCTTTATTCCCTGGAACATTGGAGAGTGAGAGGTGAACTTTTTGGGGTGCATAAATGAAGAGGAGTATAGGTTAACGCCTTTAGCCTTTTTCCCAGGGAATGTGAACTAATACCTGCAGAGCACAGCTAAGGTGAGAGATGAAGGATTTAAAGGGGAACCTGAAGGGAAACTTCTTACTGCAGAGCGTGGTGCGTATATGGACTGAGCTGCTGGAGGAAACAGAGATGTATGGGTTCGGGTTAGTGAGTTGTGGGCAGGCTATGTTGGCACCGGAAGAGTAGTGACACAACACTTGCTGGTTTGATTTGACACAGATTGGCACATTTTGCTGTATGTTTTGATGTACATTAGATTAGATTCAACTTTATTGTCATTGTGCCGAGAACAGATACAAACCCAATGATATGCAGTTAGCATCTAACCAGAAATGCAAAGAATAGTGTTATTTACAAAATAACTGTGAATAAAAAGTACTACAGCACACAAATATAAAAGTACTGAGACAGTACAATACAGGTGCAATACTGCTTAGCGCTGTGATGTGAGGTTCAGCAGGGTCACAGCCTCAGGGAAGAAGCTCTTCCTGTGCCTGCTGGTGCGGGAGCGGAGGCTCCTGTAGCACCTACCGGATGGGAGGAGAGTAAAAAGTCGATGGTTAGGGTGAGATGCATCCTTGATAATGCTTTTCGATAATATTTCTTTCTTTCTTTATCACCATTCTTTGGTGTAAGCTACATTTACTAAACCTCTCATTTGATCTTTCATACTCACACCTGGTGTTTCAGACCTTGCCTCTAGGTCTTAGTTCTGAGTGCAGTCCTTGGAATCCTTTTCCTTCAGGAACAAGGCTTCTGAATCCCAACAGCGAACTGGTAGGTAGCTCCTAACCTGCTCATGTGTGGAGGTACCCCAGTGCTAGGCACCAACCAGCTGGAAAGGTCAGGATCACATGTTGTTATTCTGTGTGCAAGCTGAGTCATGTTCCATGCCAAAAACCTCCATTGAGGCATTGCATTAAAACCTGCTTCATTACGCTGCTTGCTAAGTGAGAGGTTGCCTGACTAGAATAAACAGATTGGCATAGATGGCGTATGGATCAAGAAAGTCCCATCCCGATTATTAAACCTGAACTCTGGGAGGTAAAGTCCATACCACCCAGGCACAAAGGTTGCTGTACACTCAGTGCTGGAGCACTAAGGGTTAATGAAAATAATTTCTTTAACAGGAATTCTGGCTTCATCCTCCTCCTTTTCCAATCCTGATGAAGGACCTTGGCCCGAAATGTAGACTGTTTATTCCTCTCCATGGATGCTGCCTCATCTGCTTGACTTCCTCCACCAGCTAGCGTGTTTTACTCTGGACTTCCAGCATCTGCAGAATCTCTGGTGTTTATGCTTAGAGTTAAGGTCAACACTCTTGCCCTGTTAAAAAACACACAGCAGTCTTGTGATTATGGTGCACAGTGGTAAACTCCCAACTGTGGAAACCTGCAATTCTAAAACTATATAATTGAGGTAATCTCTCTCATGAATGAGTTTCCCACCTCTCGCACTCTGTCAGATCCCCATTACTGAGAGAATACACACACACACACAATGCAAGTGGACAGTGAGATGCCATTGTCATGGGTACTGTGATAGTGAGAAGTTTCTTTTTGTATGCCATCCATATAGATCATGCCATGCACAAATACAGAATGCCCAGTCGCCAAATTTCACCAACAGGCACTGCGAGAAGCCCTCACAGTCACGATCCTTCCTGCATGCACTGAAGCTTGGCGCAACCACCACAAGGACTTGGTGAGGAAGGACCACAGTATAGGGCCCTTTCGCTTCTGGAGAGGGAGGGGCAGGGCTGGATGAGGAAGCCCCTCCATTATTGTATTAGTGTACCACCCCAGGGGGCCTCCTGAGTGGCAACAGCCCGACTGGTTTTAAGGAATGTCATAGTACACTACTTAATGCATTGACTGTCAATGTAAGAACGAAAGTCATGGCATGGTTTATTCTTCTAAATAACTTTTATTACGAATAAAGTTTATTTTGATATATTAAAGGTTACACTGAAGAGGTAAAAAGAAAACAGAATACAGAATAAATTGTTATAGATGCAGAGGAAATACAGGACAGGTATACAGATAAAGTGCAGGAGTCAGAACGAGATAGACTGGTACGTCAGGAAGGGGCTGTGGTGGTAAACAGGGCTTCCTACATCTGCCAATAGAGAATATCAAACAGAAGAATACAGCACAGGAACAGGCTCTTCAGCACACAATGTTCTGCCAAAACAATTAAATTAGTAATCAAATACAGTAGCTGACTGAACTAATCTCTTCTGGCTGCATTATGTCCATAATCCTACATTTTACTTACACTCATGTGCCTGTCTAAATGTCTCTTTAAAGCGCCTAATGTTTCTGCCTGTACCACCAGCCCGGGCACTGCATTCCAGGCATGCACCACTCTCCGTGTAAAAAACTTGCCCCTCACATCTCTTGTAAAATTACCCCCTTTCTCCTTAAATGCTGCTCTCTGGTATTGCACATTTCAACCCTGGGAAAAAGATACTGCCTGTCAACTCTAGCTATGCCTCTCATAATCTTATAAACTTCTATCAGTTCTCCCCTTAGCCTTTCTGCTCCAGAGAAAACAACCCAAGTTTGTCCCACCTCTCGTTATAACACATGGCCTCTAATCCAGGCAGCATCCTCTCCTGTACCTCCCCAAAGACTCAACGTCCTTCCTATAATTGGGCAACCAGAACTGTATGCAGTACTCCAGATGGAGCCTATCTAGTTTTATAAAGCTGATAACATCCTGAGTTCTGAACCCAGTGCCTCAACTAATAAAGGCAAGCATGCCAAATGCCTTCTTAACCGACCTGTGTCGTCACTTTCAGGAAACTGTGAACTTGAACCCTAAGATCACTCTGCTCATCAATACTTTTAGGGGTCTTGCCCTTAGCAGTGTACTGTCTCTTTACAGTGAACCTACCAATGTGCAACACTTCACATTTGGCCGAGTTAATCTGCATCTGCCATTTCTCCACCCACATCCACAACTAATTACTTTAAACTTCAGTTTAACCATGTATGAAACACCCAAATTTTACACATAGTAGTGCAACAGTGAGCAGTTTGAGAGAGGCTGGACCTCCTCACAACATCCTCCAGCTGCAGACAACAATGGGCTGTACAGCTTGACCTATGTGTTCTGCGGGAATCGTTGGAAGAATTAAATCCGTTTCTCCTCACAGCAGGTCAGGCAGCTCCTGTGGAAAGAGAAACAAGTTAATCCTTTGGGTAAAATATCTTTTGTCAGAACTGGAAAAGGGAGATTTTAAAAAGGTCATTTGAATTGCAGAGAATTTGAAGGGAAGGCTGGTCGGGGCAGAGGTAATGTCAATAATAGGGTGGGGTCAGGCTGTTCAAAGGTGTTCTTCTTTGTTGTCTGTGAAATGTGTTGCTGGGGACATTCCCAACAGGCCAGGATGGCTGATGGAGCAAGTGAAAACAGCCCAATATTTTGAGATTGAGCTGTTTTTACTCTCTCCAACAGCCAGCCTGGTGATAGATGCTTTCAGGTGTTTGCATCTTCTGCCCGATGGGAAGGGGAAGAAGTGAGAAAGCCTGGGGCAAGTGATGTCTTTGATTATGCTGGCTGCTTTACTGAGACAGTCAGAAGTATAGGCAGAGTCCATTAAGACCAATTCTCAACAGAACAACCAGTTACTTAAAGCTGACAATTTCAACATAAGAGTCCTGCTGACTAATCTCAGAATACAGTTCAATTTGGTAAATTAATTCATTATTGTTCCATGTACTGAGGTACAGTGAAAAACTTTGCTCTGCGCAGCATCCATACAAATTATTTCATCACATCGGTTTATCAGTGTTGTGCAAGGGAAGAACAGTAACAGAATGCGGGACATATTGTTATAGTTACAGAGAAAGTGCAGTGCAGGGAGACAGTGTTTGCAAGGCCATAACCAGGTAGACTGTGAGATTAAGAATTCACCTTATCGTACAAGGAAGCTGTTCGATAGTCTTAGAACAGCAGGATAGAATCTGTCCTTGAGCCTAGTGGTACTTGCTTTCAAACTTTTGCATCTTCTGCCTGATGGGAAGGGGAAGAAAAGAGAAAGCCTGGGATAAGTGGGGTCTTTGATTATCCTTATCTACTTTAGTGAGGCAGCTCGACAGAGTTGATGGAGGCCAGTTGTAGACAGAACAGCCAGTTACTTAAAGCTGACAAATTCAACATAGGAGTCCTGCAGGCTGCAATGTGCCCATACTGAAGATGAGGTGTTGTTCCTCAAGCTTGGATTGGACTCCACTGTAGTAGCGCTGGAGATCACAGGGTTCAGCGTGGAAGGAGGCTGCTCAATTAAAGTGGCTCTGCATTTCATACATTCTCTGTTAGAACCACAAGCAATAAGTTTCTGCCCCCCCCCCCAGTTCACAGAACTGCGTTTTCTGATAAAGGGGGTTGAGAAGATGCTGTGTGTCCTTCTTGAGGGCTGGACAGAGGGAACAAGTGCGAGTCAGGGATTCCTGCAAAGTGTCTGGGAAAAGGACGCCAATTCCCGAGAATGTGCTTACAGCAGAGGCTCAACCGTGTGATGTTGTCAACAAAGAAAAGACCCTCATTCATGACGAGGCAATGAGTTGAATCATAGACCAAAAAGAATCACTTCGAACCACATTCAAGGGCACAGATGATGTCTAGTGTGGCCGGGAAGACAATCACAGACTGAATTCGTTTCTAGGCAAGTGTAGTTCTTCGACGATTTACACAAGGGATATCTTCATGGAAAACATTTTGTTTGGCAGAACATTGCAAAGATTATAAAGGTTAATTTTATTTGTCACGTGCACATTGTAACAAACAGTGAAACGCATCATTTGCAGCACCAACCAACACAGTCCAGGGATAGAGCTGGCAGCAACCCACAAATACCGCCACGTTTCTACCGCCAACATATCATACCACACTGACCCGTACACCTTTGAGATGTGGGAGGAAACCAGAGCACCCAGAGGAAACCCACGCGGTCACGGGGTGAACGTACAAACTCCTTACAGACAGTGGCAGGAATCGATCCTCAATTGGTGATCACTGGCACTTCAGGTGAGAAGGGAAAATTTTAATGGAGACATGCTGGTCAAGTTTTGTTTTACACAGATTGGTAGGTGACTGGAACTGGTTGCCACGGGTGATGGTGGAGGCCAATACAACAGTGCTGTTTAAGAGGTTTTAAAACAGGCACATGGACAGGAAGAGAATGAAGGAATATGGATTACATGTAGACAGAAGGGTTTAGTTTAATTTGGCATTGTGTTTGGTACAGACATCGTGGGCCAAAGGGCCTGTTCTTGTTCTATCTATTCCTTCAAAATTCTTTGGCCAAGTTGAAAAGTTTGACAACTGTTAATAATCTTACATGAACAGAGTACAACTCTCGTTATTATTAACAGATGAATGCCAACAATGTAACTACTGTCGATGCCAAAGGCTGCAGAACACATGGAAGAAAAATGCAGCTGGTTGCTTGAGAGAGGTTAAACAAGGATAGAAAGAGGGCACAGGCCCAAATTGTCCCCCAGCCCTTAGGCCTTCACGTCCCTCTTGGGTCTGCAGAGCTGGCTGTTTCTGTGCAATTAGGAGCAGTAGTTGGTGTGGCTCGGACTCAGACTTCTACCCCAAATAGAATGAGTACTCATACTGCAGCCAACAGGAAGTTGAACTTGCAGAAGGGTCTTGTTGTGTACAGCATGTTCCCATCAATCCTTTTGCTCTTTTACACCAATCCCATTTGCCTACACTGGGACTGAACCCTAATGCAGACCTGGTCCAAAAGCTTGTGAAACGACTCTTAAACACAATGATTGTATTTGAATCGCCCTCAGCTGGCAGTAAATTCCAGGTATCAATGCTTTTCAAATACCCCCCAGATCTCCTTGAAAACTCCTTCCTCAGCTTAAATCTATGCCCTCTTGTTTTTGATACTTCTACCATGGGGAAAAAAGCTTCTTTCTACCCAATCGCTGACTCTTATAAATTTATCTCCTTCTGTCAGGTCAGCACTCAGGCTCCTTCACTTCATGTCCAGCCTATCTAATCCCTCCCAAAACTGAAGTCCTCGAAACCAGCAAATATCCTAATGAATCTCCTCCGTGCTCTCTCCAGTGCAGTCACATCCTTCCTTTAGTGTAGGGTCACAGGAAGACAGGGTGGTGAAGAAGGTTTTTGGCACACCGGTCATCGGTCAGAGCATCGAATATGGAAGTTGGGACGTCATACTGCAATGGTAGAAGATGTTGGTGAGGCTGCATTTGGATTACTGAATTCAGTTTTGGTCACCCTGCTGTAGGAACAATGTCATGAAGATGGAAAGAGGGCAGAAAAGATTTTTGAGGATGTTGTCATGACTCCTGAAAATGGAATACAGAGAATGGGTAGGTAAGGACTTTATTCCTTGAAGCTAGGAGACTCTAATTGAGATGTATAAAATAATGTGATGCATAGATTTAAAAAAAGATGAAGATTAGCTTTACTTGTCACATGTACTTGAAAACAATTGATTCATATCAAACCAGCAAAGTTGGTGCTGGGGACAGCTCATTGGTGTCACCATGTTTCTGGCACTGACATAGCATGCCCGCGACTCACTAACGCTGAGTGTACATCTTTGGAATGTGGGAGGAAACTGGAGCACCTGGAGGAAACGCACACGGTCAGTGGGAGAAGGTACAAACTCCTTACAGACAGGGGTGGGAGATGGGGAAATGCAAACAGTTCTATTCACAGGGTTGGGGAACAGGAGCTGGAGAATTAGAGGGCATAGTTTTAAGATGAGAGAGGATAGATTTAAAATGAACATGAAGGGCAAACTTTTTACCCAGAGGGTGGTGTGCATCTGGAGTGAGCAAGCCAAGGAAATGGTTGAACCAAAGTTGAAAGTAAATTTATTGTCAAAGTGCGTATATGTTAACATATACTCCCTTGAGATTCATTTAATTTCAGGCATTAAATACAATAGCATTAATAAAAGATTATTCTTAAACTCACAAAGACTGACAAACAACCAACATGCAAAAGCAGACTAACTACAAATAAAAATTACTGAGAACAGATTGTAAATAGTCTTTGAAAGCAAGTCTGGTGATCATAGAATCAGTTCAGAGTAGTCGAAGTTGCCTTTCTCTCAGTTCCCCTTTTTCTGCCACATCTGTTCTCAAGATGAGGCTTTCCATACTAGAACATGTGAGATGTCCTCTTTTTTCAAACAATAGTTTCCTTTCCACCACCCTTGATGCTCTCCTTACCCACATCTCTTCTCTTTCCTGTGCATCTGCCCACTCTGCTGACATAACAGAGATAGGGTTCCCTTTGTCCTTATCTACCACCCCAAGAGCCTCTGTAATCAGCACACCATTCTCCATAATTTCTGCCATCTCCAACGGTAGCCTCGCACTCCCTCCCACCCACTCTGCACAGGGATTGCTCTCTACATGACTTCCTTGTCCACTCGTCCCTCGCCAGTGATCTCTCCCTGCAAACGTGACAAGTTCTACCCCAGCCCTTATACCTCCTCCCTCACCAGCATTCAGAAGACTCCAAACAGTCATTCCAGTTGAGGCGAAACTTCACTTGCAAGTCTGTTGGGATCTTCTACTGTATCCAGTGCAACCTGCTGCAACTTCCTCTACTTTGCTGAGACCGAATACCAGTTGTGGGACCACTTTATCAAGCATCTTTGCTCTGCCTGCCGTAAAAGGCAGGATCTCCTGGTGGCCACCTGTTAGGGCATTTTTGGGGTTAGAACATAGAGCAAACAACTTCAGCCACCAACCTTCAGATCTGAATATGGACCATAGATTAAATTTAAAATGCAGTTCTGAACAGTGGGTTCCTAAGAACCGTGAACCACAGTTAATTGGAAGATCAGACAATTCTGATTTAAATTCATTTGGGAGTCGAGTGTGGGGTTGAGGAGGGAGGTGTGAAACTTGTATGTAGTTCAAAGGAAGCACTGTGGATGCATTGTCTGGTCTTCCCTTTAACTGATTCATGGGAAGTTTGAGAAATCGATGTTCAGGCCATCAGCCTGGGGGCTACCTAGACAGAATATAAGGTGTTGTTCCTCCAGCTTAAGTGTGGCCTCATCACGACAGTGGAGGAGGCCATAGATTGACATAGCGGAATGGGAATGGGAAGTGGAATTAAAATGGGTAGCTACTGGGAGATCCCGCTTTTTCTGATGTACGGAGTGTAAGTGCTTGGCAAAGCTGTCTCACAATCTACATCAGGTCTCACCAATATACAGAAGGCCACACCGGGAGCACCGGACACGGTATATGACCCCAACAGACTCACAGGTGAAGGGTTGCCTCACGTGGAAGGACTGTTTAGGGCCCTGAACAGTAGTGAGGGAGGAGGCGTAGGGGCAGGTGTAGCACTTAAGACCATAAGACCAAGGAGCAGAATTAGGCCATCTGGCCTATCGAGTCTGCTCCACCATTCAATCATGGCTGATCCTATTTCTTCCTCCTTCGGGAACCCTAGTTCCCAGACTTCTCCCCATAACCTTTGACGCCATGTCCAATCAAGAACCTATCAATCTCTGCCTTAAATACACCCAACGACCTGGCCTCCACAGCTACATGTGGCAACAAATTTCACAAATTTACCACTATTTGGCTAAAGCAACACACATCAAAGTTGCTGGTGAATGCAGCAGGCCAGGCAGCATCTCTAGGAAGAGGTACAGTCGATGTTTCAGGCCGAGACCCTTCGTCAGGAAGGGTCCTGATGAAGGGTCTCGGCCTGAAACGTCGACTGTACCTCTTCCTAGAGATGCTGCCTGGCCTGCTGCGTTCACCAGCAACTTTGATGTGTGTTGTTTGAATTTCCAGCATCTGCAGTATTCCTGTTGTTTACTATTTGGCTAAAGAAGTTTTTCCGCATCTCTGTTTTGAAAGGGCACCCCTCTATACTGAGGCTGTGCCCTCTTGTCCTAGACTCTCTCACCATGGGAAACATTCTTTCCACAACTACACTGTCTAGGTCTTTCAACATTCGAAAGTTTTCAAAGAGATCCCCCCTCATCCTTCTCAATTCCAGCGAGTACAGACCTAGAGCCATCAAACGTTCCTTGTATGATAACTCTTTCATTCCTGGAATCATCCATGTGCACCTCCTCTGGATCCTCTCCAAATCCAGCACATCTTTCTTAAGATGAGGGGCCCAAAACTCTTCACCCCTTTATTCTCTGATAGATAAAACTCCCCCTTTCCAGGTGCAGCAGCCAGGTAAATGTATCAGGCTGACAAGCCCACCGCAAAAGGCAGGATCTCCTGTGTGTCCATACGTGTGTCCATTGCCTCTTCTACTGCTACGACAAGGCCCAACTCAGGTTGGAAGGGCAATACCTTATACTCCATCTGGGTTGCATCCAACCTGATGGCATAAGCATCAATTTCTGCATCTTCAGGTAATTTCTCCCATCTCGCCTCTCTTTGTTCATTTCCCATTCTGGTTACTCTCTCAAATTTTCACCTCACTCTGTTTTCCCTCCTCCTTTCCTTTCTTTCATGGTCACTGTCCTCTCCTATCAGATTCCTTTTTCTTCTGCCCTTCACCTCTTCCACTTATCACCTCTCAGCTTCTCACTTCATCCCCCCGCCCCCAACCATGCACCTTCCCCCTCACCTAATATCATTGATCAACTGCCAACTTGTACTTCTCCTCCTTCTGGCTTCTGCCCACTTCTTTCCAGACATAATGAAGAATCTTGGTCCAAAATGTCAATTGTTTATTCTTGTCCATAGATGCCGCCTGACTTGTTGAGTTCCTCCAGCATTTTGTGTACGTTGTGCAAGATTTCCAGAATCTGCAGAATCTCTTCTGTTTAGAATAGTGGTGACTGAAGTTGTCCACGTCAGTTCAGAAGCCCGATGGTTGTAGAGTAATAACTTTTTCTGAACCTGGTGGTGTGGGACCTAAGGCTTCTGTACCTCCTGCTTAATGGTAGTAATGAGAAGAGAGCATTGCCTGGATAGTGGGGGTCTTTGATGGTGGATGTTGTTTTCTTGTGGCAGTAAATCTACTCAATGGTGGAGAGGGCTTTGCCTGTGATGGACTAGGCTACATCCACCAGTTTAGGTAGACCTTTCTGTTCCTGAGCATTGGTGTTTCTATGCAGGCCATGTCCAAGCCTGAACCTGGGACAATAACAACCCTTGAAATACATTTGGACAGGTACATGGATAAAAAAGGGTTAGAGGGCCAGGGGCCAAATGCAGGATAATGGGACTAGCTTAGATGGGCATCTCTTGGGTATGGATGAGTTGGGCTGAAGGGTGTTTCCACAATGTATTACTCACACCATGACCACAACTACTCACGCTATTCCAAGTGCACTCAAACCAGTGTATCGTGAACTTCATCGGGCATATTCACTGAAAACTGACAGACCAGAGCAACAAACCAGGGAGTGCCCACAGCCTGTCTTCCACTCACCACCTGGCCCATTCCTTCCACCTTGGGAGACTCTCATTTTGGCCACCTGTTACAGGCTCCTTCCTCCAGCCAGGACACACTTGTGTTTGAGCTGACAAATGACAACCACGTCCCCTGCCTTGTTCTAGCCCTTCACTCACTGAGAGTCAAACCCCCTCCAGGGTCTGGTACCAGCACTGCCAGCTCTGCAGGATCAGCACGATGGTTGTTGGCACTGTCAACATACTCATCGCTCTCGTAACACTCAACATGTCTTACTCACCCCACCAACTCAGCACCAGCCTCGATGCATTCATTTGGCCCCAGTTGGAGCATGGGCCTTCTGATGGGAAACTCCACCTTTTTTTAAGCAAAAATACAGTTTTTACAAATTAATTTCTAAACTACTACAAAAAACATAGACGTATTAACTGTCACTAACATGATCACCAACATAAATGAAATTGTTCTTAGAAAACGTGAGAAGAACTTTGTAGGTCAGGCAGCATCTATGGAGAGGAATAAAGAGCCAACATTTTGGTCTGAGACACTTCATTAGTCCTGATGAAATATTGGTTCTATATTCCACTTCACAGATGCTACCTGACCGTGTTGAGTTCCTCCAGCATTGTGTGTAAGTGTTGCTCTGGATTTCCATCGTATGCAGAATCTCTTGCGTTTGTAAAATATTCCCATCCTTGTCAAGGATGACATTTATTCCCTGCAGTTCCCTACAGTCCAAGAATACCTCAATGTTACCCTTGCGCTTCCTCCCTCATTCCATCGTTCCTTACAATGTAGCAGACCCATCACATCTATGAGCAATCCCATTCCACCAATTTTTCCTGCAATCTATTCTCCCTACATTCCCATAAACTCCCCCGATTCTAATCCTCACACAAGGAAACAGAAAAGAGAGTAGTACACAAAGCTCCTTAAGCCTGTCCTACCATTTAATATAGTTACATCTGATCTACGCTTGCCTCTTCTGTACTACTGTCAACAGTGCTTGATTAATCAACTTTAAATTCCTTGGTGTTATTATTTCAGAGGACCTGCCCTGGGCCAAACATGTAAGTGCAATTACAAAGGAAGCATAACAGCACGTCTACTTCCTTAGGGGTTTGCGAAGTGTCTTCATGACATCTAAGACTTTGACAAACTTCTATAGATGTGCGTTGAAGAGTATATTGACCGGTTACATCATAGCCTGGTATGGAAATACCAATGTCCTTGCATGGAAAAAGTAGTGGATATGGACCAGTCCATCATGGGTAAAGCTCTCCCCCCAACTGAGCACATCTACATGGAGCACTGTTGCTGGAAAGCAGCATTCATTATCAAGGAACCCCACCACCCAGGACATTCTCTCTTCTCACTGCTGCCAGCAGGAATGTGGTATAGGGGTCTCAAGACTCACACCACCAGGTTCAGGAACAGTTATTACCCCTCAACCATCAGGCTCTTGAACTAAAAGCGATAACTTCATTTCCCCAGTTCCCACAACCTACTGACTCACTTTCAGGGACTCTTCATCTCATGTTCTCAAAATTTATTTCTTATTTATATATTATTATTATTTCTTTCTTTTTGTATTTGCACAGTTTGCTGCCTTCTGAAAACTGTTTGAACACCCAAGTTGGTGCGGTCTTTCATTGATTATATTATGGTTATTATTATATTATGGATTTATAGAGTATGTGCAAAAGAAAATGAATCTCAGGGTTGTGTATGGTGACATCTATGTACTTTCATAATAAATTTACTTTAAACTTTGAACTTTGAAGTATTTATCCTCTTCCCATTGAGATACTTTCAAAAATCCAGTTTTCATTAGCCACTGGGGCAGAGAATTCTAGAGATTCAACACCTTCCGGGAGAAGTAATTTTTATGTGCCTTAATTTTAAATAACTAGCCTTTATTTTGTAGCTATGTCCCCAGGTTATGAATACCCAATTTACTGTATGGACCCCCACATACAAATGAATTCCCAAGTTATTTTTAAATCTGTATATATATTTGCTCCTACAAGAGTAGAACTATTTGTCCCTCTCTCCACATTGTAATTCTTCCTTATCAGTCTTTTAATATCGTGGATGTATGATTACCATACAGAGTTGTTTTTGTATATTTTCCAACTTACAGGCAAAATTATCCCAGGGAGGCCTGGAGTTATGTTCCCTTGTTTGAGACTCTCTCTAGTGGAAACATCCTAAATTTTACCCTGTCACACTCCTTAGGATTGAATATTCAGATAAAGATTTTATTTATCAGGTGTACATTGGCTGCATCGGCGTGGTAAGTGATGCGTAAGTGGTCTAAACTCAGTTGCAAATAAAAGGAAGGTAGGTTGAAAGGGAGCGGTCATTGTCGGAGTGTGCCAGTGATAAGAGTGGGAAGGCTTTGGCTTGACATGCTTCGTAATGAACAGGCAGAGGCATAGATAATGTCCTAATAGCCACCAGGACATTGAGGAACAGATATGTAATCAGATTAAGGAAATGTGTAAAAATAATAGGGTTGTTGTCATAGGGGATTTCAACTTCCCTAATATGAACTGGAATCCTTTTTAGTTGAAGGGGTTTAGATGGGGCAGAATTTATTAAGTGTATCCAGGAGGGTTTCTTAAACCAGTATGTGGACGGTCCAACAAGGGGATAGGCTGTACTGGACTTAGTGTTGGTTAAAGAGCCTGGTCAGGCGACTGACCTTTCTGTAGGTGAGCAGTTAGGGAACAGTGATCACAATTCCTTAGCTTTCAGGATAGGTATGGTCCAGCCAAGCAGAGTATTATATTTACTATCGTTTCATACTTCAGTGAGCGCGAGCGCAGAATCAAATATCACTGTGATGATTGTAAGCTCTAGTATCAATTGTTTGGTGACAATAAAATAAAGTAAAATAAAGTAGGTATGGTCTTTGTGGGAGAGTTTTAAATTGGAGTGGGACAAATTATGAGGGCACGAGGCAGGAACTAAGAAGAGTTAATTGAGAACTTTTTTTTCTGGCATCAGACATGTGAAGGTGTTTAAAGATCAATTCCACAGAGTACAGGAAAGGTATGTTCCTGTTAGATGGAAGGACAGGGATGGAAAGATAAGAGAACCTTGGATGTCCAGAGAGGTGATGAATTTAGTCAAGAAGAAAAAGGAAAAATACGTAAAGCTTTGGAAGTCAGGATCAAACAATGAGGAATATAAAGTCAGGATCAAACATGTGAGGAATATAAAGAAGCCAGAAAAGAACTAAAGAAGGAACTTAGGAAAGCCCAGGAGGAGCCATGAAAAGTCCTTGGCTACTTGCCAAGGTGAATCCCAAGGCATCCTACACATACATCAGGAGCAAGAGGATAACTAGGGAGAGGGTAGGGCCACTCAGGGATAAAGGAGAAAACATTTGCTTGGATGCAGAGAATGTGTGTGAGGTACTTAATGGGTACTTTGCCTCAGTATTTACCAAGGAAAAGAATATGGAGGACCAGGAGATCAGTGCTGAGTGTAATGGTCAAGGAGGAGGAAGTGTTGGGCCTCCTAATGAGTAATACAGTGGATAATTCCCCAGGGCCTAATGGGATTTACCCCAGGTTATTGAAGGAGGCAAGGGACGACATTGCTGGGCCCTTGACCAGTATCGTTGTGTCCTCTCTAGACACAAATGAAGTCTCAGAGTACTGGCGAGTGATGTGGCTAATGATGTATCTCTATTTAAAAGGGAACAAGGGTAAATTCTGGAAGCTATAGACCGGTGAGTCTCACATCAGTTGTAGAGAAATTGCTGGTGAAAATTCTTAAGGCTAAGATATATGAGCACTTGGAAACCCATGGTCTAATTAGGGAGTGCCAGCATGGCTTTGTGAGGGACGGGTCATGTCTTACCAACTTAAATGAGTTTTTTGACAAGGTGACGAAAGAGATTGATGAGGTTAGTGGATGTTGGCTATATGGATTTTTGTATGGCGTTTGACAAGGTCCCTCATGGGAGGCTAATCCAGAAGATTAAGATGCATGGAGTGCGCAGTGAATTGGCTGTTTGATTTCAGAACTGGCTTTCACATAGAAGGCAGGGGGTAGTGTTTGAATGGACTTATTCGAGCTGGAGGTCTATAATCAGTGGAGTTCCACAGGGATCTCTGCTGTTTGTGATGTGTATAAGTGATCTGGATGAAAATGGAGGTGGGTCAGGTTAGTAAATTTGTGGATGATACCAAGATTGGTGGAGTTATTGGTGGACATAGTGGAGGATTACAAACGCCTGGGGATACGAATTGACAATAAACTGGACTGGTCAAAGAGCACTGAGGCTGTCTACAAGAAGGGGCAGAGCCGTCTCTATTTCCTGAGGAGACTGAGGTCCTTTAATATCTGCCGGACGATGCTGAGGATGTTCTACGAGTCTGTGGTGGCCAGTGCCATCATGTTTGCCGTTGTGTGCTGGGGCAGCAGGCTGAGGGTAGCAGACACCAACAGAATCAACAAGCTCATTCGTAAGGCCAGTGATGTTGTGGGGATGGAACTGGACTCTCTGATGGTGGTGTCTGAAAAGAGGATGCTGTCCAAGTTGCATGCCATCTTGGTCAATGTCTCCCATCCACTACATAATGTACTGGGTGGGCACAAGAGTACATTCAGCCAGAGACTCATTCCACCGAGATGCAACACTGAGCGTCATAGGAAGTCATTCCTGCCTGTGGCCATCAAACTTTACAACTCCTCCCCTGGAGGGTCAGACACCCTGAGCCACTAGGCTGGGCCTGGACTTATTTCCATCTGGCATAATTTACATACTATTATTTAATTATTTATGGTTTTCTATTGCTATATCTATCCTCTATTCTTGGTTGGTGCAACTGTAACAAAACCCAATTTCCCTCGGGATCAATAAAGTATGACTATGACTATGACTATGGATAGCGTAGAAGAGAGGCAAAGAATTCAGTGTAATATAGATCAGTTGCAGATATGGGCAGAGAAATGGCAGATGGAGTTTAACCCAGATAAATGTGAGGTGTTGCACCTTAGTAGGGCAAATGCAAGGAGACAGTACACTGTTAGGGGCAAGAAACTTAACATTGTTGCTGAGCAGAGAGATATTGGGATCCAAGTTGATAGCTCCGTGAAAGTGTTTGCACAGGTCAATAAGGAGGTTAAGAAGGCTCATGTAATGCTTGCTTTATTAGTTGGGCCAATGAGTTCAAAAGTCATGAGGTTATGTTGCAGCTTTATAAAAACTCTGATTAGGCCACAACTGGAGTACTGTATTGCATACAGTTCTGGTCACCCCACTATAGAAAGGGTGGCTTTGAAGAGGGTGCAGAAGAGGTTCACCAGGATGCTGCCTGGTTTAGAGGGCATATGCTATCATGAGAGGCTGGACAAGCTTGGGTTGTTTTCTCTACAGCAGCGGAGACTGAGGGGAGATCTGATGGAGGATTATAAGATTACGAGAGGCATAGATTGTGTAGACAGGGGAACGCAGCTTATACCAATGTTTGTCCAAGCAACAGGTGGGGAGCAAATGGGAGCCAGCATACTGTGTGTTCTCTCCTTAAACTCCAAAAACAAACTGAATGTGTTCAATCCCTCCCAAACTTTGAACTCCAATTTGGACTGGACACAAGGAGAGAGGGAGAAGCAGTGAGCCCTATACTATGTGCAAAAGTTTTTCAAGTGTTTTTGACAGCTTTCTCTTTTGTACATTCTTACAACTATTGCATTAGAAACGACACTAATCAAATATTGCAGCCTGGCTCTGAACTCAACTGTATAAAGGTTCAAAGGTCAAGAGAAATGTATACAATATACATCCTGAAATGCTTTTTCTTCGCAAAACATCCATGAAAACAGAAGTGCCCCAAAGAATGAACAACAGTTAAACATGAGAACCCCAAAGTCCCCCCAGCTCCTGCCTCCCGCGCGTAAGCGGCAGCAGAGAGTAACGATACCTCCCTCTCCCTGCCAGCAAAAATAAACACGTGTCGATACAATCACCGAGCCCAAGTGTGTGCTAAGCGATGGCAAAGACACAGACCCTGATGACACACGAGTCTCCGGCTGTGACACCGACCCTCGATCCGCCCGTCTCCAAAGCTCCGAGATCTTAGGCTTCCGAACATGATCGAGATTCTCAGGCTAAACTCTTGGCATGTCGAATAGTGGCCAGTTGAGGAACCCCAAGAGCGGGTTCAATTCTTGCAAAGAACTGAAGCCTGCGTGTAACCCTAGGTCAGGATCTTCAAAAGAACCGTGAAGGGAAAAAATAAAGATATTAAAGGTAGAAATAGAGCTGTTTCTGAAGATGCAACAAAGGAGTCAAAGGATGCCATCATTCCTCCTAAGATGGATAAAATGAATCAGAAGCTGTTTACAAACATAATTATCACTGAACTTCTGTTTTACTCTACCCTGCCTTGGCACTCCATACACCAATGCAACTAGGGAAGACCTCAGTTGTGACAAGTACTCATACCACTGTACATGGACTTCTGAGGTTGGGAAGGTCCACTTTAAAAACTCTACTACACAGGTTTCAAAAGTCAATCAATCAATCAATCAAACATCAATCTGCTTTGCTCTACACTACAGAGTACCAGTCGGCTTATGGGCTTAGCAATCTCAGTCCCTGTCTGGCATCTGGCATACGTACGTTCATTTGTTCCTACAAGTGGCAGAACTATTTGCCTAACTGTCAATGGAGCCAAATCTTTACCTATTAAACTTCTGAGTTTAAAAACTTCTCCAACAGATATTAGAACATATTATTCACTCTGTGTCAAAAGCACCTCTCTCAAATCTGATTGAATTCGAATCATCCTTAGACATATTTTTCAAAAGTACAATGAATTTTGTTGATTATAGTTTGCATTTCCATGGAACTGAACATGCTGTCCGTTGCTAGTGGAGGTGGGAACTGTTTTGTCCCCATTAAAAGTGCATCATATAAAACATGTGGATCGAAGCTCACAGATTTTTTACACTGTATTATTTAGGAATATAATTCAGAAATTGTGATAAATAGAGCATATGAAATGCTCTTACTGGAGATGAGTGTTTTGCTTTGAATAATTTTAAACTACCTGCAACGTCAGCTCATTAAAAGCACTTTTTAATGTAGAAACTGTGCCAGAAGGACAACACTGATCTCAGACAACAGACAAGCATTCTCCAAGCTGTGCTCGCCTTGTCACTTTATTCAAGGTCACCTTACTTCCGACTGAGCTCGAATGGAGTATGCTGAGGCCGGACCTGCTTGTCCTGCTTGGAAAGACTGGGGGCAGAGGAAAGGCAGGCCATTCAGCCCCTTCAGTATGTTCTATCATTCACTTAGATTACTGTTGATATATTAAAAAATCAGAGACATTTTTCTGCCCACCATTGAGTATATTTACAAGGAGCACAGCCACAAGAAACCAGCATCCATTAACAAGGACCCCCATCAGACAAGCCATGCCTTCTTATTGCTACCACCACTGGGCAGGTGGACAGGAGCTGTTGGTCGCACACCATCAACCACCATTATCCTACAAACATCAAAGTCCTGAACCAACGTGGATAACTTCACTCATCACAACTCTAAGCTGCTTCTACAACCTACAGACGCACTTTCAAGGACTTTACAATTCCTTGTTTGTACACTGGCTGTTTTGTTCGTCTTTGCTTATTTATAGTTTTTCATAAATTCTATTGCATTTCTTCATTTACCTGTCCCAAAGAAGGGTCTGGACCCGAAACGTCAACTGTTTATTCATTTCTATAGATGCTGCCTGACCTGTTGAGTTCCTCCAACATTTTGTGTGTGTTGCTCTACAAATCATGCTCTCAGTATTATCTTTTCATAGTTTGCACACTGGTTGTTTGTCAGTCTTTGCTTATTTATAGTTTTTCATAAATTCTACTTTATTTCTTTATTTTCCGTAAATGAATCTCAAAGTAGTACATGGTGAGATACATGCACTCTGATAATAAATTCACTGTGAAGTAGCTCCTGATTTATTCAATATCTAGGAATCTAATCAATCTGTTTTGAATGAACTCAGTGACCAAATCTCCACAGTACTCCGGATAGAGAATT
This sequence comes from Mobula hypostoma, assembly GCF_963921235.1. Taxonomy (NCBI): domain Eukaryota; kingdom Metazoa; phylum Chordata; class Chondrichthyes; order Myliobatiformes; family Myliobatidae; genus Mobula; species Mobula hypostoma. The sequence goes on from NC_086111.1 coordinate 19,747,159, forward strand.
CTAAGGAGTCACCGACCGTTGAGTAGAGAAATTGTCCTCATATAACTCCCAAATGGCCCAGTTATTCTAAGGTTGTACCCCCACAACCCCGGCTCTAGACTCTTCAGGCAGATGAAACATCCCTTCCTGCTTCCAGCCTGTAAGGACTTCGTAAATTTCAGTGAGGACACTTCTCAGTTTTCTAAAGTTTAAACAAAAGGGGTCTCACCTACCCAATCCCTCCTCATTCAACATGTCTCACTAACCAGAAATCATTTCTGCAAGACTTTACTGCATTCTCTCAATGGCAGATATGAAAGAGAGCAAAATTACAAACAATAATGTGCGACGTCACTAAGGTCATGTGTAATTATAGTAAGATATTTTTAGGTTTGTGCTGAAAACATCTTGCATTAAGAGCCAACATATCTTTTGCCTTAGTAAGTACCCCTTGCACCTGCATGATCACTCTGAGGGATGTGGTGAACGACTCATCTCCCTTTTGATCATCGACATTTCCTAATTTCTCATTTACAAGATCTCAGCTTTTGTGCTTTTTTTCTAACTAATTAGATTTTATTTAGAGATACAGCCCAGTAGCAGGCCCTTCCAGTCCAATGAGCCCGTTGCACCCAATTACACCCATGTGACCAATTAACCTCCTAACCCACACGTATTTGGAATGTGGGAGGAAACCAGAGCACCCGGAGGAAACCCATGCAGTCAGGGGGTAAACGTACAAACTCTTTACAGACAGTGGTGGGAATTGAACCCAGGTCACTGGCAATGTAATAGTCTTATGCTAACTGCTACGCGACCTGTCATGTTTTTTACACCGGATTTTATCTGCCATGTTTTTCTCGGTCAATAAGTTTGTCTGAACACCCATGAAATCCCTCTGCAACCCTATCTCTGCTCACTTGTGCCATTAGCAAGTTGGAACAGGTTTCACTCGGTCCCTCAGCCCTCAGGCAAGCTGGTGATGTCGAATTTGACAATGTTTGGCCCAAGCACTAATTCCTGTGTCGTAGAGTCATCCAGCAGAGCAGACATGCCCTTCAGCCTAACTTGTCCTCGCCAACCAAATTGTCTACCTGAGCTACCCGATTTGCCTGAATTTGGCCCATATCCCTCTAAACCTTTCCTATCCATGCACCTATCCAAGTGTACTTTAGAAGTTGTGGTTATATCTGATTCAACCAGTTCCTCTGCTGCTCATTCAATAAGCTGGCCATCCTCTGGGGGAGAAAGATGCAGCTCAGGTCACTGTGATATCGTTCCCCTCTCATCTTTAAATTAATTATACCCTCTAGTTCTTGATTCCCCTACCCCGAGAAAAAGACTGTGTGCTTTCATCCTCTTTATGCCCCTCCTGATTTCATATACCCCTGTAAGACCACCACTCAGCCTCCCATACTCCAGGGGAAAAAAGTCTCAGTCAGTCCAGCCTCTCTTTATAACTCAACCCCCCCCCCCAGCAGTTGTGCATCCTATGCTCTTCTGACTCATGCTACTGACTGCAATAGTCACCTCCTGACCTGAGAAGGGACGGATTATTCCCACTTTGTTTCCGTGTGCTAACCAATCTTACACTCGCATACACTGTCCGGCACTCTTCCCCCTGACTCTAAGAGCACTATTGCACAGACTCGTTCACCCTAACCCAGACTCTTTAAACAGGAACTGCTCACCAACTTCGGTCTGTCTTCCCTTGGACAACCTACAATCCTAACCGGCAAGTTTTAAGTCACCTGAGTCAGAAGATCATGGGATCAAGTCCTATCCCGGCAATTTGGGTACAAAATCCAGACCGATATTGCTGTATTGGAGAGCTGAAGAGGTAAATCGGTTTATTGTTGCCACATGTACCAAAAACTTTGCATGCTGTCTACACAGATCATTTCATCACACCAGTGCAGCAAGGCAGTACCAAGGAAAACAATAATACAATGTAAAATAAAGTGTTACTGTTACAGAGAAAGGGCAGTGCAGGCAAACAATAAGGTCATTTCTGAGGTTCAGAGTCCATTTTGTCGTACTGGGGACAATTCTATGTTGTGATAATGGGATAGGAGCTGCTCTTGAGCTTGATGGAAAGTACTTTCAGCCTTGGGTATCTTCTGTCCAGTGGGATACAGCACAAAGGAAAATGTCTCACCTGGGGTGGGTGGGGTCTTTCATTAGGTTGACTGCTAACCTAACGAACGTAGATAGAGTCCACGAAGTGGAGGCTCTTTTGCATGACAGGCTGGGCTGAGATCACAACACTGCAGTTTCATGCGGATTTGAGCGGAGCCTGTTCAACCCAATGCGACTGGGGGGTGGGGGGAGGGCTGAGGAGAGAAAGCATGTGGAAATGTCCTGTTTCAGCTGAAGGAGCCAGCAGCCAGGCAGACGTTTGTAACCTGCGAAAGACCTGTAATGTCCCTAAAATATTGTCCTCTCAACTTGGGAGAAACAGGTGACCACAAATGCTGGAATATTCAATTCAATTCAAGTGTAATTGTCTTTCAACCATATATGCATACCCCTGAATACACTCAAGCGGGGCAGCAGTATATGGGCCAACAACCAAAATACTGGAGGAATTCAGCTGATCAGGCATCACACAAACACGAGGAAATCTGCAGATGCTGGAATTTCAAGCAACACCCTTAAAAGTTGCTGGTGAACGCAGCAGGCCAGGCAGCATCTATAGGAAGAGGTACAGTCGACGTTTCAGCCTGAGACCCTTCGACATATCACTGACGGGTTTCTTCCCTGATCGTTGCCCATTTCTCTCTGACCTGCTAAGCTCTTCCAGCATTTTCTTGGTCCAGCAACTTTTAATGTGCCTGGGATCTTTCTGTGCACAGATTTCATTTGGCCATCTTACAATGGGGACTACATATTGGATATTTTGAGATTGTGAGATACATTTGTAAGCACTCCCTGCCTCTCAGAGTGATCAACCTTCAAAAGCTTTCTGCACAATGCAGGCTTCACCAATCAAACCCTCCTGATTTATCACTGCAGACTCTATCCTTGCACCTTTGACAGATATTAATTTGTGTTATATTTGAACCAGGGCCAAAGTCTAATGCGGGAGCTAATTGTCAGTTCTGCGGAGCTGAGTGACAGGTCACCAAGGTCTGATCCTTTGATCAGTATGCTAATGACACCAAACTTAGATACTCTTGCTCCTGAGTCCTCAGAATGCAAATGTTAATAGGTCACCCAGTAATTAAGTTCTTCATTAAATGATCTGATTAGCATAAACAATTCAAAATCGAGTAAAACACTGAACAAAGGCCTTGAAGGAAACTGGAAAAAAGGGGCATACTGAGATTAAAGTTATCACATGCATCAATCTGACTAATACTGCCAATTAATTAGTATTCCTCTTTTCTCAATGGATGTCTCATTTAAACATAAAGGTTTGAACTGAGTATTCCCTGAAGGGGCTGTGGGTGATGCACATAGATTCCGAGACCCTACACTTCAAGACTTCTCTGTCCAGTGGAACATGATACATTCTTCACTTCCCCCCACACTTACAGCATCAGGGACTGTAATGAAGACGTGGTTTCTGTCTGCAAGACAATTAAATTCTTTCAGGAACCACAGAATGCAGTTCATCTCAGTTCCCCCTTCCCATATGTTTTTAATAGCTCCCCCAGGGAGGCTGCTGTAAAATTAACACACCAAAATTAGATTTAGTTGTGTTGATTGTGAATATGTTATTTTATTTAGCAATACAGCGTGAAGTAGGCCCTTCTGGACATTTGAGCCACACTGCCCCAGCAACCCCTAACAAACCCGATTAACCCTAAGCTAATCATGGGACAATGTACAATGACCAATTCACCTACCCGGTAGCAATGTTCCCTCTAATTTTAGTAGTCAGTGTGTGCAAAAATCTTATGTTGTGCAAATTTCTTTCCTGTGACAAAAGTACGTGCGCACTGAATGCACACATGGGACAGTTTATGTAGGTTTACAAAATACTTGACATAAAACTGCACAGAATAACAACAAAATAACATACATATTTAAGTCACACACACAAAAAATGCTGGTGAACACAGGAGGCCAGGCAGCATCTATAGGAAGAGGTACAGTCGACGTTTCAGGCCAAGACCCTTCGTCAGGACTAACTGAAAGAAGAGATAATAAGAGATTTGAAAGTGGGAGGGGGAGGGGGAGATCCAAAAGGATAGGAGAAGACAGGAGGAGGAGGTTTGGAGCCAAGAGCTGGACAGGTGATTGGCAAAAGGGATACGAGGCTGGAGAAGGGAGAGGATCATGGGACAGGAGGCCTAGGGAGAAAGAAAGGGGGAGGGGAGCCCAGAGGGCAAGGAGTTATAGTGAGAGGGACAGGGGGAGAAAAAAAGAGAAGAAAAAAGGGGGAAGAAAAAAAATCATAATAATGAAAATAAATAAATAAGGGATGGGGTACGAGGGGGAGGAGGGGCATTAACGGAAGTTAGAGAAGTCAATGTTCATGCCATCAGGTTGGAGATATTTAATTTTTATCATATTCAAGTCACTCAGTTATTTTTTCTCTCTCCTGTCTTTGGCATTTACCCATTCTTTGTAAACTCTATCTCGACTAATAGAACTTCCATCGCATTGATAGCTTTTGATTCTCATTAACATATCCAAATGACATTCACCTAAACAGTTTCTCAGCTTCTTTCTGAGTTGATTCATTAGGCTAAAACCTCGCTCACAGTCTGCACTAGACGCAAGAAAGGTTCCCCCAATGTCCATCAACTGTGCAAGGTCGCAAAACTGTTCATTTTGAAGTACAAATGCCACCATTTGAGAAAAGTTTGAAATCGGTCTGGATTTAATTTTTTCTTGCACGGAAAATTTGAAATCATTAAACTGTCTAACTATTACAATATTTTCAGCTAGAAAATTATGATATTTTAGACATAAGGCATTAACTTGTTCATCACCAAATGTGAAGTCACAATCTGCAATTGCGGAGAAAGCAAAAACTGACCATTCTTGTACCTCAACTTTGATCTCCTCTGAGTTTGATCGTTTTCGCTCTCGCTCATCTGCACTCAGCCGTAACATGCGTAGCACTCCTGTAACGGGTAATGACGTACTCTGTTGCCTGAGCTTTTGTACACCGTCCAAATGCAATTTACTTGCCAAATGACGCTTCAAAAAGTCAAGTTTCCAAATATCATCCCATTTCTTTCCACTAGCAAATTCTCCAGCAACTTTCGCATCACGATAATACAAACAGATAACTCCAGTTTCCGAATCATACATAAATATTTCTCGTAGCTGAACGTTCATGGCCTCATGAGCTTTCAGTGTAACAGTTTCTACTATTTTGTTAAGCCATTCAACTTTAAACAAATTTGCAGTTCTTTTGTGCTTCACGCCCTTCACTTCTTTTGAATTTGACTGGAACAGGATAGGTGAGGTGACGTAAATTAGTGACGTGCATTGTGGTATTTGGAAAACTGACTAACTAGTTAACAGAAACAGTTAGCTAAAAGATTATTTTCAATAAGTATAATTATTAACTACTACATTATTTTAGGTAACTAACCTTTTGTGCGCACATTAATTTCCTTTGTGCGCTGGTTGAAAAATGTGTGTGCGCGCACACACGCATACAGCTTAGAGGGAACTATGCCGAGTAGGTCCTTGGACTGTGGGAGGAAAGCAGAGGACCCGGAGAAAATCCACACATCCTGACAGAACAGCGTCAGACTTGAACTCCGAATTTCCAGAAAACCCCAAGCTGTAATAGCATTGCACTAACTGCTATGCTTCCGTGCTGCCTCAGGATTGAAGTGTATGAGTTCTCCATTGACATAATGGATTTTAACCACACATCCTTGAGGTGAATCAGTGTTGATTGTCAGAGAGGAGGAGATGTTGTTATTTCCAATCCACACTGACTGTAGTCTCCAGATGAGGAAGTCAAGTCAAGGATCCAATTGCAGAGGGAGGTACAGAGGCCCAGGGTTTGGAGCTTGTTGATTAGTACTGAGGGTACGTTGGTTTTGACGCTAAGCTATTATCAATAAACAGTAGTCTGACATAGATATTGCTTTTGAATGAGGATGTGACCAACAGGGTGGATAATGAGAAACAGATGATGGAATCTCTTTGGATTTCAGAAAGTATTCAGTAAGTTGTCACTTAAAAGGGAAGGGAAAACCAACTACCCATCTACCTGCCCTACTGGCCACCTCCAATCCCACCTGTAACAATCTGATGACTTTCCTTTGGCATCAGAACCCACAGAAGACTGATTTCTGCAGGAAGGTGGCCCTAGTTCCAACCATCACCAGCCAGCCTCGGTCTCACACCTTCCTCTCACTTCCATTCTCTCTGTGCAATCCTCATGCAGTCCTGATGCAGTGCCTTGTAAGTCAAAGTTGACCTGGTTGTAATATTCACAAGTACATGTGCAATGAAAAACTTACTCGCAGCAGCCTGATAAACACAAAACATCAGATTAGCAATATTCACAAGAGAACAAACATCAGTACAATTCATACAAAAAGGAACACAATTAAAACAAAGGAAAACACCCACTCTAGTGAGCGTGACATACAGACAAGAGTTATGAAAGTTGGCTCTGTCTCTGCCACCATAGACGCTGCCTGACCTGCTGAGTTCCTCGATCGGTTTGTATTTACCCTATACTTCCGTAAAGTTGGATCAAAACGTCCCCACATTTATACTCCTTATTCCTAGCAATAAAGGCCAATATTTCACCAACCATCTTAATTATCTGTGGTTATCTCTTTGTGTTTAGAGCAGATTCATTTGTTTCATAACATTTTGTCATCTTACTTCATCTAAATTATTATTTGCTTTTTCTTTTGTCCTTTCAAATTGGATATCTTCCCACCTTCCCACATTATATTCCATCTGTCAGTTTTGATTTCAGCGCCAGGCTGAACTGGAAAGATTGGGAAGAGGTGAATCGAGGTGGCAGGGCCCAGGCTCCAGAGCACATCGAACTGGCAGGGCCAGGTCTGAGAGTGAGGAAAGACCCAAGGTTTGGACAACTTAAACATTGGGCTAGCTTGAAAAGGTCAGGGTGTCAGGGTCGGAGGCAAGTGACAGGCCGGTTCACCCTGCAAGGTTTACTTGTCTCTGTGCTGTACTGAGGCTGTAGCCTGCGACTAATGGGCTCCTGTATCAGCTGCAGTGATGACTGGCTTTGTGGCTGTGAACTCACTTTTGCAAACTTCAGTTCTGAATGATATTTGCTTACTTTTACTGTTTGCACGATTTCCTTTTTCCTACACATTGGGTGTTTGACGGTCTTTTTTTAATGAGTTCTATTGGGTTTCTTTGTTTTGTGGCTGTCTGTAAGGAGATGGATCTCAAGGTAGTTTATAGTATTCATACTTTCATAGTAAATGTACTTTCAACTTCAACTTTGAATTTCTTGCTCACTCACATCACCAGTCATCTCACAACTCTCTCACTAATCCACCTAACTCTGTGTCATCAGTAAGTATGACTCCAGTACCCCTGGTCCTTCCAGTCATCATTAATATAAATTGTTGAGGCCCATCACTGATTCAGGCGGCACCCAATATCTACTGATTGAACATATGAAAATTACCCATCAGAAATTTGCTTTCTGTAAGTGTGTGCAATCCTCCGTCCAGTCCCTACACTGTATACTGACCCTTTATGCAGCACCTTATTGAATGCCTTCCAGAAATTCAAAAAGATTTGAGGTTGACCTGTTGTCAATATATAAAATCTAGATGGCGATATCTACAGTGGTTGGTCACAGTCTTTCTCCCTGCGGTAGGGGTACCTAAAACTAGAAGGCCTAGGTTTAAGGTGTGAGGGAGAAGACTTAATGGGGATCTGAAGGAGAAGGTTTGCACAGAGGGAGAGAGGTGGGTATATGGAACGAGTTGTTAGAGGAAATAGTAGAGGTGGGTATAAAAGGTATTCTCCTAGTATATGAATAGGAAGGTTTTAGAGGGATATTGGGCAAATGCAGGCAAATGGAGGCAAATGGGACTACCTTGATTAGGCAACTTGGTTAGTAGAGTTGGCCCTAAAGATCTATTTACCTAATGCATGGTTCTATAACCTCAATACTTCCACTGGGTCTCCTTCATATACTTTGTGGGTTACATCCTTAAGAGTGGCATAGCTAGCTCAGTCTATGTGGTCCACTCTGGAGAGTGGTGGTGTGTGGGAGTTTGACTGGACTGAATAGTGTATTAACAACCAGGTAGAGTACCGCCCGCATGTTGCCCTTAGTTGCAGTATCAGGGAACGGTAACACGGCCAACTCACACCCTGCGGTGAGCAGCCCAAACATCTGTACAGTCTTACAGTTTTATGCAGATTACAGAGGTTCCATGGCTTACCTAACATCTCAAGAAGGTTTTGTTTGCTTGAAAGAAAACTGTAAGATAAAGGAGCAGAATTAGGCCATTTAGCCCATCAAACCTGTTCCACTGTTCAATCATGGCTTTTTTTTTCCAAACCATCCTCGCATTAGGGTTAGGGAACCCTTAACTTCCTGAACAATCAAGACCTATCAACCTCTGCCTTAAATACATACAGTGACTTTGTCTTTTATGTGGCCAGGGTTTCAACAGTTTCATCACCTCTGACTGAAGAAATTTCTCCTCATCTCAGTTTTAAAGGGCACCCCTTTAATCTGTGGTTGTGCACTCAGTTCATTGACATTCTTATAATGGAAACACATTTTTCATGTCCATTTATCCAAGCTTTTTAGTATCCAGCAGGTTTACAAGATATTTTCCCTCTTCCTTCTGAATTCCATCAAGATCAGGCCCACAGGCATTATATATTAAGCCTTTCACTCTTGGGATTATTCTTGTGAACCTTCTCTGGACCCTCTCTCACAACTTTCGTAGATACAGTGCCTAAACTAGCTCACAATATTCCAAATGCTGTCTGACCAACACCTGATAATCCCTCAACATTACATCTATGCTTTACGTTCTGCTCCTCTTGGAAAATCACCGAAGCCAATACAATACAATTTAAAATGTCAGCTGATTGAATGCAGATATTGTATAGCCCAACCTATTAATACCACTACAGTGGTTTATAAAATGGCTGAGAGGGTAAGAAATGTTAAATTTTATCTCAATTGTCCCTGTATACTCTTCGTTACAAGTCACTGAAAGTAGATACAGCAGCTATTTGGAAGACAAATTGTTTTAAGACCTATTTTGTAAAAGGTAAGGTAACCAAAATTGTACCCAGTCTCTCTAAGGTTCTTTGTAGTGTAAAGATGTATCTGTATTATAAGGAATCTTAATGAGATCGCATCTTGACTATTGTGCACGATTTTGGCTTCATTACCTGAAATAAAGATCACCTTCCTCCCACACCAGGTCTGTGGGTTCTGATGCCAAAGGAGAGTCATCAGATTGTTACAGCTGGGATTGGAAGTGCCCGGTAGGGCAGGTAGATGGGAACTTTATACTTTATTGTCGCCAAACAATTGGTACTAGAACGTACAATCATCACAGCAATATTTGATTCTGCGCTTCCCACTCCCTGGATTACAAATATTAAATATTAAAAATATTTTAAATATTTAAAATTAGTAAATATTAAAAATTTTAATTATAAGTCATAAATAGAAAATAGAAAAATGGGAAGTAAGGTAGTGCAAAAAAACCGAGAGGCAGGTCCGGATATTTGGAGGATATGGCCCAGATCCGGGTCAGGATCCGTTCAGCAGTCTTATCACAGTTGGAAAGAAGCTGTTCCCAAATCTGGTTGTACAGGTCTTCAAGCTCCTGAACCTTCTCCCGGAGGGAAGAGGGACGAAAAGTGTGTTGGCTGGGTAGGTCGTGTCCTTGATTATCCTGGCAGCACTGCTCCGACAGCGTGTGGTGTAAAGTGAGTCCACGGACGTAAGGTTGGTTTGTGTGATGTGCTGCACTGTGTTCACGATCTTCTGCAGCTTCTTTCGGTCTTGGACAGGACAACTTCCATACCAGCTTGTGATGCACCTTAGAAGAATGCTTTCTACGGTGCATCTACAAAAATTAGTGAGGGTTTTAGGGGACAGGCCAAATTTCTTTAGTTTTATCAGGAAGTAAAGGCGCTGGTGGGCCTTCTTGGCAGTGAACTCTGCTTGGTTGGACCAAGTCAGGTCATTTGTGATATTGACCCCAAGGAACTTAAAGTTTTTGACCTGTTCCACTTGCGCACCACCGATGTAAATTGGGTCGTGCAGTCCGCTACTCCTTCTGAAGTCAACAACCAATTCCTTCATCTTGCTGATGTTGAGAGATAGGTTATTGTCTTCACACCATGCCACCAGGTTCTTAATTTCCTCTCTGTACTCAAACTCATCATTACCCGAGATACGGCCAACAATTGTTGTGTCATCAGCAAACTTGTATATTGAGTTTGATGGAAACTTGGCTACACAATCATGGGTGTACAGTGAGTACAGCAGGGGGCTGAGTACACAGCCTTGTGGGGCACCGGTGCTCAGAGTGATTGTAGAGGAGAGCTTGTCCCCTATTTTTACAGCCTGGGTCCTGTCTATGAGGAAGTTGAAGATCCGGCTGCAGATCTGAGTGCTAAGGCTCAGGTTCCGGAGCTTAGGAATCAGTTTATTTGGAAAGATGGTATTAAAGGCAGAGGTGTAGTCAATGAAAAGGAGCCTTACGTATGCATCTTTATTCTCCAGGTGTTCTAAGGAGGAATGTAGGGCCAGAGAGATGGCATCTGCCGTTGATCTGTTGCTCTGGTAGGCGAATTGCAAAGCGTCGAGGTTGACTGGTAGGCTGTGGTTGATATGTGCCATAACCAATCGCTCGAAGCACTTCATAGCAATTGATGTCAGAGCCACAGGTCGATAGTCATTCAGGCATGCCACCTTGCTCTTCTTCGGCACTGAGATTATCGTTGCCTTCTTAAAACATGAGGGGATCTTAGAGTGAAGCAAGGAGCAGTTGAAGATGTCAGCAAACACTCCAGCTAGCTCGCTTGCACGGGCCCGGAGAACCCGTCCCGGGACGCCATCTGGGCCCGTCACCTTCCTTGGATTTATCTTCAGGAAGGCCCTTCTAACGTCCTCCTCAGTGACAATGAATCTCGATGCCACCAGGTCCGGTTCATCTGGAGGGAGCAGGACGCTCCTCTTCTGTTCGAATCTTGCGTAGAATACGTTACGTTCGTCAGGAAGAGAAGTGCCACAGTTATTGATATTCCCAGCCTTTTCTTTGCGCCCAGTGATCTCATTTAGACCCTGCCATAGTCTACTGGCATCCCTTTGGTTAGTCTGGTAGTTGGTTTTAAGTGGCAATACACTGAATGCTTTCTGAAATCCAAAGAGATTCCATTGTCTGTTTCTCATTATCCACCCTGTTGGTCACATCCTCATTCAAAAGCAATATCTATGTCAGACTACTGTTTATTGATAATGACTTAGCACCAACACCAACGTACCCTCAGTACTAATCAACAAGCTCCAAATCCTGGGCTTCTGTACCTCCCTCTGCAACTGGATCCTTGACTTGACTTCCTCATCTGGAGACTGCAGTCAGTGTGGACCAGAAATAACAACATCTCCTCCTCTCTGACAGTCAACACTGATTCACCTTAAGGTTGTGTGCTTAGCCCACTGCTCCACTCTCTCTACACCCACCACTGTGCAGCTTGGCACAGCTGAAATGCCATCTACAGTGCTAATATATATATAGCTAGGGTGTCTACGACTTTAGCACAGTACTGTATTTGTCAATGTGCAGTGGAGAGTGAGTTTGTAAAATCTGGTAGGAGCAAAGGATTTTAGGAATGGAGAGGTGTGTGGGACAGGTGGCAGAGGAGGAATGCTAGGTGTGGGAGTTGGTGCAGGTGCAGACACACCCAACCCTGAGACACCAAGCAAGGATCCAAACAATTGGTTTATTGATCATTAAAGAATGTCTCTCTGGCGCTTCCTGCTCCCTCCCCTCTCCCTTCCCCCTTTCCCAACCATTCTGTAATGATCAATAAACCAACTGTTTGGAATCAAACGACTTTGCCTGGTGTCTCAGGCCTGGGTGTATCTCGACCTGTGCAACCCCCTGTCCCTGGCACTCCTTCTCTGCCACCCGTCCCACACCCCTCCCACAGTGCTCCCCCCTCATCATTCCCAACATCTTTTGCTCTCACCAGATTCACAAACTTGCTCTCCGCTCCACATTGACAAATACAGAACTGTGCAAAAATCTTTTTTATATATATATATATGTATGTGTGTGTGTGTGTGTGTGTGTGTGTGTGTGTGTGTGTGTGTGTGTGTGTGTGTGTGTGTAGTTCTAATTTTATCATGTTTTTATTCTATATTACAAATTACTGCTGCAGCACAGCAAATTTCATATGCTAGTGATATTAAACCTGATTTTGATTTCAGAGGATCCACTCTGGAGTGACCCGGGTGAATGGGAGTGGCATATTCATTCTATTGCTTACAAAGTCTCCCAAACACTCAATACGGGATGTACATTAGTCAGAGGTTCATAAGCTGGGGAGCGTCTGTGAAAAGGAACTGAAATCAAGGTTCATCAAGTTTCTTCCTGAGACGATGGGCCTGTGGGGGGGACATAAGAGATTTCAGATATTGTAATGTGGAGTAACAAACAAAAAGATGGAGGAACTTAGTGGGTCAGGCAGAATCTGGAGACAGAAACTGACATTTCAGGTCAAGGCCATCTGGATTAAAAGGTGGGGGGGGTGGGGAAATAGCTGGAAGAAATATAGATCAGATTAGTTTAGCAGCATGCATAAAATGCTGGAGGAACCCAGCAGGTCAGGCAGCATCAATGGAAAAAAGCAAACAGTCAATGTTTCACTACCATACCACCCTATCTCTGTTGGGGTGGCATGAGGATGTGGTGAAGGCAGATGTGTGCGAGGAGGAAGAGATGCAGGTGAGGGCAGCATTGATGGTGGAGGAAAGAAAGCCCTTTTCTTTGAGAGAGGAGGACAGCTCATTCACTCTGAAATGAAAAGTCGCATCCTGAGAGCAGGTCAGGTGGATCTGAGAGAAGGGGATGGCGTTTTTACAAGTTACAGGGTGGGAAGAGGTATAGTCCAGGTAGCTGGGGGAATCGATGGGTTTATAAAAGATATCAGTAGATAAATTGTCTCCAGAGATAGAGACGGATCCATTCCCATTCCGACATGTCAGTCCATGGCCTCTTCTGCTGCCGCAATGAGACCACACTCAGGCTGGAGGAGTTTATATTCCCTCTGGATAGCCTTCAACCTGTTGGCATGAAGATCGATTTCTCAAACTTCCAGCAATTGCCCCCCGTTCACCATTCTTCATCCCTTTTTCCCTCTCTCACCTTATCTCCTTACCTGCCCATCACCTCCCTCTTGTGCTCCTCCCCATTCCCTTTCTTCCATGGTCTTCCACCCTCTCCTATCAGATTTCCCCTTCTCCATCTCTTTATCTCTTTCACCAATCAACTACCCAGCTCTTTACTTCAGCCTACCCTGCTTCCTGGTTTCACCCATCACCTACCACCTTCTACTTCTTCCTCCCCTCCCCCCACCTTCTTGTTCTGACTTTTCATCTTTTTTTCCCCAGTCTTGATGAGGAGTTTCAGTCCAAAACGTCGACAGTTTAATCTTTTCCTAGATGCTGCCTGATCTGCTGGGTCCCTCCAGCATTTTGAGTGTGTAGCTCGGATTTCCAGCATCTGCAGATTTTCTTGTGTCAGATTCGGATTTATCTTTACTTGTCACATGTACATCGAGACCTACAGAGAAATGAGTTGTTTGCGTCAAATCAAATCTGCGAGGGTTGTGTGGGCAGCCCACCAGTGTCGCCACACTTCCAACGCTGACATAGCTTGCCCACTACTCAGTAAGCCTAACCCGAATGTCTTTGGAACGTGGGAGGAAACCAGAGCAGCTGACGGAAACCCACGCGGCTCACGGGGAGAACATACGAACTCTTTGCGGACAGCAGCGGGATCGAACCCTGATCTTACAGCTGGTGCTGCAAAGCGTTACACTAACTGCCACGTTACTGTGCCACAAACAGAAGTGAAGGGCAGAGATGGAGCAAGAGCAGGCAGGTGACAGGCGAAGAGGACGTGTGATAAGGTTGATAGAGTGGTGAAAAGAAGGTGGGGGGGGTGGAAATGACAACAAACGAGACTGTCAGCAGAGATTGATTAGGCAAGGCCTCCACTTCCGTAACTTAAGAATGAGAAATGCTTTCACTGAAACACACAACAATTTTAGGCAATTCAATAGGGTATGTGGGGAGAGGATGTTTCTCCTCAGAAGTCTAGAATTAGGGATCACAGACTCAGAGTAAGAGGTAGTCCATTATAGATTAAAATGTGGATTCATTTCTTCAAAGTTCAAAGTATATTTATTGTCAAAGTATGTATATGTCACCATATACTACCCGAAGATTCATTTTATTGCAGGCATTCATGGTTGAACAGAGAAATACAATATAGTTAATGGAAAAACTACTCAAAAACAAAGACTGACAAATGACCCATTTCACTGTATGTTTCGATGTACATGTGATAATAAATCTGAATCTTTTTCCAGCACTGAATCTGGAACATTTGTACCATTTTACAGGGACAGATAGGTGTTGTATTGCTATCTAGTGGCCATATGTGGCAAGCAGAGATTATGCAGCGAGTTTTCCCTCTTCATGCCACAGATCTGGGGGGGCGTAGAAAGTATTGCACAAAGCAGTACCATGTAACAGATTCTTATGTCAGTTTACGGACTCGCCACCTGCCTGTCATTTCTGAGGCCGGGGAAGTCAGTGTGTAATGTACATACACTGTACATTGAGAGAGATTGCAGGTTCTACTTGATTATCTGATGCGGCTTTTCCTCAGGTTTCGGCTGCATTTCAGGCCTTTGCTCCTGATCGTTGGTCACCCGGTCTGGGGCAATCAGGGAGATCTCCAAGGAGGTGGACAGTCGAGGGTTCTGCCCAAGCTGATTTCTTGCCCTTCTCCCAGGTGTATCCCTGGTGAAGGAGAATTAACTATTCATAGGTACAACACGGTCCTTCCAGCACCTGTGTGAATCATACTAGATCGGTGACGAGAACATGGCAAGTGCACATGCAGCCGTTTGATCATGCGGTGAATTGATTGGACCTCCTACACACAGAGGGCGCTCTCTTTTGACACAACCCCTCTGTGGGCCTGGTACGGAGCCCCCGCACTGTAAGTTACCCAGCAGGTACCACTACTAACATGACTCAGTAAAAACATTTAATCCAACTACTCCATTCTCGTCCTTGCTCTGCGCATACGTAATCATTTCTGACAAGGTTCAAAACACAAATGGCCTCTCTACTCCAACCACACAATCCATTTTGGGCTGCAGCTATGGCAGAACTGATCCCTGGAACCTGGCTGCGATGGAAACAACCTTCACGGAATATGTGAAACTCCTGCCAATCTTAACACCAGTGGTACAGCTGGAGGAAGCAATGAAGCTCAACCTGCTCCACCTGCACTTGGGAGAACTTGAGCAGAAATACTTTGATGCTTTGGCACCTACAGAGCGAGTCTGAACAGACAGATGCCCTTAAGGCTCTGGGCAAAGTTTGAGGGACGTAGGATGCTTCAGGTTCTCAGAGTGGCAGTAAACTCTCAACAATAATGTAGATGATTTCATCACAAGATCCTAGCGGGGCACAGGAATGCAAGTACTAAGGTATTCCTTCGAGCAAATTCGAAAACGTGATGCTAATCCAAGCACTGATTGTTGGAGCTTCCTGAACGAAGGTACAATTTGGCCTGGGACAAAGCATGCTCCACAGCTCACCACCAGGAGGCAGTCAAGAGAGGCCTTATGCAGGTTTGGACTCCTCCCGAAAACGTCAAGGTTTGTCAGTGGATACTGACCCACAATGTACAGTCTCCGCAGAGATGTCATCACTGTGGGGAAAGTCATGCCCTGGTTCTGCCAGAAGATCGGGCACCTCAAGAAGGTGTGCTTCGCTAAGGAATGTGGCATGAGAAAATCGCAAAATTCAACCATCATCCCCATGCAAGAAGACAGCCGGCGCTGAACCGTCAGCACTATTTTCCAAACCCATGAGAGGGGGCACCAGAACTAGCCTCCTTACTTGGTTATGCTCACAGTGGACGACCGGCCTGTGAAATTTAAGCTGGATACTGGGCCAGTCATCACCTTGGTAAGTGGATTACCCTTATGACTGCCGAGCTCGTCAATCTGCAGCAATGCTGGAGATGTGTGGGGTCTTTATGGCAGAAGTGGTTCGCCAGGGGAACCTGTTTCACTTACCTGTACATGTGGACAGGGGAGGCCAACGGCCTGATCTGCTGGGCAGAAATTGGACTGTGATGGGAAGTTACTGGAGAGATTCTGAATCTGATGATATAGAGGTCAAGCATGCATTCTTCCGGAACTCTCTCAGTAGAGTCTCTCAAACTCAAGAGTATATCACATTTTTATACCCTTAACATCAAAGGTAACAGTAGGTGATTCAATACAATTTCAATAGTTACAATGACATCGTTTACTTCAATACTTTGCATTGACGATGCTTTCTTTGAATTACATATCTACAGTGGGAAACACCTCTGAATGTTCAAACATCCCCTCTGGGACATACTATTTGACACAGATTCCCTAGCTGATTCTCTGAGTACACAAATCTCCCAACTATTGATTGATCAGCTATTTGATCTGTTCAGTGATAGTATCAGTTCTAGTCTGCAAGCTGCCATGAACTTGTTTACAATGGTGCAAATTAACCTAAACTCACAACAGTCTGGTTTGGTGTAGGCCAATTAACACAGCCCCATTGTCCTACATTGCATCTCTTGAACAGCTAGCCCCATGCCTTGTGCTCTACAGGCAGTACTGTTTATTTGCAAAGGTGTTCTTTTAAGTTCAATTTTCTGGATGCAATTTACAATTTACATTAAGAACTGAATATTGGTTCTTGTTTGAATTAGATCTCCTATGTTCACATAACTCCAGCATACTCCCTAACACACTGCCCTCCACTTCAGCTAACCAGGAAGCCACAGAGAGAGAGGCTGCCCCCTGCAGCAGTCCATATGAGGGTGCACCAGTTGACCCCTACCAAGGATGGAGAGTTCATCATTTTGCTCTGTTTACCTCATTTATTCCCCTCCTCTATAATTCCCATTCATAGGGGGAGGAATAAACTGTATCAGATTGAATGCAAGAATGTGGCAAGTACACATGTGACTGGCTGGTCATGCAGTTATTCATTGGGCCTGCTAAGTGCGGGAGGCACTCTCTTTTGACATGGGTTTTCCGGTGTGAGTGTTTTTCTTCTCAGCAGGCCATAGTTCAGAATATGACTCATTAAAACTTTTAGTCCTACTGCACCATTGTTGTTCTTGTTCCGCAAATGCGTAATATTGTGGGTGCCACAAGGGCTCGAGTGCCTTCTAGATAGAGATGACCGTGTTGTAATGTGAAACTATTGCTTATAAATGGTGTGAATTGTGGAATGCTACAGTATTGTAGTATTGCAATGCTGAATAAGCCTGCTTTGGAAAAGAATAAAAGGAGGAAAGGTGTTGAACATCTTGTATGAAGGTGATCAGGATTCCACAGATTCCACTTTGCAGCCAACCTTCAAAGTAAGTGAAGACCTGCTCATGATCCGGCTGTCGTGCAACCTTTTCAGAGTTGATAGCATTCACCTGAAGACAATGGTGAGGTATCAACAGTACTACTAGCAGAACAGCTCACGTATAGACCCAGAGAAAGAGAAAGCATAAAGACAGGCCCTTTGGCCTACAAGGTCTGTGCTGGCCATCAACCAACCATCTCTTCAGGGGGCAGATATCAGATCCTTCTCCCCAACGCAAGTTTTTACCGTAAAGTTCAGCATGGCTTTCTGTGTGTGGAACCAAAGGAAACAGGGGACAATTTTAATGAATATTTCTTGGGAGTTTTTATTGTGGAGAAAATGGTGAAATCTAAGGAAATGGGGGAAGATGAGTGGCGATGTCTTAGACAAACATACAAATTAACAGGGAGGAAGTACTGAAGGCCTTACAGTGTATAAGGTGGATAAATCCCTAGGGTACATTAATTTCTGGTAAAACTGTGCCATATTAGTGTTCTCAGCCTTCTCTTGGTATCAGCATTGCTCCTAGTATTATCACAAATGACACAATGGAAGTTTCTGTGCGTAACTTGGAAGGATCTTTTCAATGACTGAGTTCACTCTCTGTCTTCTGACTCTCACTAGCTTCAGTTCCCACACTCCTTTCCCACTTAGTAGAGGTCCTATTCCTAAAATTCCCAAAGCTTGGCAGAAACTGTGGAGGACCTTGAAGAGATTCTTGCTTCTTATCTGGCTACAGATGTGGTTCCAGAGGACTGGAGAGTGGTTAATGTGGCACCACTGTTTAAAAAAAGGTGGATAAAGCAAGCCAGGAAACTACAGGCCACTGAGTCTGATATCAGTGATGGGTAAACTACTTGAGTGGATTCTGATGGACATCATCTACCAACATTTGGAGAGACAAGGTCTGATTTGGAACAGTCAGCGTAGCTTTGTATGTGGGAAGTCATATCTGACAAATCTCTTGGAGTTCTTTGTGGAGGTAACTGAGCGGGTAGATGAAGGCAGGACATGGGAACTTCTCTATATGGATTTTAGCAAGACCATTGACAAAATCTCTCTTGGCATGCCAGTTTGATTAGAGTGCATGGGATCAGTCGGTGGCAGGGGTGGTGGGGAAATAAGGAGTTGGATTCATAGTTGGCTCAGTGGTAAGAAGCAGAGGATGATGCTTAGGGGTTGTTTTCTCGACTGGAGGCCTGTCCAGTCAAATTTATGTTAATGATGTGAACGTGAGGCTATTAGTTATGGTTAGTAAATTTGTGGAAGATATTAAATCCGGTGCTGTTGTACTGTGTGTGTAAGATTATGAAAAGTTGCGGGGGCATCCTGGGCAGCTAGGTATGGGGGCTGAGGATCAGCAAATGGCTTTAAATCCAGATAAACGCAAGGTTTTGTATTTTGGAAGATCAAGCCAGGCTATGGATGTTAGGGCTCTGGGGAACGTGGTAGAAGGACCAAGAAGAGCAAGTACATAGTTCACTTTAAGTGGTGTCACAGGTGGATAGGGTGGTGAAGTAGGCATTTAGCAAACTAGTCTTCGTCACTCAGAGCTTTGATTCAGGAACTTGGAGTTACATTGCAGTTATGCAAGTTGCTGATGAGGTTGCTCTTGGAGCATTGTATACAATTTTGGTCATCCTGTATGAGCAAAGATGTTATTGCAGTTAATTGTACATTGTATTTTATAGGATAGCTTTTAAATTTTATTTATTGTGTTTTTTGTGCTTATTGAGTATTTTTATGCTGCATCGGATCCGGAGTAACAAACCTTTACATTTGTGTACTGAATAAAATGGAAAGTGGGAATGGTGGCAACACAATGTTATGGAGCAGATCAAGAACCAGCACCATCCATTCCATTGGGGAATATCTGTCCACATCCTAGGAGAATCACCTTTGGGTGACAATCCTCCATCATGAGGGATTACCAATGAGTCTATGACAAGTGGCACTTCTCATGACTTTCTGCTCACCAGCACCCCCTCCTGGCCACCAGCTGCCTCTTCCACTGCAAGGCAGCATGCTTTTCAAAAACTGGTAAAAAATGATAAGAAAGATAACCTAACAGTGTAAATACTGCCAGAACGTGCGCAAAAATTGTGACCATGTTCAGCAATTATATGACTGTGGTGATTTGGAAATGCATAAAAAAAATTAGGTTCAGTTCCTCTGAAGCATCAATTACTTTGGACACAAGCATCAAAACTCCCAAAATTCAAAGGTGGATACTCTTGCTTTGAACTTTTTGAACTAATCAGTGAACATTCACTGCGAGTTTGTTCAAATCTATCAAGAGTTTATAAGGATGATACATCGAGTGGACAGCTAAAGAATTGTTTCCCCCAGGGAGGAAATGGCTAATACACAGGGGCATAATTTTAAGATGATTGGAGAAAAGTAAGTTTTTTAAAAAACAGAGCATGGTGGATGCTTCGAACTCCCTATCAGTGGTGGTGGTAGAGACAGATCCTGCCTGGAGGGGTGATGGAATGCTGCCACAAGAAAGCAGCATCCATTATCAAGGACCCCCACCACCCAGACATTCTCTCTTCTGTCTGCTGCCATTGGGAAAGCTGTACAGGAGCCATCAGTCCCATATCACCAGGTGCAGGAACAGTTATTACCCTTCAGCCATTAGGCTTCTGAACCTGAGTGGATAACCTTACTAATCTCAATACTGAACTGATTCCACAACCTATGGACTCACTTTCAAGAACTTTACAATTCATGGTCTGTGTTATTTGTTTATTTATTTGCAGTTTGTCTTCTTTAATACATCGGTTATTTGCCAATCTTTATGTGTGTGTAGTTTTTCCATTGACTTGATTGTATTTCTTTGCTCTACTCTGAACGGCTGCAAGAAATCAAATCTCAAGGTATGGTGACATATACAGTAAGTACTTTGATAATAAATTTACTTTGAACTTTGAGATAAATGGGGGACATTTAGGGAACTCTTAGATATGCACATGGATGATAGAAAAATGGGGCTGTGTAGGAGAGAAGAGTTAGACTGATCGCAGAGTAGGTTGTAATGTGGTGTTACATTGTAGGCTGAAGGGACTGTACTGTGCTGTAATGTTATATGTGACTTCAGTGTCCCACACAGCGCCACATGATCTTCCTATCACATCTTCCCTCAGTAACTAAAAGTCATACAATGGCTGCTTCTAGCCTCACATTGCCCCAGGAACACACATCAAGTCCTCAGTTCCCAGAAGACTCCATCAACATCTGTCCTCCCTGTCACCCTCACATCCCTTCATGCCAGAGTATTTTTATCCCACTTCACCGAGCTCAAGATGCAATATTCAGGGCATGTTGTGCTGTTTGACTTACCATACACCCTGCCTGCTGGATGCAGACTCGCTGAACGACAAATGCAGCTGGATGTTGTAACATCAGCACCCTCTGCTATAGGAGCTTCCTGCCATCTAGTGGTCCAGGCAACTTACTGCCACTATTCAAATTGTTCCACTAACATTGCAAGCTTAATTAATGAGTCCCAATGAAGGGTCTTGGCCTGAAAAGTCGTCTGTTTATTCCTCTCAATAGATGCTGCCTGTTAAAGAGTGTTCTGGAGTTACGTGAACTTAGCAGATATCAATTCAATTGCAACATAAATTGCAAGAAGTAACTGGAAGTTAAAAGCACACCTTGGTAAATAAACAATACTGCATGTGGGCTGGCTGCTCCAGAGATGTAAGACAATGAGGTTGTGTTAATTGGCCTACATAAATCCACACAGCGCTGGGTTTAGGTTAATTTAACACTATTGTAAACAAGTTGAAGGCAGCTTGCAGATCAGACTGATACTATCACTTAGCAGATCAAATAGCTGATCTATTAGTAGTCAGGAGGTTTGTATACTCAGAGAGTTGGCTCTTGCAACACCAATCTAGGAAACCTGTGTCAATTAATTTTGTCCCAGAAGGGGTGTTTGAATAACCAGAGATGTCTCCCACTGTAGATGTGTAATTTAAAGAAAGCACTGTCAACCCAAAAAATTGAAATAAATGATGTCATTCTATCTATTGAAATTATATTGAATCACTTACATTAAGGGTATAAAAATGTGATATACTTTGGGGTTTGTGAGACTGTACCGTCAGGATTTCCAGAAGAATGCCTGCTTGTTGTGATGAATAAAGACTTCTACATCACCAGATTCAGTGTCTCTCCAATAACTTTGAACACAGTCACACATTAGGGGCTCATCTGGGATTTGTTTATGACCCACTGTATAGCCAGTGACTTAAGCAGTCTAAGGGGATGAGTATTTTTAAGAGAAGCACCCCACGCTTTGATCTGTTCAGGTCAATGGCCATGGAACCACCAAGTATCAATGAACAGGGTGGAGAGCTGATCTGGTAGATATGAAACTGTGGTGTGTGTTTGTGTAAGAGACCAGCTAGAAGACAATTTTGGGCATTTTGGTGAAACAGGACTACCAGTTGCAAACGGTGGTTACTGACCAATTTGGACGCAGAAGGGTGCGTGTATACTCCTTCAGGAGAGTGCATAAGCAGTATATTTGATGGTGAGTTTTAAGAATAAGTATGAAACTTTGGGGTAACAGACTTTTATCTGGAAAGGAATATAACAGACATCATGAATTCAGCTGCACAGAAGAAGCAGATTGCATACTCCGTGGTTGTAAGTAGGTCCTGTTTAATCGTTGGCTATCACTTCCATTTTGCTTAGTGTGGGAATTAATTTGTAGATACTTGAGAGAGAGGTGTATCTGTTGGGATGGCACATATTGAGGTCAACCAACACCATGTTAAGAAGCCTGCCAGCCCTTTACACTGATAACCAACATCCGTAAGCCCTTCACCCCTAGGGAGAAGCAGAGCACCTTGTCTGAGCTGCCTTTGCTCAAAGTCGCTTGTGGGAATTCAGGATTCTGAAGCAAGATTGAAGAATTGATTGAAATGCACCAGATGCACCCCAAAGACACACATCTGTTGGTAAAAGTGAAATGCCCAAGGAATATATGGGACAGTATGGCCTGTGGAGTACAGAATGCTAGCACTGCGGAGGGACATCGCTTTAGGGGGAAGTGAGGCAGTGAATGGGGGAGGTGAGAATAATTGGGGAACAATATCAGTGATTCAGAGAGCTGATGAACCTGCCATGGATTACGCAGATTGTAAATATCAAGCAAATGAGGAGTACTCAGTATTGGACAATCCATGGAGGGACTGAAAATGTTGAAGGAAGGCCTGAACTCAGCCCACCAGAAAGTTTTAGATTTGGGGATAGTAGTGGGGTCAACACCCCATGATAGAATCTTGGGCTGGGGAGATAGACTAGAGAGGGAAGAGAAGTTGTTACGTGCTCTTAGTGAATTTAGCTGCTATGAAGACACAGAGGACTTGCTTTGTGTGCAAACCATTGTGACTGTGAACAAAGCCACCGGACAGACACAGCTGGTAGATATAGAACATTTTATTCGGGACACCCACAAGCCGACAGGGAGGGGAGGAGATGGGAGTAAATTTGCTCCAGGAAAGGCCAAACTCAATGGAGGATCTAATTAAATATGACAGAAAAAAAGTCCTGTACTTTGAATCCCCTTCCCCAATTACCTGCGTGTATCTACATCTACCTTATCATCCCTAATGGCTACTCACAAGGCTCTAAGCAGAGATTGTTCCAGAAATTTGACCACAGGATGAAGAATTGATTGAAATTCACCAGCTGCACCTGAAAGATATACATGTGTTGGTAAAAGCGAAATGCCCAAGGAATATGAGGGACAGTATGGCCCAGGGAGTAAGGGATGGTACATGGGCACCTGGTGGGAATGCCAGCAATAAAGAGAGATATTATTTCTTTAAAGGGGAGATGAGAGTAACTGGGGAATGATCATGTCAGTGGTTCAGAGAGCTGATGAGACTGCCATGGATTATGTAGAACGTAACTACCAAGCAGGAGGGGTATTCAGGTTTGGATAATCCAGGGAGGGATGATTCAGTCTTCCCAGAAATGTTGAAGGAAGGCTCTGAACTCGTCATAGACTTAAGGATAGCAGTGGGATTGACCTACCCAAAGATAGTGTCATGGGCTGATGAGATAGACCAGAGGAAGGGGAAGAGAAGTCTTAAAGTGGCTGTAGTGGGTGTAGCTGCTGTGAAGAAATGTAGGGCTTGTTTTGTGTGCCAGCAACCAGGGCACTAGCAAGGTTCTGCTGGAATAGATGTAGAAAGGAGATGATTTGTTACAGTGTGGCCTTCTGGGCTATCATGGAGGCAGTGTCCATAAAAGGGAGAAAGATCTACCACCAACACAGGCAGAATCCACAGCGGTGCCCTCTCTGTCTGATCTGACTGCTAACCCGATTATAGAGGTACTAAGGACAGCATCCAGGACAAACAAATGGCAGGTGACGGTCTCCGTTGACAGTGATTGTCACCCATGGATGTACATAAAAGGATTTTTAGGGGCTGACAATGTGATGTCAGTGGACAGCGTCATCAGTGTCGATAACTAACACACCCTTTCCTATGATTGGAGAGGTAATTTACAGTTCCAGTGCAGGGGGTGAAACAATGAGGGTGGAGAGAAGTGAGCCTCAGGTACCTGAGATTGAGGGAGTGCAGCTTCCTGCAGATTTTGGAGTGTGCCAAATCATGAGGGTACTGTTCCCAGAATAAACAGTTCATGTAAAGCAGGTGCTATCACAGACTCAGGAAAGGGAGAAATAACATGGACAAGACAGGGACAGTGAGCATGTATGATCCCCAGAGCAGCCAACATTGCCCACAGAGAGACAGCAGCCCTGTGCAGGGATGGGAGATGGGACAGTGTTTCTGAATCATGTCAAACACAGGCGAGAACTATTACAAGCAGTACAGCAATCAAAAACACAACAGAAAGGGGGTAATAAGGAGCAGCAAGAGAATGAGTGTGCAGATCACAGGGCCAAGAGAGAAGCAAATGAATATGAGATGACAGAAATTGAAAGTCCAGAGAAAGAAACTACTGAGGCAATTTGGTAAACTTGTATGATGATGTGAAGGACCATTGTAATCAGGTTAATTCATTAAGGGACTGAGCAAAACAGCAGTAACATACTGCTGATCAGAGAGAGCCAGAGAGAGAGAAGATTATCCTCACCAAGTCATTGGGAGGGAGCTGCCTAAAAAGGCAGTGTTTGCTTCCAGATGGACAGGATCACAGCTGATGCTTCAGACAAGTGACACCTATGTCCGTGTGCAGACCTGGCGATGCAACCAGTGGAAATACTGGACTCAGGTTAAATGGTGTGACTCACCTTGTGAGAGGAACAAGTAGATTCAGTCTGATAGTTTCAGGTATCAGATTGAAGGGGCAAAGACAAGGATGTGATTAAAGTACAATTGCAATGGTCCAGCAGGGAGGGAGGCAACAAGCACATGAACAACAAAGCTGCATTTTCCAGACTGGTTGACACTGAGAGGACAAAAGTATCCAAGAAGACAACATGACCAAATTTCTGGAATGTTTTCTTGCCATCTCTGCTAGCATCAGTTAGGGTGATAGCAGAGGGACATTGGGGAGGAGATCCAGAGTGAAGGGCAAATTTTGCTGACCTACTTAATTAGATCCTCCTTAAAGGTTGCCTTTCCTGGAACAGACTTCTGTCCAGGGGCCAAGAGGAGGATATGTTAGGGAGTATTCTGGAGCTTTGTAATTATAGCAGATATTAATTCAACCAAGAACCAGTCTTCAGTTATTAATGTAAATTGTAAATTGTATGCAAAAAATTGAAGTTAAAAGAACACCTTTGCAAATAAACAAGACTATCTGTGGAGCACAGGCTAACCTACAGCATGGGGTTGGCTGCTCAAGAGATGCAGTGTAAGGCAATGTGGTTAGGCTAATTGGGCCTGCATCAAACCAGGCAACGTGGCTAAGTTATTTGCAACCATTGTAAACAAGCTCAAGGAAGCTTGCAGACCAGACTGATATTATCACTTAGCACATCAAATAGCTGATCTATCAGTAGTTGGGAGATTTGTGTACTCATGAGTATCAGCCCTAAACAACATTATTTCTGTGTGTCTGGGATCTCTGTCCTAGAAGCTTTTGAACAATGCAAGTGAATTATTTTGTCCCAGCAAAGCTGTTTGAATATTCAAGATGTGTCCCACTGTAGATATGTAATTTAAAGGAAGCATGGTCAACCCAAAATATTGAAGTAAGCAATGTTTTTGTAACTACTGAAATTGTATTGAATCACCTACTGTTACCACAGAATTTAAGAGTATAAAAATATGATATACTTTTGAGTTTGAGAGACTTTACCAAGAAGGTCTCCAGAATATCTGCCTGTCATGATGAATAAAGACTTCTGAATCACCAGCTTTAGTGTCTCTTCAGTGAATTAGATCACAGTCACTCCAACATTTTGCATGCTCCTCTAATATATTCAAGGGAACATGAGCCCAGTCTTTCACTTGTCCTGAAAAATGAAATCCATTATCTGACTGAATCTCTCTGGGGCTCCCATGACAACTAATTAACTTCTGCATTTCCTTCAGAGTGTTGCCCTGATCAACTTTTGTTAAATTAACGCCACAAAGAGTGAAGGGGCGAGAAATGACGAGGCGAATTCAGCAGATGAGCCAAGATGGAGTGTTGCAGAGTTGTTGCAGAAGGAGTTCCGATGCGAGTACGACTGGCCCGGGAGTGACGTTGGATTGCTCTGGATGCTGAAAGAAGTCAGAGCCTGGGCAGAGGAGATTCAGTGCACATACAACTGGCCCGGGTGCAAGGTTGGATCACTCTGGGTGCCGAACTCAATGGAAGAGCTTGAGAGCGGCTTCGGATTAGGCGACGAAACCTCGGCCCGGATTGAGTTGCTGGTCATCTCCATGGCGCTGAGGCTATGAAGACTACCCCGGCTGCTGTGCTCCATGCCAGCTAATATGATGAACTGACAAGCCAGGCTTTGGGCCTACTCTGGGCTGCCCTGGGGTTTGGATCTGAGGACTGTTTTGGTTGGAATGCTGCTGTTCGCCTCAATTGTTTGCATGATTTTAATTTTTTTTTCTTTAATTGGGCTCCTTTCAGTTTCTTGCTTTGTGGCTACCTGTGAGCAAGCAAATCTCAAGGCTGTATAATTTATACATTCTTTAATAATAAGTGTACTTAAAACTTGAACTTTTGTACAAAAATTGCCATTAGAAGACCAGAATAGGGGTTCATGCGTTTATTTGTTAACTAATAGCCCTGCCCTGTTGACTTTTATATTTACATTCAGTTGGACAACAGAAAGGCAGCCATTTTTGTTTTTAGAATTTTTCAGTCAGACTGAAGCACATATACACAATCCCGTGCCATCTTTCCTTCATTTGTGCCATTAAAATCATTGTCTGTAGGTGTTGTTTCAGTTCATAAAGGAGAACACTACTGAGCAATATTTTGTGTTAATATTATGTAAAAATTTATTTCTGATTATTGGTATAGTGCTTGACCAGCCTTGGTAAGGAATGTTTACATGATGTTAGTCTTCTCAAGTACTTTAAAACCTTGTTTACTCTCATTGTGTATATTTTTGGGTATTTTACATGTAGGTAAGTCTTCTATATTCCTAATTTCTTATGAATACATGACTTAATCATCATCAGTGTGTTGCATTAAATACATATGGAAGGCTTTTTCTCTTTGTTTTACTCTTATTCAATTGTATATGTGAGTGCTGTCCCATAAAGCACTGGGAGCTTGGACACTATATCCTGACTACTGTGTTCAATTGAGTGGAGTTTGGCTTCCTGCTGAATTGTGTACTTCCTACTTCACACACAAGCAGAGCAGTACAGTGCAAAGAGGGGAATGCAGCTGGCCAAATGGCATATGAACAGTCAATGGCAGTGAACAACAAGCATTATGGATGACAGGCACTCAAAGCACACAACACCACAAGAAACACAAAGCTGGCGAAGCAAAGTTCCTGACAACAGTTCTCATCGTAGTTCACTGCGATCATGCAGACCATCAGTTTGTGCTGCAGCAGCATAAGCCAGAGAGAAGGCAGAGGCTGCATGAACCCAAGTTACATTTGCAGAGAGGGAGATTGCCATTAAAATAGACAAGGCTCGGCGAGAGGCTCATTAGGAAACTCTGCATCATGAGTGATTATGTCAGGGCCTAAGCCTTAGTCAGGGTCTTAGCCAGTAGTCTGAGTCGGCCTATAACACAACACTGGATCAAAGGTCACAAAACCCCAATCAATTGACCTCTCATACTTTGCATAGTTGGAAAAAAAAGACAGCAATCAGCACAATGAAGCCAATGGTCACCCTCCAGTAAACTGCTTACAACAAAGCTCAGAAATATTTAATCCTTCACATATGTTACACAACTCTTACCTATCTGTCCAGCAGCAAATAAGAAATCTCCTGACTGTTAAAACAGAGGAGATAATGCCAAGTTTTGACAATAACGATCTACAACAATAGCTAAGGTTCAACATGCCTCAGTACACAGGTAGTTTACAAGTCGGCCATCCAGAGTCTTAAGTCATGATGGATGTGGCAAAATATCTGGCATGCAAAGAGCTTCTGAGCACCGGCCTATCACACTTTGATAATAGTCCAGAAAATTATAGAGCAGTGATTCCCAACGGGGGTAGTACCGCCCCCCAAGGGGAAGGTTACGCATCCTAAGGGGGCATTAGGGGAAATAGAAGTTATCAGGGGGTGTTCAAGATTCTTGGGGAGGGTGCAGTAAGCATCATCCTAACTTAAGGCACGTGACTTGACCCACCATTAGTTTAGTAGGCACCTCCAAACAAAAAAGGATGAGGCCCTGGAACACAGGAAGAACCATAGCTCTGCAGGTGGTGAAATAGAGCCAATCAGTGAACCTGCTGACCCCTATGATTCTTCTTGAGGTCTTCATATGTGCAGTCAAGAACCATCTTTGGGGTTATGAAACCTTACAAGACTGGTCATTTGTGCTAATTGTAATAGTATAAAGGTGGCTTGCCAAACACCAGCTCTATCCTGACTAACATTCAAATTCCAGTCTGAATCCCTGTCAGCGTAATTTTTGCTGTCGTGATCATCTTCATCTTCGCTTCACTATTCCTTTGCATGCCACTACCATTGTTCCATCATTGTCAACTCGCTGCTATCGTCAGCATCTGATACGCATTCCCAGTTTGTGTTAATTCATTTTTTAATTTAGCCCTGTTAATGATGGATATGTATGGTGCAATCTCTGAATCTGAAGGTGGCGAAGCCTTAAATTCTAATCCTGCCAAGAAACAGAAACTACAGGAAGTGCATTAATACAATGTTACATACCTGGAGTATGGTTTTATTCTGTTCCAGTCAGACCACCATGTGTCTTATTTGTAATGCTGTGCTGTCTAATGAAGCTATGAAACCGTCAAGATTGCAGAAACACTTCTGTAAGATACCCTGAAAAGGTTACTTACGGTATTACTCAGTTCCAGAAGATGAAGGAAGCATTTGAAAAGTGTTGCACACTTGAGTCATAGAAGACTAGAAATGACCTTGCTAGTGGTCTCATTGCTTCTTATAACATTTCCAAATGATAGCACAGTGTAGAAAATCATAGAACTGGTGAAACATTAATAATACTCGTTATATCAAAACTGCTCACCACTGTTCTCAAAATGGATACCAGTATTCTAAAATCAATTCCTCTGAGTAATAACTCTGTACCTCGTTGTATTGACGAAATGAGTGAAGACACTGAGTATGAACTATGCTCAGAGCTACAAAAAACAGAATTTGGATAACTGGATGAGTCAACTGTGTGAGACAATGAGGCATTGCTAATGGTTTATGTACAGTTAATCAAAAATGGTAAGGATTATGAACAGAGTATCTTTTGTATAAAGTTAAAAACAAATATCAATGGAGCATCAATGAGCTCAAAATATATATTGAGGGTAAAAGTATTCCGATTAGGAACATGATTTCTTGTGCATCAGATGGAGTACCATATATGGCAGGTCACCATGCTGATTTAGTGGCATTTATGAAAAAAGAAATCCCAAGTCTGTTTGCAATCTATTGTGTAATTTGTCAACATCTCACAACTCAAAACCTCAGCCAGTGACTCTTTCAAGCATGATACTTGTAATATCTGCTAGTAACAAAATTAAAGCTCATCCATTAAATAGCAGAATATTTCACCAGTTGCGTCAAGATAATGATGAAGAGTTTGAACTTTTGCTTCTTCACACTGAAATGTGTTGGCTGTCAAAAGACTGCTGCTTAAACATTTCTTTGATCTTTTTGCTCAAAGTCGACAAGAACTTGGAAAGAAGATTGAACTTCTACGAGGAGATGTGGCATTCCTCGCCAATATGCGCGACAAAATGAAAATTCTAAGTACAAAACTGCAGGGTGAGAATTTCAATTTAATCTAGATAAAAAGTGCAGTGTCCACTTTTATCAGAAAATTGGAAATACATAAGCAAAACATTGGGAGAATCCCTGTATGGAAAGTATGGCACTCTCTCTCACAGACGGTGACTTATCAGAGTATTGCTTACACCTGCAGTCACTGAAGAAGAATTTTCAGAATTAATTCAGGGATTTGAACGATCTGGAAATTCTGGACTGGGTAATCAACCTTTTTTTTGTAATTGAAGAATAGGAAGAGAGTCTGCAAGAAGAAATTACTGAAATTCAGAATGATGAAGAAGCAAAAATGCTTTTCAAAAATATCAGCTTTTGTGGTATGTGGCTACATATGAAATTTCCTGGTCTTTGGAGAAGAGTCAAACTGCTCTTCTTTGCATTTCCTTCCTCCTACCTTGTTGAAAGAGGCTTCAGTGCAGTAAACCACATACTCACAAAAAACAGAAACCACTTGGACATCATTAAGCATTGGGGCTTATGGCTTTTGCCGTCACAACTTGAACCAGATATTTCAACTCTTGCTAAAAACCATCAAGCTCAAGGATCACATTGATGTCGAAGCTGCTGTACAGCACACTGGTACTATGTTAGCTCTAAGTTTAAAGACAAATAAAAATTTTAAGCAGAATAATTTTTCTCTTGTGAGCATATGGTAGACATGCTTTTACACTATGGGGGCACCAGAAAATATGCTGTGCCCCAGAGGGGTGTTGGCAAGTATGCAAGTGCTTTGGGGGGCATTGGGCTAAAAAAAATTGGGAAACACTGTCACAGAGCACTGAAGTCATCCTTTAATAATATTGTACAATTAAAAACCTGGATCTTACTGCTGGTGAGGAAATGGACTGGCTATCAGAATGACCTGGTAAGGACTCCTCAGACTTTATTAAATGCTTTAGAGCAGTTCAGATAGGCAACCAAGCTGCAGCTTTAAGAATGACCTGGGACAGACTCAATGAATATTACAGTGGAGATATGAGAAAACACACCTTTCAAGAAGCTGGACAGCTTTCCAAAGATTGCAAATAAGAATAACTGTAAGTTAAGAGAACTTGGGGATCTGTTAATGGGGCTGCTTTCGGGAAAGGATGATGGCTATCTGTCTGGCTTAGTTTACTAAACACTGCTCGCAGTATTACTCCCATTGTTGAAAAGCTGTCACATTCCTTGCAAGAGAAATGGATTTCTCAAGTTTCGAAGTATAAATAGGAATATAGAACCATGTCCTTCCTTTTCTTTGTTCACTTATTTCATCTGTCATCAAGCTAAATCAAGAAAGGACATCAGCTTTGCTCTTCCTGGCCCTTCAGAGGAGCAAGAAACCTCCTCTAAAGCACAAAAACATTAGGACTCTCCGGTGTCCCTACATTAGATCAATGTCTGCCAACCTATAGCTCAGAAGGAAACTGTACCTAAAGATGACCCAGCAAAACATTGCCCCATTCATAGTAAGCCTCGCCTGACGCAGAAGTGCCTTGGCTTTAGGTTAAAAACCATTGAGGAACAAACGACTTACCTCAAAGAACAAGGGATTTGTTTCAGATGCTGTTCTTTATCATTACATCTCACACGTAACAGCAAGGCCACATTAAAGTGTGATAAATGCAACAACATGTTCCAACCCTGCATCATCGTCCTCCCATGTGGGCATCCAATGTTTTAGATCGGATTTCAAAGCATGACAGGAGGAAGAAGAAACTTTGCCACCTGTGAGCTCTTAATGCACAGAGCTTTGTAACAGTAATCTAGCCATTAAATCCTGTTCCAGGATATGCTTAGTTAATAGTGTATCCTAAAAGGCAATGAGAGAATGATTGTACACTGTGCTCAATAACGAGAGCGACAGATCCTTAGTCTGGTTGGGGTTCTTTGATTGGTTTGGCATCCATCATCCTACAACTTGAAGACCTGTGCTGGTGTAATGGAGAGATCAGGTAGAAGAGCGACAGGTTGTCAGACTGAAGCAAGAGATGGTGGCATTACTCTTACATTTCCAACACGAATTGAGTGTAGTGACATTCCAGGCAATCACAAGGTAATACCACCTCCTGAGGCTGCTCTCTATCACATTCATCTCAAGTGTCTTGCCGAACAGATCCCACATCTAGATGATAAAGCCCAAATCCTACTTCTGCTTGGGAAAAGTACATAAGGTCAGGAAGCAAATCAATGGTCCTGGTAATGCACACTTCACAGCGAAGCTGGATCTAGGATGGTATGTTTTTAGGGTATGTTCACAGACCTTCTGTTCACAGTTTTAAGACAAACATTCTGGAAAACAGGAGACCTTCACAGCTCAGCCTTTGTACAAGTCATGTTAATCTTAAAGGTAAACTCCAATTCACAGCCTCAACACAGTCTCTCACAAAGTCATCAGTATCAGCAGAACAGTGAAGACTGTCTTGATCTCACAGTCTTCAGAGGAACTGAGGAAGATCATAAGCTTGCACTCTCTTTCTAAGATGAACTCTTTCTTAAAGGCTATGGACAAACAGAACTTCCAAGATGAGACCAACAGGACAGATTTTCTCGTGTATGATTGGACATCTTTCCCTACCCCCCACTTTCTGCTTTCCTCAGGGATCGCTCCCTATGCAACTCCCTTGTCCATTCTCCCTTTCCCACTGATCTCGCTCCTTGTAAGCAGAACAAGTGCTACACCTGCCCCTACATCTGCTCCCTTAATACTATTCAGGGCCCCAAACAGTCCTTCCAGGTGAGGCAATACTTCACCTGTGAGTCTGTTGGGGTCATCTATTGTGTTCGGTGCTCCCGTTGTGGCCTCTTGTATATCGATGAGACCCAACGTAGACTGGGAGACCACTTCGCTCAGCTCCTATGCTCCATCCGCCATAAAATGAGGGATCTCTCAGTGGTCACCCATTTTAATTCCACTTCCCATTCCCATATGCCCATCTATGGCCTCCTCCACTGTCATGATGAGGCCACACTCAGATTGGAGGAGCAACACCTTATATTCCATCTGGGTAGCCTCCAACCTGATGGTAATGCCCCTCACTTCTCTATTCCCCATTCCCATTTCTCTCTCTCACCTTATCCCCTTGCCTGACCATCACCTCCCTCTGGTGCACCTCCCCTTTTTTTTCTTACTTCCATGGCCTCAGGTCCTATTAGACTCCCCTTCTCCAGCCCTGTATCTTTTTCACCAATCAACTTCCCAACTCTTTACTTCACCCTTACCCCCTTCCCAGTTTCACTTATCACCTTGCGTTTCTCCCTGCCTTCCACCCACCTTTTTATTCTGACTTCTCATCTTTTTTCTCCAGTCTTGCTGAAGGGTCTCGGCCCAAAACGTCGACTGTACTCTTTTCCATACATGCTGCCTGGCCTGCAGAGTTCCTCCAGCATTTTGTGTGTGTTACTTGGATTATCAGCACCTGCTGATTTTCTCTTCTCTGTGATTGGCATCTCTCCACTTTAAGTCTCCTAGACCATTTCTGCTCAAGAATAGAGACCTTAACTTACCTCTCTTCTCTATGGCGCCTGGTTGATCAAAATTTCAAGGTGAAAGAGCAGTCCATTGCTTTCCTACATGACCCTCCACTGACTGAGGGAAAAGAAAGCTGATATCTACCATATTTGGAGGCTACCACCATGGATAGACAAGATCAAGGTGATTTTCGACTCTCATGCTCAATACAATGGCATCAGTCTGAATGGCATTCTGCTCACTTGACCAGACTTGAATTACAGACTTTTGGGGGTCCTGATCTGCTCTCCTGATGGCAGTTAATGCTAACATTCCGCAGATGTTTCATGTAGAGAGTATATTTACTGGCTGCATCACAGCCTGGTATGGAAACACCAATGCCCTTGAACAGAAAATGCTACAAAAGGTAATGGATATGGTCCAGTCCATCACGAGTAAAGCCCTTGACATCATTGAGCGCATCTACATGAAACACCATTGCAGTAAAGCAGCATCCGTCATCAGGGACTCCCACAACCTAGGACATGCTCTCTTCTCACTGCTGCCATCAGAAAGAAATTACAGGAGACTCAGGACTCACAGCATCGGGTTCAGGAACAGTTAGTAACCACCAGGCTCTTGAACCAAATGGCATAACTTCACTCAGTTTCACTTACCCCATCATTGAAATGTTCCCACAACCTATGGACTCACTCTTCATCTCATGTTCTTGATATTTATTATTTATCATTATTATTTCCTACTTTATGTATTTGCATATTTCTTGTCTTTTGCACACTGATTAAACACTCAAGTTGGTGTGGTCTTTCATCGATTCTGTTATGGTTATGGATTTATTGACTATGCCCGCAAGAAAACGAATCTCAGGGTTGTATATGGTGACATATTTGTACTTTGATAATATATTTACTTTGAACTTTGAAAGGGAATATGCAGCGATGGATGACTTACTTACCGGTAGTTAGTGCCTTCGGCCCCCACTCACCAACCACACAGACCTGACTTTGCACAACACACCTGTGAGCTCATGCTTCTTCCCCTCTTCTCACTCTCTTATTCTGGCTTCTGCTCTCTTTCATTCCAGTCCTGATGAAGGGTCTCGGCTCAAAACTGTTTATTTCCATCCATGCCGTCTGATGTGCTGAGTTTCTCCAGTATTTATTCGTGTGTTACCCCAGTCCAGCATCTGTAGTCTTTGTGTCGGCCTTTTTTGGGGGGTAGAGTAACCTCTTTAAGGTTAAAGGGGAAAAATTTAAAAGGGCTTGAATGATAACACAACCCTTTCCACACAGAGGGTGGTATTTGATGAGCTGCCAGAGAAAACTGTATTAATGGATACAATGACAATGTTCATAAGACATTTGGACAGATACATGACCAAGAACGGTTGAGAGGAAAATGGGCAAGCAAGTTGTCCATTAGTTTACATGGACAACTGGATCAACATGGGTAAGTTGGGCTGAAGGACATGCTGCCCAATTTTCTGACTAAGTGAGGTAGGCAAAGGAAATTGATGAAAGCCATCCGGTAAACTTTGCCCACACAGATTTTGACAAAGTCCTGGTTCAGTGGTAAAAGAACCTGGGCTCCAAGACAAACTGACTAATGGGATCCAAACTGATTCTATGATAGGAAGCAGAAAGATCAAGGATGACTTCTTAATGGGGATCAGGCCAGTGGTGTATCACAGGAATTTAGCTAGAACCTTTGTCTTTTCTTATATTAACAACTTGGATGTAAATGTAAGAGATTTGATTGGGAAGTTTGTGGATGACACAAACTGGCGTGGATTATAAGCGACTTTGTCCAAGTCTACTGGATAGAGATCAGATAAATTGGGAAGGATCAATGGCAGTTATAATTTAATCCCAACAAGTGTGAGATAATGCACTCCATGAAATCAAATAGAAGTTTAAGATTTGCAGTAAACAGCAGCAGATGAAGGAACAATGACAGACATACCCAGGGATCCAAGTACCTCATTCCCCAAAAGTGGCAGCACAGATCAATAGGGTGGTCATCATCATCAGTAATCACTTGTAGTCAGGTATGATTCTTCTCCTGGTGGCTGATCTGGTCAGTCGTGGGCTTTGAGATGACTGAAGAGGCCGATCCATGATCCACAAGTCCTATTACAGTGTTGGCAAGTGTAGGTCATTGAAGTGATGGTGGGTGTGGCTGGCTGGCCCTTTCCCAGTCTCCCCTTACTTCGAAGCCACTCAGTTTCAGAAGCACAGTGGAGGTATTCTTTGAGCTGTGCAGTCCCCTCATAGACAGTCCTTCTTCAGATTTTCCTATCCTGTGCTAATTTCTCGCATCCATTCAGGTTGATGTGGCACTTCCTCAGGTGGGTCTTGATACTGTCTTTGAACCACTTTTTCTATCCTCCAGGAGTGCACTTTACATCCTTGAGTTGGCCAAACAGGAGTTGTTTAGGGAGGCAGTAGTCAGACATATGGATGATGTGACCAACCCATCACAATTGGTGCTGAGTCATAATTGTGGCTATGGAGTTAATGTTAGAATGCCTGTTTTTCCAGCTAACTCTCAGAATCTTTTGGATGCATCTTTGATGGTAAAATTCTAAGGGTTTTATGTGCCTGCTATATGACTCCACTCCATATAACAAGGAAGGGAGGACTATAGCTTTATAGACCAGAGGCTTAGTGTTGGTCTTAATATCCCAGTCTTCAAAAAACCCTCTTTCTCAGCCTGGCAAAAGCTCCACTTGCACAGCCTATTCTGCAATTTATTTCAAGGTCAATGGTGGCTCTTGAAGAAAAAGTGCTGCCAAGATATGGGAAATGATCAGTTTTCTCCAGAGGGATGTTGTCAATTTGGATGCCTGGAGGTTTAGCAGCTTGATCTGGAACAAGTTGGTGTAGGACCTGGGTTTTCTTGATGTTTAGATTAAGTCTCAGGAGCTTGTATGCTCTGGCAAAAAGCATTCATTATACACTGCAGATCCTCCTCAGAGTGAGCTATGATGACATTGTCATCTGCATATTGGAGCTTCAGGATGGAATTAGTTGACACCTTGCTCTTTGCCTTGAACCTGTTAAGGTTAAAGAGTCCCCCATCTGTCCTATAGGGAATCTGGACTCCTTGTGGGACGCCTTAGCCTGTGAGGTGAAGAATGGTTGCAATGAAAATGGAAAACTGAGTTGGGCAAATGGTGCACCCCTGTTTGACCCTGGTCTCAACCTTAAAAGGTGTTGTTTCAGAGCCACTGATGCTGATGATTGTTGCACTTATATCATTGTGTTACGAGCTGCAGGATCTTGAGCTATTTCTCTGGGCACTCAATTTTACACAGCACTTGCCAAAGGGCAGGATAATTTAGAGTCAAATGCTTTTCTAAGGTCTATGAAGGTCATATAAAGCGAGAGATTTTTTTCCCAGGCTTTCTCCTGCAATTGACATGCTGTAAAAATCATGTCAGATATTCCTCTGGCTGGATGGAAGCCATACTGATATTCAGGCAGGAAATCTTCTGCCAGAGATAAAAGGTGAAAATTCGGGTGAGTACCTTTCCTGTTGTAGAGAGGAGGGAGATGTCTCTATAGTTTCTGCAGTCAGCTTTGTCACCCATTTTGAAGAGTGTGACAATCAAGATGTCCCTGAGTTTAACAGAAATCTTCTCCTGGTCCCAGATCTTGACAAGCAGGTCATGAATATGATTTAAAAGTTCTGTGCCATCTACCTTGAGGATTGCTACTGGAATTCCATCAGGCCCAATGTCCTTGTTTTTCCTCAATTTCTTGCAAGCCATCTGCACCTCTCTGATACAAGGAGATTCACTCCTGACCTCCTTCATGGGTCATTGTGGGAGCTGGCTGATGACTTCAATGTTAAAAACGGTGTTACGATTAAGAAGCTCCTGAAAGTGTTCCTTCCATTGAGAATTGAAGGCATCATCGTCCTTTAGCAGCTTTTGTCCTTTTTTGGAATGAAAGAGGTTTAGGCCACAATGGTTTGGTCCATACGCTGCCTTAGTGGCAATAAAGAAACCCCTAATATCACCAGAGTCAGCAAGCTGCTGTATTTCTAGAGTCCTCTCAGTCTACCACTGATTCTTTATTTCCCTTACTCTATACTGGACTACGGCCTCAGCTTTGGAATGGGCTTCTCTTTTTGCCTTGCATTTGATGTCCATCACCAACACCCTGTTCTGCTGGAGAAATAAGGTGAAAACTTTGTGGATTCATCCCCATTGAAAGACTTGGCAATTTATAGATTATGTCATTGTCGGAGCAGAGATCGCAGAGACATAAAGAGTACAAGAGCCATAATCGGTGCTGATGATGGCTGGACAGGCCATCGGCTTACTCGCTCACTAATGACCATCAAAATCATGGTAAGAGTAGAGTGAGAAAGAAGCTGTGCTGTCCCAGGTTCAACATTGAGAGCCTAAAAGACACAGTGAAGGTACATCTCCAGGCTGTCCTTCCTGAAAGACTCACAAAGCAGTATCTGGAGGACATTGAAGCACACTGGACCACACTGAAGACCACCATCCTTGATACTTGTAAAAACATCGGATACACGACCAGGAAAAACAAAGATTGGTTTGATGAAAATGACAATGAAATAGAAGAGCTAATCTACAACAAAAGGAAAGCTTTCTGTGTCTGGGAGAAGGACATCAACTGCAAGGCAAAAAGAGAAGCCCACTCCAAAGCCAAGGCCATAGTCCAGCATAGAGTAGGGGAATAGGGTGGTAAAGGTTTAGGACAACAAAAAAATTACATGATATATATCAGTGATAATAAACTTGATTCTGAAAGCCTGTTTGTTCTCCCTGGAGTGAAGGATGCTAAGGGGTGACCTGATAGCAGCACAAAGGATTATGAGAAATACAGATGGGGTAGATAGTCACATCTAACAAATGGCAGCTTTTGTTAAGATTGTAACACTGAAAACAAGTGAGCACAGCTTAAAGGTGAGATTGGGTACCCAATGGACAAGAGTATGTATAACTGAAATGCACTACTAGAGATGGCGGAATCAGATATACATGTAATTACTAACTCTGTGAGAGACACTTAAAGCAGCAAAATTGAGGCAAATATGGATCCTAATGCAATGTGTACTCTCACTGGATTAATTAGTTTTCATCATGCAAATTTTGAACTTCAACTTTTAGCTTTAATGATTTTCACATAATGCAGTGTTTTTCAACATAGAATCTGAAACAGAATCAGAATCAGGTTTAATATCACTGGCATATGTCATGAAGTTTGTTAACTGAATGCCCAAATGGGGAATATTTACATTACTACTTTGAGAAAATGCCACATCACTCCTTGTGTTTTATACACCTGAGACTAAACTAGAAGACAACTGCCACAAGATTGTTTTTACCCGGAGCTCCGTGTCTATTTAAGGAATGATCTCCAGACAACCATTTAGAAGACAAGCCTTCATTAAAGCAAGCACACCTAGAGCTTCCTTGTCCTTTCATCTGCACTTGCTGCATTTTATTTCACTACAAGAACCAAGACAAGCATGATTCGCTGTTACAACAAATTAAGTACATACTTTGCTGCTTTGTGTGGGCTGCATTTGATAACTGGGAAGTATCATCTGCCTTGATGCTCAATTGAGGCATTAGTCAACTTCCACCCCAGCCTGAATACACACGTAGCACCTTAAAACACCTCAGACAATTGACTATGAAATCATTGAGGGTTCGTTGGTCCAAGTAGAACATCACTTAGGGGATCTACTCAAACATAATATTTAGCAGGGATTGACAAGTTACTCAAGAGGAAATCCTAAACAAGCATTCATGACAAAGAGTGATCCTTGCTGATAAGTTATGCAGCGTTGGCTCTGACCCACTTTTCACACCCCATCCTTTTAATTTACTAATCCTAAATCAAAAACAGGTGTGCTGACTCAAATAACACCATCAGTCCTGCACTCTGATTCAAGATGTATGTAACAACGTTTGAGTTGTAGGGGAGGAGGAGTTATGGAAAAGGTTATATTCTAATTCATGAGTCCTCACAAAATTACTGTCAAAACCTCTTTTCCAAGGCAACATGCTACTGCAAGAATTTATAGAACTGATAAAGTGTCTTTGGGTCATACTTCCTCCAGGAGGAGAAGGAGTTACGGAAAAGCTGGCATTCGAAGTTAGACGACATTAAAGGACTTCTGAACAATGCAGATTCCTGAATCCAGAATTTCAGAGGAGCTATGGAAAGAGATCTTCAAAACGAGTAGAAATTGTAATGGACAGTGTTCATTTCTGCTTATTTGACATGACTATGAAGTAATGAACCTAATTTCATGACTGTTAGGGTGGATTCTGGTGATAGGATATATAGTGAATATTAATTTCAGCAACAACCAGTCTTCAGACTGGAATGTGGATTGCAGATTGAATTTAAAATGCAGCTCTGAACAATGGTCTTCCTGGAGTTACAGACTGGGGATTAACATTCATTTTGGGTGTCTGGAGTGTTGGTGTGAAGATGGAAATGTTTGAAAATTATATGTAATCCAAAGGAAGCATTGTAGATGCATTGTAACTATAGAATTGCCCTGCTGTTACCTTTGATCTTTAGCACAAAAAATGTCACGTAATATTGGGTCAGGGAAACCTCTTTTGCCAGAGTGTCTCAAATTTGATGCCTGCTGCTCGCTTTGCTGTATCAAGACTTCTATATCCACCAGCTTCAGTGTCTCTCAGTGACTTTGTTCACAGCCACATTACACTATGTATAACATTGCCTTTCTTACCCATTTAAAATCATCCAAGATTAGTAATTATTGCTTATTCAAAAGCATATACTTCACATTTCACCTCTCAGACACAACCTATCTTGTCCAAATTCCTGTATTTTTAAAGTGCAGTTAACTGTTTGATACGGCTGTGGATGTTGCAGCAAAGCAAGAGTTAAGATAATGTCCAGGCTAGGATGGTTTACGGGAACCCACGCAAGTGAGGCCTTTGAAGACAAAGTTGAAGAGTAAAGTTTCCCAGGCATATCTCTTCATGAGATAGTATTGGGATGACCCATGCATTTGCCAGTCACTCTTCCCGTTTTGGTTAAACAGATGGACATCCATACTGTTCTGCCCCCGATGTACTTGAGCTTGGTGGCCTCTATAGGTGCAGTTCACTTTATATAAATATCACTTACTGTACACAGACTCTTTTTCTGATTTGAAGCACACAGAGAAGACATCCATCTCCATCCACTCTTTAATTCCTTTGAAATAGCAATATTTTTTCACAAAATATTCTCAATAAAAACCCCCAAAAAAACTTCAGCCTTGGGTGATTTTGAGAAGTTGTTCAGCTCACTGCATATCTGTGCTTACATGCACAATGAGGGCAGCAGAGTGAAAAAACAGGACATCCTCAAGGGCATCGCTTGTGGACTGCAGACAGGTCTGAACACCGCAGGCAATAATGTGAACTTCCAACCCAAGCAACTTTCAATTGCCAAGATGTGGAAGTCAGGTCAGAATGCAGCTAATCTGCCCGATCTTCACAACGTTCAAGCAAAACCACAATCAGCATCGCTGCAGCACGAGCTTGTGGCAAAGCTGCAGCAGCACAAATGAAAGCAGAGTATGCTAAGCATGAAATTGAGTTGCAAGTGAAAACAACAATGCACAGAGGCTACATTAAATGTGCTGAAGCAAGAGTATGAAGCTGAGGCTGTTTCAGCAGAGGCAAACATGTATACATAGAACATAGAATAGTACAGCACAGTACAGGCCCTTCAGCCCACAATGTTGTGCCGACCCGCAAACCTTGCCTCCCATATAA
The DNA here is from genome assembly GCF_963921235.1 of Mobula hypostoma. NCBI lineage: Eukaryota > Metazoa > Chordata > Chondrichthyes > Myliobatiformes > Myliobatidae > Mobula > Mobula hypostoma. The sequence goes on from NC_086111.1 coordinate 19,788,387, forward strand.
GCCCCCACCTTAAATTCCTCTATATACCTGTCTAGTAGTCTCTTAAACTTCACTAGTGTATCTGCCTCCACCACTGACTCAGGCAGTGCATTCCACACACGAACCACTCTGAGTAAAAAACCTTCCTCTAATATCCCCCTTGAACTTCCCACCCCTTACCTTAAAGCCATGTCCTCTTGTATTGAGTAGTGGTGCCCTGGGGAAGAGGTGCTGGCTATCCACTCTATCTATTCCTCTTATTATCTTGTACACCTCTATCATGTCTCCTCTCATCCTCCTTCTCTCCAAAGAGTAAAGCCCTAGCTCCCTTAATCTCCGATCATAATGCATAATCTCTAAACCAGGCAGCATCCTGGTAAATCTCCTCTGTACCCTTTCCAATGCTTCCACATCCTTCCTATAGTGAGGTGACCAGAACTGGACACAGTACTCCAAGTGTGGCCTAACCAGAGTTTTATAGAGCTGCATCATTACATCGCGACTCTTAAACCCTATCCCTCGACTTATGAAAGCTAACACCCCATAAGCTTTCTTAAGTATCCTATCCACCTGTGAGGCAACTTTCAGGGATCTGTGGACATGTACCCCCAGATCCCTCTGCTCCTCCACACTATCAAGTATCCTGCCATTTACTTTGTACTCTGCCTTGGAGTTTGTCCTTCCAAAGTGTACCACCTCACACTTCTCTGGGTTGAACTCCATCTGCCACTTCTCATCCCACTTCTGCATCCTATCAATGTCTCTCTGCAATCTTTGACAATCCTCTATACTATCTCCAACACCACCAACCTTTGTGTCGTCTGCAAACTTACCACCCACCCTTCTACCCCAACATCCAGGTTGTTAATAAAAATCACAAAAAGTAGAGGTCCCAGAACAGATCCTTGTGGGACACCACTAGTCACAATCCTCCAATCTGAATGTACTTCCTCCATCACGACCCTCTGCCTTCTGCAGGCAAGCCAATCCTGAATCCACCTGGCCAAACTTCCCTGGATCCCATGCCTTCTGACTTTCTCAATAAGCCTACCGTGTGGAACCTTGTCAAATGCCTTACTAAAATCCATATAGATCACATCCACCGCACTACCCTCATCTATATGCCTGGTCACCTCCTCAAAGAACTCTATCAGGCTTGTTAGACATGATCTGCCTTTCACAAAGCCATGCTGACTGTCCCTGATCAGACCATGATTCTCTAAATGCCCAGAGATCCTATCTCTAAGAATCTTTTCCAACCGCTTTCCCACCACAGATGTAAGGCTCACGGGTATGTAATTACCCGGACTATCCCTACTACCTTTTCTGAACAAGGAGACAACATTCGCCTCCCTCCAATTCTCCAGTACCATTCCCATGGACAACGAGGACATAAAGATCCTAGCCAGAGGTTCAGCAATCTCTTCCCTCGCCTCGTGGAGCAGCCTGGGGAATATTCCGTCAGGCCCCAGGGACTTATCCATCCTAATGTATTTTAACAACTCCAATACCTCCTCTCCCTTAATATCAACATGCTCCAGAACATCAACCTCACTCATATTGTCCTCACCATCATCAAGTTCCCTCTCATTGGTGAATACCGAAGAGAAGTATTCATTGAGGACCTTACTCACTTCCACAGCCTCCAGGCACATCATCCCACCTTTATCTCTAATTGGTCCTACCTTCACTCCTGTCATCCTTTTTTTCTTCACATAATTGAAGAATGCCTTGGGGTCTTCCTTTACCCTACTCGCCAAGGCCTTCTCATGCCCCCTTCTTGCTCTTCTCAGCCCCTTCTTAAGCTCCTTTCTTGCTTCCCTATATTCCTCAATAGACCCATCTGATCCTTGCTTCCTAAACCTCATGTACGCTGCCTTCTTCCACCTGACTAGATTCTCCACCTCACTTGTCACCCATTCTTTCACCCTACCATTCTTTATCTTCCTTACCGGGACAAATTTATCCCTAACATCCTGCAAGAGATCTCTAAACATCGACCACATGTCCATAATACATTTCCCTGCAAAAATATCATCCCAATCCACACCCGCAAGTTCTAGCCTTATAGCCTCATAATTTGCCCTTCCCCAATTAAAAATTTTCCTGTCCTCTTTGATTCTATCCTTTTCCATGATAATGCTAAAGGCCAGGGAGCGGTGGTCACTGTCCCCCAGATGCTCACCCACCGAGAGATCTGTGACCTGACCCAGTTCATTACCTAGGACTAGATCTAGTATGGCATTCCCCCTAGTCGGCCCGTCCACATACTGTGACAGGAATCCGTCCTGGACACACTTAGCATACTCTGCCCCATCTAAACCCTTGGAACTAATCAGGTGCCAATCAATATTAAGGAAGTTAAAGTCACCCATGATAAATCTTCCAATTCTTACCATCACTCTCACGTAGCACTGGCAGCAATCCTGAGAACGCCACCCTTGAGGTCCTGTTCTTCAGCCTTCTGCCTAGTTCTCGAAACTCACACTTCAGGACCTCATCTCTCTTCCTGCCTATGTCGTTGGTCCCAACATGTATCACGACTTCTGGTTGCTTTCCCTCTCGTACCAGGATGACGTGCACCTGGTCAGAGACATCCCGGACCCTGGCACCCAGGAGGCAACAAACCATACGGGTGTCCTTCTCACATCCACAAAATCTCCTGTCTGCTCCCCTGACTATAGAGTCTCCAATGACAACAGCTCTCCTCTTCTCCGTCCCACGCTTTTGCACCACCGGGTCAGACTCGGTGCCAAAGGCCCTGCCACCGTAGCTCACACCTGGTCAGTCATCCCCGCCAACAGTATCCAGGACGGTAAACTTATTATTCAGGGAAATGGCTACAGGGGTGCTCTGCACTACCTGTCTGCTCACCTTCGCTTTCCCCCCTCTGGCTGACACCCAACGACCTGCTTCCGACAGCCTAGGAGTGACTACCTCCCTGTAGCTCTCATCTATGACTGCCTCATTCTCCCTTATGAGTCGAAGGTCATCCAGCTGCTGCTCCAGATTCCTTACACGGTCTTCCAGATCGCCCAGCCGTATGCACTTCTGGCAGTTGTGACTCTGCGGGAGAGGGGCGTTCCCCCAAGACTGCCACATCTCACATGAGAGGCACATCACCGTCTCGGGAGACATTGTAAAGACTAACTGTGAGCAAGCCTGTCCTCCGCCTCTTCTCGTCGAAGCCTCTCGAGTCAAAGCCTCAAAGCTCCACTCCTTCACTGGCCCACTCACTCACTGGCCGCTTTCCACAGGCCACTTCGCTTGAGCTATCCCTCTATTTATCTGTTTGAGCTTTTCAAAATGCTTGGTCACCTGACCTCGATTGCCCAATCAGCTGCTTTCTGCTGAGTCTGAGCTTTTGAAATCTTGATTGTCTAATCAACGGTTTTCTGCTGATCTTTTCAAATCTTGATTGACTTGACTGCACAGACCAACTGCCAAAACTGCCAGAATCTCTCGAGTCAAAGCTCCACTCCTTCACTGCCCCACTCACTCACTGGCTGCTTTCCACATGTATGAAGCAGCAGACAAATGTATGAATTCCTACAAGAAATAAATCTCACGGTTCTATATAGTGATGTATATGTACTTTGATAATAAATTTACTTTGAACTTTGAACTGTGAATGACTTAAACATTTGTAAGTCTATAAACAGAACCAGTCAGGCTTTGAAACATAGAAAACATGCAGCACAATACAGGCCCTTCGGCCCACAAAGCTGTGCCGAATATGTCCCTACCTTAGAATTACCTAGGCTTTACCACAGCCCTCCATTTTTCTAAGCTCCATGTAGCCATCCAGGAGTCTTTTAAACGACCCTATCGTTTCCGCCTCCACCACTGCCGCCAGCAGCCCATTCCACGCACTCACCACCCTCTGCGTAAAAAACTTACCCCTGACATCTCCTCTGTACCTACTTCCAAGCACCTTAAAACTATGCCCTCTCGTGCCAGCCATTTCAGCCCTGGGGAAAAGCCTCTGACTATCCACATGATCAATGCCTCTTGTACACCTTTATCATGTCACCTCTCATCTTCTATTGCTCCAAAGAGAAAAGGCCAAGTTCACGCAACCTATTTTCATAAGGCATGCTCCCCTATCCAGGCAACATCCTTGTATATCTCCTCTGCACCTTTTCTATGGTTTCCACGACCTTCCTATAGTGAGGCGACCAGAACTGAGCACAGTACTCCAAGTGGGGTCTGACCAGGGTCCTATATAGCCGCAACACTACCCTTCCATTCCTAAACTCCATTCCACGATTGATGAAAGCCAATGCACTGTATGCCTTCTTAACCACAGAGTCAACCTGTACAGCAGCTTTGAGTGTTCTATGGACTCGGACCCCAAGATCCCTCTGATCCTCCACCATTAACACTATATTGTCATCATATTTGACCTACCAAAATGAACCACCTCACACTTATCTGGGTTGAACTCCATCTACCACTTCTCAGCCCAGTTTTGCATCCTATCAATGTCCCATTGTAACCTCTGACAGCCCTCCACACTATCCACAACACCCCCAACCTTTGTGTCATCAGCAAATTTACTAACCCATCCCTCCACTTCCTCATCCAGGTCATTTATAAAAATCACAAAGAGTAGGGGTCCCAGAACAGATCCCTGAGGGACACCACTGGTCACCAGCCTCCATGCAGAATATGACCCATCTACAGCCACTCTTTGCCTTCTGTGAGCAAGCCAGTTCTGGATCCACAATGCAATGTTCCCTTGGATCCCATGCCTCCTTACTTTCTCAATAAGCCTTGCATAGGGTACTTAACTTGCTAAAAATCCACATACACTACATCTACGGCTCTACCTTCATCAATGTGCTTAGTCACATCCTCAAAAAATTCAATCAGGCTCGTAAGGCACGACCTGCCTTTGACAAAGCCATGCTGACTATTCCTAATCATATTATGCCTCTCCAAACATACATAAATCCTGTCTCTCAGGATCTTCTCCATCAACTTACCAACCACTGAAGTAAGACTCACTGACCTATAATTTCCTGGGCTATCCCTACTTCCTTTCTTGAATAAGGGAACAACATCCGCAACCCTCCAATTCTCCAAAACCTCTCCCGTCCTCATTGATGATGCAAAGATCATTGCCAGAGGCTCAGCAATCTCCTCCCTCGCTTCCCACAGTAATCTGGGGTACATCCCGTCCAGTCCTGGTGACTTATCCAACTTGATGCTTTCCAAAAGCTCCAGCACATCCTTTCTTAATATCTACATTCTCAAGCTTTTCAGTCCACTGCAAGTCATCCCTACAATCACCAAGATCCTTTTCCGTAGTGAATACTGAAGCAAAGTATTCATTAAGTACCTCAGCTATTTCCTCCGGTTCCATACACACTTTTTCATTGTCACACTTGATTGGTGCTATTCTCTCACATCTTATCCTCTTGCTCTTCACATACTTGTAGAATGCCTTGGGGTTTTCCTTAATCCTGTCCGCCAAGGCCTTCTCATGGCCCCTTCTGGCTCTCCTAATTTCATTCTTAAGCTCCTTCCTGCTCGCCTTATAACCTTCTAGATTTATATCACTACCTAGTTTTTTGAACTTTTTGTAAGCTCTTCTTTTCTTCTTGACTAGATTTACAACACCCTTTGTGCACAATGGATCTTGTACCTACCATCCTTTCCATGTCTCATTGGAACATACCTACTCAGAGCCCCACGCAAATATCCCCTGAATATTTGCCACATTTCCTCGGTACATTTCCCTGAGAACATCTTTTCCAATTTATGCTTCCAAGTTCCTGCCTGATAGCGTCATAGTTCCCCTTACTCCAATTAAACATTTCCCTAACTTGTCTGTTCCTATCCCTCTCCAATGCTATGGTAAAGGAGATAGAATTGTGATCTTTATCTCCAAAATGCTCTCCCACTGAGAGACCCGAGGTTCATTTCCCAATACCAGATCAAGTACAGCCTCTCCTCTTGTAGGCTTATCTACATATTGTGTCAAGAAACCTTCCTGAACATACTTAACAAACTCCACCCCATCTAAACCCCTCACTCTAGGGAGATGCCATCACAACAGCCAATCGATCATACTAAAAAGATGCCTAAATGCATATGGGCTATAGAAAAGACAGTACCTCAGTTCTACATAGAGAAGCTTCCCTCACTACTCAATCAAAATATCTTTCACGTAGGCCAGGTATTGACAGTCAGATCTACAGCAGCAAAGATCCACAATGGCCCATTTTGCATTTTTACCGCAGTGAAGACTTTAGTCTAGAGTTACTACTTAAGGCAGTTCCATCTGCACAGACATGGACAAACTGAACTTCCATCCACACCATGACACACATTCAGCAAATCAGTCTCCAAAATGCTCTCATTCAGGGGCTGCAGATGTATTCAATTTGGCTCTGTACCCTGCTCGTCGAGACCTAGTCACAACGAGACTAAAAGAGTTTGACAACTAGTCTGCCAAATATCTGTCTGGTTTCTCAATGTCGAGAATGGGCTAAGTCTCAACCCTAACAACGAGCTATACCTTTTCTGTAGGTGGCTTGGTGGGGAGTCACTACAACATGCAAAAACAGTTAAGGTGGTTCATATTAATAATCCAGGAAAAGGTTTACAAATGAGGCTGGATACATGCTATGGTTATCCAGAGGCAATTGAGGAATCCCTCTTCAGTAGACTTGATAATTTTCTAAAACTTTCACACAAAGAACTGTAGAAGCTACAGGAGCTTACAGATCGGCTGTTGGAAGTACAAGCAGCAAACAGTGAGAGCTACTTACTAAACTTGAGTTTCTAGGGCACAGCAAGGGCAATAAACCCCATAATGGAGAAACTACCAAACAACATCAATAAACCCCATAGTGGAGAAACTACCGAACAACATCAATAAACCCTACAGTGGAGAAACTACCGAACAACATCCAATAAACCCCATAGTGGAGAAACTACCGAATAATATCCAATAAACCCCGTAGTGGAGAAACTACCAAACAACATCCAATAAACCCCATAGTGGAGAAACTACCGAATAATATCCAATAAACCCCGTAATGGAGAAACTACCGAACAACATCCAATAAACCCCATAATGGAGAAACTACCGAACAACATCCAATAAACCCCATAATGGAGAAACTACCGAACAACATCAATAAACCCCGTAATGGAGAAACTACCGAACAACATCCAATAAACCCCGTAATGGAGAAACTACCGAACAACATCCAATAAACCCTGTAGTGGAGAAACTACCGAACAACATCCAATAAACCCCGTAGTGGAGAAACTACCGAACAACATCCAATAAACCCCATAAATATATACACACATTCTTTTGCTCTCTCTCCTTTTTCTCCCTCTGTCCCTCTGACTATACCCCTTGCCCATCTTCTGGGTCTTTTCCTCCCTCCCCCTTTTCCTTCTCCCTGGGCCTCCTATCCCATGATCCTCTCATATTCCTTTTGCCAATCAACTGTCCAGCTCTTGGCTCCATCCCTCCCCGTCCTGTCTTCTCCTATCATTTTGGAACTCCCCCTCCCCCTCCCACTTTCAAATCTCTTACTAGCTCTTCCTTCAGTTAGTCCTGACGAAGGGTCTCGGCCCGAAACGTCGACTGTACCTCTTCCTAGAGATGCTGCCTGGCCTGCTGCGTTCACCAGCAACTTTGATGGGTGTTGCTTGAATTTCCAGCATCTGCAGAATTCCTCATGTTTGCCCCTACCATGGTTAGTAAAACTGAAGTAAAAAACTCTAATATGAACCCCGACAAACAATGTTCTATCCATATGAAACTTCATCTCTTAAGGAAACACAAAGGATTCAGAGAAAACCCACTTGCATGCTGGGGACACTTTCTAAAAGAGCACTCAATAGGTTTCAAGTGTTGTGTTTCAACAGCACATCAGACAAAAGATTGTAAAGCTGTCATACACCGCACTGAATGCAACAGTAACCGACACATATTATCAGCACTTTGGGTTATTAATGGTTCCAGTACACCCAGAGCAGAGGATGGCGGGGAGCCAGCAGAGCATCCATCACATGTACGTACTTCCTCATCCACAGAGGTTTCTGGGGAAGGTTTCCAAAGCAAATCCTGCTCTAAAACATGTCTCGCCAACACCTACCCAAAAGGATATCTTGAGCAAAAAATTGAAGTATTTGTGATATTAGGTCGTTAGAGCAATGTGTCATCAGCAAAATCAACATGGAGTCAATAAGAGGAGAGGTCTGCTTTCCCTTGCCAACTCTCATTATTAAGTTTCATTAGCTTCTATTAAAATATTTTCATCTATTTAAGCATTTGAACTAATTGCAGTCATACTAATTTCAAAATCAACTGGAATACAAGCATGAGCAACTGTTAGATGTAAAGAGAATACATCAGCTCTCACCCAAATAACATTGAAACCTTTGCTACAAAAGAGTCTTACTTCTCTTAATGAAAACTTCATTCACTGTAAAGCATAGGAAACATATGGAGATTTTCAAATAGAGATCCTTAAACAAAAAGCGACATTTAATCGTTTTTGATCAGATGACGAATTCAGTCCTACTTTTAATGCTCCAAACTTAATATCTAATGTCAGGTAACATTTGGGTGAGGAAGTAATTAAACAATCTGATCTGCTCAGCACAGTATAATGCTTTATTTCAAATGCTTCTTTGGACTGACTCAGCAAGCTTCTACATAAACTTGCAACTTGAAGCAGTCAAGCCATCTGACTGCTGAGAGACAACAGTCTATAAACCAGTTGCCTTTTAATTGCCAATTCACTACCACTGCATTTTAACTACTCAATGCAGTGAGATAGACAAGTTTACTTTGAGATAAAACAATCGTGAACTAAGACCAAAGTATGATAGTTGCTACAGTACAACTATGCTGTATTAAAATTAAACTTACTAGAATTGTGAAAAGAAAGTGATCATCAACATCAACGTTAATCTCAATTTCAGCAAGATTCCTAGAACAGTAAACAAAATTGAATTCTTTCAATGTTTCACATCTCTTTGCATGAAAATTGGCTTTCTTGAGGTATTAATAAGAAGGAAAAATATCAGAAAAATGTGTGTTTGTCTAGACTTATTTACTGGAGAAGTGAGATATCAAAGGAGTTAGATGAATCCCACAGAAAAATTAAGTGTACAAAAGTTGCTTGAAAAGAAGGAGACAAAAAAGAGGCAAGATAATGGTGTCTACTAATGTTTAAAAAAACAGTACTGGAATCTGAGGATGAAATAGATGACTGTAACTCTCTATACCCACTGTCTCCCTCAGGCACAGTTACAACATTGCCCACACCAAGTGCCACTTGAATACTCAGTAGCCGAAGCACGAGCCAGAGCACAACAACAGTCAGAGGCTCCCAATAGGAGACGCAGGGTCTACTAGGTGGAAGTTACAAAGAAAGCTAAGTGGCTGGGGAATGGGCACAATATTAATTTAACTATTTTATGGACTATCCTTATGTATTGTAAGGGTTCAGTTTTGTGGTTGTTGAATGTCTCACCACCACTGTGGCCTTGAATGTAACAGAACTGGCTGCAGGAGCTTTGATTACCACTAGGGGAGCACATCATGGGACGCAGTACTGCGGGAACAGCCATGGGAACATGAAAGTTCACCACAGGACTGGGACTCATGAAGAGTGGTGACAAGTGACAAGGGATGATTGGTTCTAGTTCTGTGGTTTGAGATGGTGCTATGTGTTGGTCTTCTTACTGCAGCATTTCATATCAGTGGAAAAGGGTATAAATGTAAAGTGGTTGGGTGGGGGGAGAAGGAGTGCTTGGGAGTAGTTTTTCAGGGCCTCACTGATGGCCTGGTCATGAACAGCAACTCAGATTGAATAGGAGGTATACTACAGTGAGAGGGGCCCACGCATGCCTAGATAAATATTTTAATGCTTGCTCAGTTCTGTCCTAATAAATGTTCTTTTGTACTTCTAACTAAGTAATAGGAGTTTGTGTCTTCCTGTCTCGCCGAGTTGGATCTGAGAACCTATTTTTTTAACAAAATACCCCACAACTGCCTGTAAATTGTAGAAGATACAGAAAGCAAATGAAAATGTTAACAAATGTATAGAACACATACTGTATGTACTGTATTTCAAGATCTTTCCAGAATAACCCAAGGTAGGGATGTCCACCTTGTTGAATGTTATCGAAATGGATAGCAACCTAGGATGAAGGAGTATTTACTGTTACTTGTGTGGGATACAAAGACAAAGTTGCCTAAATCTTTTTTTTGTGACATTCTCAAAGGCAATTACGCCAGAAGTCTAAGCCCATTTATTTGTAGGTGATAGTGACAAGGTACTTGAGTCAGTACTAGCGATACCTCACGTCCACAAGCCTGGGTTGAGGCAGAGGACATGGATGTCCGGAAGGGTTTTTTTTTAAGCTTACAGAGGACCTGACCACTGGGCTCGAGTGCTCTCAGCACTAAGGCAATTAGCAGTTTCTGCCTCTACCACCACCTGAAGTTACAAATTGACTTTAAATAATCTATTTGATCCACGTTGCCAGCCATCACTGCGACATCGGAATTCTACCTGTCATGAAGCTCTGAATTTGTCATTCCCTTGAATAGAAGTGGTGTTGGCCAGAAAGAACTAAAATCTGCAAATCAGAGAATAGGAATGAGGCGAGGGCAGTGGAAGCAGACAAAGCAAGTGAGGGTTAATACCTGTAACACTGGCCAACAGCTTGATTTCTGAATTGACACTGGAGTAATTTCTTCCACAACTTGTGCTTCCGATTGGTCACTAGCACCATTGAGCTATGAGTCAGTGAGCATTGTGGGACTGTTTCTCAAAGGTTGATCTATTGGATCAAGTGGCATACATAATCCACTGCACAGCAAATTACTCCACTGAAGGCTCAGATGACTTGTCAGAGGAATCCATATGGAAGCTATTTTCAAACTATCACAGTTAAGTCTTTCTCTCTTACTAGTTGCACCCTCTGCATGTGTCCTGAAGGCATTGTCACTGCTATGAAATCATCAGCTAATGCAGACCGACTTTTAAAATGCTGCCTGGCGTAAGTCCCCATGTTACTGTTCATACAAAACTACCATACTGCTCAAGGGACTTGGGACTAATGGTTTACTGTCTTAAACCTGACAGCAAAAGCTGTCTATACTAATCCAGAAGGAAGCCTTTACGTTTTCTGAGGCAGTTGTCTATAAATGCAATCACACTTTGTACTTCGAGCCGGGTGGCCATCTTTTTGGCCTCATCTTTCCAGCCTGAGATAACGAAAGTTCAGGAACCCATGCCAGGCACCTGATCCACCTTGCCATACACCAGGATGGCATGCCGATGCATTTTGTAAATGGTTACACCTCCGCGCCCAGCCGGAAGCAGGTGTGCCTGTTCTAAGAGGTGTCCGCTCCACTGGCTTTATCGACCATGGTGAGTGGGGGTGACTTCATTACACCATCGAGGAAAGGGGTCACTCCAGTGCCCAGAGTGACCGAGCATCACTGCGGATGTTAAGGGAACTGCTCGTTTCCTTTGACTTGGTTGGTGTTTGATTCCTGCGCTTTCACAAGGAGGTCTGAAGTGGAGGAGGGGAGGCTCATGGATTGATCATTTGTATATCACCAGGACACACATCTCCCAAGTGTCAGTGGTCTCCATGCAGCTGGTTGTGTGCTCAGACCACCATTAGGTCAATCAGCTGCCTGCATGGATGGAGTCCATGTACCAACATTTCAACAACAGGTTACTGGAGGTAGGCCAATTTCAGGATTTATTCCATCAATTTTTGGACTCATGGAGGGAAGAACAGGGGAGTTTCCCCTCACTGAGGTTCTGGTGGGATGTGGATTGAGTAAATGGCAGGTATGTGAGATCGAGTGGCTTGAAAAAGATGTGCTCAACTTGAGTTCTGGCTGGGGCCGGCCACTGACGATCTGCTCCTCTGGGAGGAGCGCCCGAGGAAGAAGGCAGCCCTGAGGCACCTACAGCTTGTCAAGTCCTGAGGTGCATTTATGAGGTCACTGGTCCAGATGCTACAAGATCAGGACAACCTCTCACCCTTCTTCCACAGGCAGCTTGTGGAGCTGCTGACGGAAGATGACTCCTCTGTCACAGATCTGGATAGAGTTATTGCAGAAGTGCACTCCTGTTATGAGACTCTGTTCTTGCCAGACTCTATCATTGACAGGGTGGACAATGTGAACCTTTTTGGAGCTCTGCACACATTCAGACTTGGACCACCCTGTGTCTGATTGTTGTATGCTGCTGCAGATGGCCTTGTTAAAGTCCGGGGTCCCTGGCAGCGCCCTTGCGCTTTGGGAGCGGGGTGCATCAGGGGTGCTCCATGTTGGGGCAGTTGTACTCTGTTTGCGTGGAGCCATTCTTGTGCCTTCTCTGTGAGAGGTTGATGGGTTGGTTAGACGCAAACCTGATATGGATGTCCTCCTCATGGTCACTGACCCTGTTGAGGATACAAGACTGCCAGCTGTGTCCTCTGCAAGAGTCAACTAAGAAAATTGTGTTGGTCTTTTGGTAGCTCAGTAGTGAATGGACTCCCTGACAGAGGGGCTAAGACCCTTTGGGTGGAGCACCATGAAACTCTTCTTTCAGGGAGTCTATTTCAGTTCCTACTGAGGAGGCCTAGCTAGTGAACTGGTGGGACTTAAGGATGGAAGTCTCTGCCTATTTGATGCTATTTTATACTGGGGCAAGAACGTTGGTCATAAGTCAGCTGGTAGCCTGCATGATCTGGTACCGGCTTGTCACTTTAGTCCTGCACACTGTTTCTGTCCAGGACTGAGAAGAAGGTGGTGGACTTCTTCTGGGGCACACAAGACAGTGGGCCTCTCCTGCGATCCTGAATCAAATGATTGCAGAGCACAGTCCGATATTGGTGTGTCTAATACCCAGTTGGTGGTGTCCACCCTCAGGACCTTGCAAAGAGACCTGTACGCTGGGCACCCTTGGAGATGGCATGAGCTCTCAACCCACAGTTTGGGGTTTAGTTACATCCAGTCAGGGTGCTCCTGCATGAGTGCAGGGTAGTTTCTCTGGCTATAAGGGGACTTATCTCCATCCCATTGTGGAAGCTCAGAAGTGTGCAGGGGTACCCGATGAACTAGCTCCTACTCAGCCGGAAATGCTCATGAGACCCAAGCCCTGAGGTTTCTCCCAGGAGAAGGACCAACATAACATGAATCATCCTGAAAAGATACCCCCTATTAAGTTTCGCAACACACCGAGGCAGTTCTTGTACAGGCTGCTCCTGCACACTTTTCACTTCCTTGCCCTCGTCTACCGACTGGACATACCATTGCAATCTGTTCTACACTCCAGCTGTGGGGGAGGTCCACAGTGGAAGTTATTTATGCAGGGGTACTTCCCTATATAATTGGCTGTGGGTGTACAGACATGTAGTAACTGAGATGCTCCTGCACAGCTGGAATTTTCTGTTATAAAATGTTAAAATAATTTTGAAATCACCCTAATACAATTATGAAATTATGCTAATGTAACTTTGAAATCTACACTAATATAATTTTGAACCATGTAATTAATTGTGTTAATTTTCTGAATACATGTACCACAACCTTTACTTTAAAACATCTTAAAGCATCAACATATTTACATTGTCAGTGTTTCAAGATACAACAGTTACAAATTGTAACAATACACATAGAATGGAAGTCAGTAGTTTATTGTTCATAAACAGCCAGCCCGCTGAAAACCAATGCCTTCTAGTCAAAAGATTTTACTTTTGCCATTTTACATGTCAATTGTTCTGACTGCCTAACATCGTCTGTGTTCTGAGTTGTGTTTGTTTGATATGAAAAATCCTATATTCTGACATTTTGCTAAGTAATCTTTCAAAAAAATCAGAATCTAATACGAATTTTATTTTTACAAATTGTTAGAACGAGGTAAAAATTTGTTTCTATAAAATTGTTCGTCTGATAGTATTTTTTATTACAAATTATAAATTTTTCAATCTAGCTTGTTTGCTCATTCATTATGTGCTGTTATATGATGTAGGCGATCATGCTCTTTCCGTAACCATGATTATTCTTGGCAAATTTTTCTATAGAAGTGGTTTGCCATTGCCTTCTTCTAGGCTGTGGCTCTCATTATCAAGTTCAAAGTTCAGAGTAAATTTATTATCTAAGCAGCTCTATCGACAGCAGAACTGCACACTGTCCCTTTCATGTCACAAGAAGTGTAGGCATCTACATGGTAAACAGTGATCTGCCGCTGTGTCAATGGCCAGCTGGGACACCTGAAATCTACCTGATGTGAAGTTCTGAGCTTGACAATCCCTTGAATGTAAGTGGTGTTGCCCAGAGATCATTACCAGATAAGAAGCTATTTATTTAGTTATCTAAATCTACAGGCTTGTAGAAAGAACAGTCTGTGATCTGAAGCGGCCTGGATGCAATGTTTGGCTGACTTGGCCAGACTGGTTTGAACCAGTCTGAATTGCAAAGAACAAAGGGAATTATCCAGGGCACAAGTCTGGAATGTGGGGCAGGTGGGGGGGGGGGGAAGAGCTATCAAGTAATACTTCTTATAGACTTGGACCAGAGCCAATGAAAGCAGATACAGGTTGGTCAAATGAGCCTGCGCCAATGAAATCAAGATTACAGATTGATCTGATAAAGTAAAAGGTAAGAAAAGAGGATTTCGGGAACACAGACAGCACCGATTTTGTGGAGACCAACCATCGCAAAACTGATAACACCGTGTCAGAAACATGGAGTTTACATTGGGATCAAGAGGAATGCCTGGCCATAGACTTCTTTTCCCAGGTATTCTCTCCGTGCCGAAATGAAGATTATTGTTGAGGGTTAATACCTGTAACATTGGACACCAGCTTGATTTCATAATCGGCACTGGAGTAATTTCTTCCACAATTGAGCTTCTGATTTGTCACTGAGCTATGAGTCAGTAAGCATTGGGAGACTGTTTCTTAAAGGTTGATCTATTGGATCAAGTGACATACATAATCCACTGCACAGCAAATTACTCCACAGAAGGCTCGGATCACTTGAAAGAGGAATCCGTGTGGAAGCTATTTTCAAACTATCACAGTTAAGTCTTTCTCTCTTACTAGATGCACCCTCTGCAGGTGTCCCAAAGGCATTGTCACTGCTATGAAATCACCAGCTAATGCAGACCGACTTTTAAAATGCTGCGCAGTGTAAGCCCACATGTAAGTCTTCATGTAACACCACCATATTGCTCAAGGGACTTGGGACTGATGGTTTATCATCTTATGCCAGACAGCAAAAGCTGCCTTTACTAATCCAGAAGGAAGCCTTTCCGTTTTCTGAGGCAGTTGTCCTTACATGCAGTCGCACATGAGTTTGGACAGTTATGGAGACTACATGGATTCCTCACCTCTTTGGGGACCCCAATACTGCATTATGAAATGTTTGCAAATCTTCTGCAATTGTCATTATTAAGTGCATGGCTCGTACCAACAGAAGTGATGAAGTATTTGGAAGTAACGAACATGCCGATTCCTCTGCTAAAGCAGCAGGGGCAGACACCTATGAGCATGTGCTACCCCAGGCTGCAAACTCTTTCCCAAATTCTGTGGACCAACTTGTACCATTACAGTGTGATGCATCAGAAGCTGAAAATCCTTCATGAACCAAAACACACAGTGCACGACTCACTCCAGTGATCATCCTGTTAAGCCCTCTGCTTTCCTTTTTTGGCTTGCCCTCGTGGTACATGTGTTGACATATTAACAGCATTTTTAATTCATCTCATCTTCTTTCTCCTATCAGGCAGAAAATACAAAAGCCCAAAAGCATTTACACCAGGCTCAAAGCCAGCTTCTGTTCCACTGTTATTTGACTTGTGAACAGACCTCTTCGCCTCACAATCTACCTCGTTATGATTTTGGATATTGTTTACTTGCACTTTCTCCCTGGCTTTTACATTTTGTTCTGTATTATTATTGTTTTAACTTGTTCTGTCTCAATGCACTGTGTAATGGTTTGATCTCTATGAACAGGATACAGGACATGTTTCTCACTCTCTTGGTGCATGACAATTAAGAAAACCTAACTGTGGTAGCTAGAGCATGGCAAGAACAGGTCCTTTGAAGAGTAATGTGCCCCGACAACCGACAAGAGTACAAATGTAACACCCCAGAGAACAGTACGAAATGCCAGGGACATGAGCAGACCAGGCCAGATAAAAATAACAATGAAAGACAGGAAAGCACACAAACTATTAAGGACAACTTTTGAGAGATGTAGATCTTCTTTTGTCCTGACAGTAAAATCAAGTATTTTAAGGTATTAGAAAATGTAGAGAGCACCTTCCTAGCTAGGAAAGATAAGATCAAAACCATACAGCCTAGGAACCATAGATTAGTGGAACAGGTTTCAGTTCCAACGTAGGAAGAGGTTTGCACATAGAGGGGTGCTTTTAAAAGAATGCAGGAGAGATATAGAAGATACCTAGATGGCTAGGCCAGGGAATTAATGGCGGGGGGGGGGGGGTTCCAGCTGAGGTCGAATGCCCCATTAACCTGGAAGAACTTGAGCTCCATTGTAACTCTCAGGTCGTGGCCTTGAACAATCAAACAGATATTCCAGGGTTCTCCCGTGTTTAGAACAGGCTGACGATGTTCATTTAATTTCTGATATACATTACCGCGACTGAGATTTTGAATGGTATTGTCAGTTTTAACAAAGATACTATGGCTAGCCCAGACAGATTTACTCTGAATGCTGTTTCCAGTATGGACAACAATGTATTGTCAATTCTCTTTACTTCTTGGATTGAAGTAGTTAAGTACTTTCTTTAATGAAAAAGAGAGGGACTGTGCTAATCCCGAAATTTTGAGGCAATGAAAATTTAAAATCTGTGGACAACTGGTGTCCCATCACCATTGGTTTGATGCTTCTGATATTGTTCTCGAAGACTTTGCTCCAGTAGTTGATGGATGTGTTTGTCCATCAGAAGGGATCTGTCTCAATCACCCCGACTAAGTCAAAAGTACAGTATTGCAATATTAAGCAATAGGAATAATGGGATCAAGAAGAACCATAAAGAACTGGTTGATTTTATAGACCTTTCAAAGGCATCATTAAAGCCTTAGGTGAGATAGGGGTTGGTGCCCATTTTGTGAACCTAATTTAAGACACATAAAAGGACTTCCGCACTTTGTTTGATAATGGAAAGACCAAAACTGGGTTAATCCCTATTTCAAGAGAGGTTAAGCAAGGTAACCCGCTTTGCTGTGTTTTGTTTAACATTTGATTATGTTTGTTAACTAGGACTGCGTCTTGTTCTATCTTGTTGCCGATGATCTGTCGTGCATTAGCTTGGCCTTCACTGATGACATTGCCCTTGTGAGTGATTCTCACAAGGGCATGTCCAAGAACCACAATATTCTAGACAACGTTGTAAGATAACAGGTCTTGGGGTTAAACTCAATAAAACAGCGGGATTCATTTGATTTGTAAAGTAAGGCACTCATTTTAATACCACCGATAAACGGCTTTTTAACAAAGGTGGGGTCAATAGTATAGCAAAATATCTTAGCACCAGGATAGGCCCCTGGATTGGGTGTTCTGGCCACGAATAGCAGAATAAACTCGTGGGATAGAGTACGAGTATCTTGAGAATTAAGCTCAAGCCAAACCAATAGGTAGAATTTTTTAAAACATACACCATCCATTGATTTCATTATTCCTTAATACTTAACAAGGATCTCCAGGCCATCCCCATTAAGTTGGACCAGACAGCCAGGGGCTTTATTAAAGAATATTTACACCTCTTCAAGGGGTTTGATGATTAGTTTTTATGGTGACTGATCATTTGAAGCTTCAAGATTTAGAACTACTTGTGTTTGTTGTTGTCAGTGTTATCTTGAACACTATTCTGGAAAAATATGATTTATGGGCTTTTCATTTTTATCTAAGCTGTAACTATTTACATCTTACAGAATTTGGAGCCACTGTTCCACATTCTTCACATTAAGAGGACAAGTATATTAGAAGTTAGATTTGGTGCAGGTTACCCCTAAAACATTTAAACTTTTATGTTTAGTCTAAACATTTACTTACTTACTTACTTTACTTTATTGTCGCCAAACAATTGGTACTAGAACGTACAATCATCACAGTGATATTTGATTCTGCGCTTCCCACACCCTGGATTACAAATATTAAATATTAAAAATATTTAAAATAGTAAAAAACAGTAAATATTAAAATTTTAAATTATAAATCATAAATTGAAAATAGAAAAATGTAAAGTAAGGTAGTGCAAAAAAACCGAGAGGCAGGTCCGGATATTTGGAGGGTACGGCCCAGATCCGGGTCAGGATCCGTTCAGCAGTCTTATCACAGTTGGAAAGAAGCTGTTCCCAAATTTGGCCATACGAGTCTTCAAGCTCCTGAGCCTTCTCCCGGAGGGAAGAGGGACGAAAAGTGTGTTGGCTGGGTGGGTCGTGTCCTTGGTTATCCTGGCAGCACTGCTCCAACAGTATGCAGTGTAAAGTGAGTCCACGGACGGAAGATTGGTTTCTGTGATGTGCTGCGCCGTGTTCACGATCTTCTGTAGCTTCTTTCGGTCCTGGACAGGACAACTTCCATACCAGGTTGTGATTCACCCTAGAAGAATGCTTTCTACGGTGCATCTATAAAAATTAGTGAGGGTTTTAGGGGACAGGCCAAATTTCTTTAGTTTTCTCAGGAAGTAAAGGCGCTGGTGGGCCTTCTTGGCAGTGAACTCTGCTTGGTTGGACCAAGTCAGGTCATTTGTGATATTGACCCCGAGGAACTTAAAGCTTTTGACCTGTTCCACTTGTGCACCACCGATGTAATTTGTGGCATTTATTGATAATAACTACATTTTGTTCTCTTCCCCTGCCCCATATTCTACAACAAATGTAAAACTTCCATTCATTTTAGAAATTGAGAATTCTCTGTTGAGATTTAGCCATCACAAGAGCAGTATATTGAACAGGACAAAAATATTTACAAGTCAAGACAGCACAAAGCTACAGTCTCTGTCGAGATTGTGGCTCAGATTTAGTTATTTTGTTAGGTTCATAGGAATGGTTTTGGGACAGCGAGTGGAGTTAGGGGTCAGGCTCATGTTTAGGGACAGTGGAGTTAAGACGTCAGGCTGGAGTCTAGGCCCTCGCTCCAGGCTCCGAGACCAGTGACATGGACGTGTGACAAAGAACTTCAGTGGATGGATGTTGGGCTGGCATCGCTGTGGACAAAGACGAGCGAGGATGAAGACTTGTGGCCCCCTCAGGTCGGCGGGTCCTAGGATCAGAGGTCCATGCAGGCAGAAGGCACAAGGGCCAGTGATTCCCCTAGGTCAGCAAGTCCACAATTCGAGGTCTGGCTTCAGGTTCCCAGTATCAGTAAGTCTGAAGTTTGAGGCCTGACTATCAAATACTGACGTCGACAAGTCCAGAAATTGAGACCCTATGGCTGAATCCCTGGGTCTGTGAGTACACCGGAGTAGTCGGAGGCTGACAGTCTGCAAATCCACTGGACTGATTGTATGTGTGAGTAAGTGGGTGGGAGGGAGCAAAGGGACTTGTTTAGCTGTTGTTTTGCTGCTTGCTGCTGTTATGCTGAACTTTGTGGACATGCTATGTTGTTGTCAGAATATGTGGAGTCACTTGTGGTCTGCCCAAGCAGATCCTTATTGGTTGTTAATGCAAGTGGCACATTACACTGTTTGTTTCAATGTGCATATGATAAGTGAATCTGAATAATGTTTCCTGCACTCCTTAGATGTGTAACTACTTATGTACATCACCAGCAGAGTTTCCACAGAGAGCAAAGAATCAGTGGCCAAATTGTGGGAGCAAGATTCCACTGATTGACCTGTTAGAAACCCACCCTGCAACAGATGCCAATTTCAAAGGTCTCTGGTCACCTCAAAATCCATTTTCTCTTTCTAATCATACCACACAATCCATGTACCAAGAGACTAATTTTACTCTAGCATAAAACCCCTAAACATGCTGATTAGCTATGCCTGCAAACACAATTAACTGGCCAACAAGCCTGGATGCTTTCCCCCCACACTGTGAACAAGAGATGATTAAATCAATAAAGATATTTAAAGCTTTACATTAATTTAGATAGTATGAATAGGGGAAGTGTTGCAATGATCAAACTTGAGCCACTCCATTAACCTGCATTAAGGGGTTACACCAGTAAATAACATTTCCTTTTTTTTTGGTGTGTGCCTGCGTGCGTGCGAGTCTGTGCATGTGTGTCTGCGTGCGTCCGTGATGATGTCTTTTTCATGGCTTTTACAAGCCGCGGAGTGAGGGAGAGACTGTGTGGTGCGCCACTCCTCACACAGACATTTTCTCGCAGTATTTTTCCACTTGTTTTACGAGGTCGAGTTGCGACCTTGACACTCAACGCGGCACGGATGGAAAGTGTACTCGGGACTGGGAGACTGCTTTGCTGAACATCTACGCTCTGTCCGCCAGAGAAAGCAGGATCTCCCAGTGGCCACACATTTTAATTCCACACCCCATTCCCATTCTGACATGTCTATCCACGGCCTCCTCTACTGTAAAGATGAAGCCACACTCAGGTTGGAGGAACAACACCTTATATTCCGTCTGGGTAGCCTCCAACCTGATGGCATGAACATCGACTTCTCTAACTTCCGCTAAGGCCCCACCTCCCCCTCGTACCCCATCTGTTACTTATTTATATACACACATTCTTTCTCTCACTCTTCTTTTTCTCCCTCTGTCCCTCTGAATATACCTCTTGCCCATCCTCTGGGTCCCCCCCCCTTGTCTTTCTTCCCGGACCTCCTGTCCCATGATCCTCTCGTATCCCCTTTTGCCTATCACCTGTCCAGCTCTTGGCTCTATCTCTCCC
This sequence comes from Mobula hypostoma, assembly GCF_963921235.1. Taxonomy (NCBI): domain Eukaryota; kingdom Metazoa; phylum Chordata; class Chondrichthyes; order Myliobatiformes; family Myliobatidae; genus Mobula; species Mobula hypostoma. Next base: position 19,809,247 of record NC_086111.1, read on the forward strand.
TCTCCTGTCTTCTCCTATCATTTTGCATCTCCCCCTCCCCCTCCAGCTTTCAAATCCCTTACTCACTCTTCCTTCAGTTAGTCCTGACGAAGGGTCTCGGCCTGAAACGTCGACTGCACCTCTTCCTAGAGATGCTGCTTGGCCTGCTGCGTTCACCAGCAACTTTGATGTGTGTTATTTACATTTCAATCTTTGAATTCCAATTTGACTAATCTTGAAAACCCTTCCCAGACTTTTCACATATTCCCAGCATTATTTTTAAAGGGAAACCTTATTTGACTACCTTTAACTAACTATGCATTAATCAGTTTTGCAGATTTAGTAGTTCACGTGGTTATGCAAAACAAACTCACAAATGTTCCAGGCTTTATACTTTAAAACTTGAGGGAAAAAAAGACTATTTAACAACCATTGACCTACTGCACCAGCACATACACAACACCTAGTGTCACTTTATGTACACACAACCCAGGTAAGTGTGAGGTGGTTCATTTTGGTAGGTCAAATATGATGGCAGAATATAGTATTAATGGTAAGACTCTTGGCAGTGTGGAGGATCAGAGGGATCTTGGGGTCTGAGTCTATAGGACACTCAAAGCTGCTGCGCAGGTTGGCTCTCTGGTTAAGAAAGCATACGGTGCATTGGCCTTCATCAATCGTGGGATTGAGTTTAGGAGCCGAGAGGTAATGTTGCAGCTATATAGGACCCTGGTCAGACCCCACTTGGGGTCAGTTCCGGTCACCTCACTACAGGAAGGATGTGGAAACCATAGAAAGGGTGCACAGGAGATTTACAAGGATGTTGCCTGGATTGGGGAGCATGCCTTATGAGAATAGGTTGAGTGAACTTGGCCTTTTCTCCTTGGAGTGACGGAGGATGCGAGGTGACCTGATAGAGGTGTAAAAGGTGATGAGAGGCATCGATCATGTGGATAGTCAGAGGCTTTCTCCCAGGGCTGAAATGGCTAGCACGAGAGGGCATAGTTTTAAGATGCTTGTAAGTAGATACAGAGGAGATGTCAGGGGTAAGTTTTTTTTACGCAGAGTGGTGAATGCGTGGTATGGGTTGCCGGTGACAGTAGTAGAGGCGGATACGATAGGGTCTTTTAAGAGACTGCTGGACAGCTACATGGAGCTCAGAAAAATAGAGGGCTTTGGGTAACCCTAGGTAATTTCTAAGGTAAGGACATGTTCGGCACAGCTTTGTGGGCCAAAGGGCCTGTATTGTGCTGTAGGTTTTCTATGTTTCTATTTAGTCTATGTACGAGTTCATCATACATTGCATTTTATAGGATTGATTTTATAGTTACTGAGTTGTTATGTTCTTTACACTATGCTTTTTACGCTGCTTTGGATGTAGAATAACAATCATTTTGTTCTCCTTTACACTTGTGCACTGAAGAATGACATATAATCTTTAATCTAGAAACTGGTATCCTATTATTGTCACCCTCACCATCACTGACCTTAACAACCCTGGGGATCTCCTATCTACTGCCACCAACCTCAGTTCCCTCACCCCGCACCTCCCGTTTCTATAATCTACCCAAGGTCCACAAACCTGCCGGTCTAGGTAGACCCATTGTTTCCGCTTGTTCCTGTTCCACTGAATTCATATCTGCTAACCTCGACTGTTTTCCCAACATAGTTTGGAAAACCACTTCACCGAGCACCTATGCTCCATTCATCAGAAAAAGAAGGATCTTCCAGTGGCTACCCATTTTAATTTCACTTCCCATATGTCAGTCCACAGCCTCCTCTACTGCCCTGATGAAGCTACACTCAAATTGGAAGAGCAACACCTTGTCTGGGCAGCTTCCAACCTGATGGCATGAATATCAATTTCTTAAACTTCCAATAATGCACCCTCTTCCCCTTCACCATTCCCTTTTCCCTGTTTTATATCATCTCCTTTCCTACCCATCACCTCCTTCTTTACTTTGTTCCATGGCATTCTGTCCTCTTCTATTATTCCACCTTCTCCAGCCCTGTATCTCTTTCACCAAACAACTTCCCAGCTCTTTACTTCAACCCCCAGTTTCACCTATCGTTTCCCTCTCCCACCCTCTAACTCTGACTCATCTTCTTTTCCAGTCCTGATGAAGGGTCTCAGCCCGAAACACAGACTGTACTCTTTTCCATAGACGCTGCCTGGCCTGCCGAGCTCCTCCAGCATTTTTCGTGCGTTGCTTCGGATTTCCATCATCTGCAGACTTTCTCTTGTTTGTAATTGCCCTATTACTGCAGGCAGGTTACATGGTCCGTATTGCACAGACAATACTTACCAAATTTTGATTTTAGCCATGACTAATTACAGTTTTACTGTCATTATTGCTTTGTGGGGGCTCACTATTAGTCATGTCCGTGTAATTCGGACTAACAGCTGCAAAGGGGTCTCGTTTAATCTCAGCAATTTCCAACACATTTCAATAAATTCACTTGAAATTGCGCCAGACGCACCGTCCTTAACTTCCCCTCGGTATAATTCAATGTAGTATAAACCATAGCACTTTAAAAAATAAAATAATTTAAAATAATTCCTATATATAATCACCCCCCATTCAACAAACTCTTTACCGACCCGTACGTGCAAAAAGTCGACGACGCCCCTACACACGAAACGGAAATATCACGTGATCACCGCGGTGCTCAGCCCGCCTCATCCTCGTGCCTGACGTAACCTCTTCCCCGATTGGTAGGATCGATGCCGTCTGGACGGCAAGCTATCACGTGAGCTTCCTTGAACCGCCTCAGCGTCCGCGCTCCTGTTCTCCACCCAGCTTCTATCACGTGGTCTTCCACCAGGGCCCGCCTCCTCTCACGTCACACGACGCCATGGTTACGCTTTCTTGGGTTTGTTGGTTCGGTTTAAAACGAATTGTTGTGTACATATGATTGAAAAACAGTTAAATAGTAAATTCTGAATTAGTAACTCAATGGTAAGATATTTTTCTGATGTTTCATCATACTTAAGTAAATAAGCGATTGTGTTAAACCTTAGTCGTCAGTTTAATTAAGGTAGTCATTTCCAGCCAATTTTTATTATTTGTTCTAGATGCAATATTACTGAATCCTTCCAATATAACAACTGCTAGTATAATGTCCACGTTACTAAATGTATTTAGTGTTTATGTCAATTTTGCATAGGGACTAAATATAATTATTTTGAGGAAAGATCTCAACCGAAACGTCGACGGTCCATTTCCCTCCGATTGACAGCCATGACTGTCCCGCTGAGCTCCTCCATCATTTTATATATCGTTTCAGATTTCCAGCATCCGCAGTTTCCCACTTATGAATGAAGTAATATTCTAATGTTAAGAACCAGTCCCACGCAAATAAAATTCCTCTTCCTTTCTTATTTTCCTCAATGTTAGGTGCTCCGAATAAAATTCGCATTACAAACCCTGGAAGTAAGAATTATAGATGCCAGCTGGTTAAAAGGAGGTACTGAGTTAAAAATCCACTTTATGAATGATTATATAACAGGCACTAACCCAAAAAAGCAAAAATATTTCGATCTTGTTTCCCACCCTTGTTCATGAGCCCTGTATTCCTGCACCAGACGTGATTATTATAGCTGGCACCTTGAGTTTCTACTGGTTGCTTTGCATTTAGATAAATTGTATAGTTTCACCCTAAAGACTGTTTAAAATTCATTAATAGTTAGTACTATGCAAAAGAACAATTGGAATGGTTACTTTTAAGTGGAAATTGGAGATAAATCCTATGATGAAGCTGTAGGTACAGTGGATTTGGGTTAATTGGGACACATCAGGACCAGTACATTTTGGCCCAGTTAAGCAGCTACCCCAATTAGCTGAAGTTTCATGAAAATAGTTAAAAAGCTATATTTTAAAAAAAAGACAAGCTAAGGTTTGACTGAGTTATGTACTTAAATGAAATACAGGACAAATTAGAACACTAACAAAACTACTACACTATAAAACTGTTATAGTTCCTATCAGTTATCAATAGAAGAATTAATCTAGTGTACGCTGTCGTGCTCCTTTGACTGTAAATGAACAAAATCCATGCGGACACCTGGTGCAGATAGCTAACAATGTTCTTGATGATTGTATCCTCCAAATCTTCATTTTTATTGCAACATTCTAGATGACTGTCAATATCTTCAAATTCTTCCTAGTTCTTAACTTGGAGTAGGGAAATTGTTTCATTTTCACTCCCAGCTGTTTCTGGCATCTCCAAGCCTGAATGCTTAAAACTGCAGTAAGAAAACTGTTCTGAATTGTCTTACTGTTTATTACTCACCAACTATCAGCGACAAAAATCATTGGCTTTTGAACACAAACATGCAAGTGAAGCTATTTAAAAATTGTTCATTCTAAGCATGGTGCATGCAAATAACACTAGTTAGAAACTGTTCAGCAATAGTCTCCTGTCCCAATTAAGCAGCACAGTTTCCCAAATAAATGAAGGGAATCCCAACTATTTTCTCGATTAGTTTTGTTCTCTAAGAGGTCAGGGCTGCCCCAATTAACCGATGGCCCAATGAGCCATAATCCACTGTATATGGAGATCTCACTGCTATAAACGTTTGTGCACTGCTCCTTTTAATACAGGGATATCTAATATTAGAATACAATTAACTTATTAAAATTTTAATGTAGATTATGTTTGAAATATTTTCTTTCACCATCTTCATATTTTATAAATGTAATATTTTTAAATGTTTCCTGAATTATTTGAAACTTGCAATTCCCGTCATTTAGTGGAAATGAATAAACTGTCGACATCTCAACCCAAGGCGTGGACTGTTTATTTATATTCATAGATGCTGCCTGGCCTGTTGAATTCCAGCAACATTTTGTGTGTGTTGCTCTGGATTTCCAGGATCTGCAGAATTTCTTATGTTTATTAATTCCCATCATTGTTTTTATGTACAGTTCTACTTCAGGGTTCAGTGCTCCGTATTTCAGTAAGCATATGGTAATATCTAACACCAGTCTCCTGTTCTACAGACACAATTAAAATGGCGGATAACTGCATTGCATGCATGATCAAAAGTCCAGTCGCACTACAGAGTGGGGATTTGAAAACAGATTCTGCAAAGCCTGGTGTGTTTGTAATTGAGGTGACTTTTCCAAAGGAGAGAATTGCTAATGTATGTGAGTTTTGTGCCTTCAATGATCAATTAAAGGGCAAAAGTGAGAATGGAAAACTACTAACTTACTGTATATTAAATTAGATCATCATTGTAGGTATAGGTATTTAATGGTGCATGCTGTAAAGGGGCTGGCTGGCAAAAGAAGCTATGTAATTATTGGTAAAACAGGTAGAAGCCTGCTTGATGGAGACGTTGAGCTGCAAACTCATACCAGCCAATGAGCTATTTGTCCCATAGATCCTGTATTCTTGTAAAGATGGCTTTTGGAATAAAGCAGCTGAAATTAGTTTTCAGTGGTGGGATATGCATATAAGAGGCATGTTAAGTCAGGGGAGAAGGAGTCCGGTGAGTGGAGCACCTTGTGAGCAGAAGCGATCATGGAGATGGGAATGGCTTGCCTAAGATTTTTTTTAAATTCCTAAACCTGTATTTTGCTACTGATCTTGGAGAAAATGGTCAGCAACAACGATGGTATGGATCTCATATCCAGCCATTGGCCGCCGATAGGAATTGGTACTCAGAAATCGCTGATGTCCGTAGGCAGGGTAAGCGGCCAAGTGCATAAAAAATTCTGCCCTTTACCTTCTGCTTTCTGGCTTGCTATTTGTACAGTTATTTAAACATTTCAAAGGATAAAAATTTCAGTTTTAAGATACAGATTAAAGTAAATTCTGCCATTTACTTTCTGCTTTCTGGCTTACTATTTGTACAGTTATTTAAACATTTAAAAGGATAAAAATTTCAGTTTTAAAATACAGATTAAAGTAAATTCTGCCATTTACTTTCTGCTTTCTGGCTTGCTATTTGTACAGTTATTTAAACATTTAAAAGGATAAAAATTTCAGTTTTAAAATACAGATTAAAGTAATATGCAAAATATTTGTAAACTTTTAAGTTGAATATATTATTTCAAGAGTGGAATTTTAACATTTTTCATTTAATGTTGTGTACACATTTCTTTTTTGGGTCCAGAGAGGATTGTTTATGAGCAATTATAGCCTAAACATGTATTAAAGTTTGGTTAAATGCACAAAAGTGTTGCATTTTAGTATTTTTAACTGCAAAGTATTTTTAATACCATGTGATTAACTTGGAAGTGGCAGTTACAATCAAAAAGAATAAGAGAAAATAATATATTCTGGCATGCTTTGAAATAAAAGGCTGACTATATCCCAAAATCTACCCTATTAAGGATGAAAACCTTGTCCCTTTTTAGAAATGCTTCATTTTAATACAGGGCATACACTTTGTGCTACTTTCTTCTATAATGATTGAAGAATTACTGTTCTCTTTTAGTTATTTTATTGTTGCAAGCAGTCTGAATCTCATTTAATTGATTAACTTAGACATGCTGTTTTTCTTTCCAAATATTTCAATCCATTCCAAATTTACCATGTTTATTTACTTTTAATGTACCCTTTGTTTCAATTTTATTTTATTGTTTCCATCTACTTATTTGAACTGCTTATTATTTCAACTTTTCAATTGTTTGTTAACTCTGCTTTGTATTGCTGTTCACTGACCAGATTAAGAAAATCACATTTAAGAATTATTATACTGCTTTCTTAACAATACGCCTTCAACAACGAGTGTCTGTAGCATCTGACAAAACTCAGCTGAAGTGGAAAACTTCCTTACGCAACATGTGCCTGATGCCCAATCCTCACACTGAGAGTGGATCGCAAGAATACTTTTCCATCTACAGACATCAGGTCAGATTAGACTTTGTCTCCTCTGTTAATGGAATGAATGTATGTATTTTAAAAGAAAACTTTCCTCCTTAATTCTTCTATGCACAATCAAATGGGATAAATCCTTAAATTGATTACCATTTTAATTTAGCTTTTGTTCCATTTCCTTCATCCCAATATATCTTTTATTACCTCTTGTTGTTCCTTCCCATGCCTTGTGAATCGGGTGGCAACCTTGCTGTTTCTTCCATTACCATTTGATAGCTACATTTGTTCACAAGATAATTCAAAGACACCAAATTTAAGCATTATTGTGTAACAACTCCACGTACACCGGGTGCGATGAGGCTACCTGAACACATTACTTGTAAGTTTTTCAGGAAAATAATTACATTAGGGACAGCTGTCTGGAATAAATTATGTTAACATCCATTAATCATAATTCTCTGCTTTTGGTGACTAGTTTGCAAAGTGATTCAAAGGAGAGGTTTTAATTGTATCTGGTTATAAAGTATTCATTTACTGGCTCTGACAACTTAATAACATCGTAGAGGCTTCCATCATGGAAACAGGCCATTCAGCCCAAATCATCCATGCCATGCTGACTGAGTTGCCCAGTGAACTAGTTGCATCTGCACATGTTTGCCCAATTGCACTCTATACCTCTAGATTCTCTGTACTTATCTAAATGGCTTTTAAGCATCACTAATATGCCCACCTCAGTCACTATTTCTGGCAGCTCATTCCGTATGTGCACCAGCTGCCCCGATGCCCCTTTTAAATCTGTTGTCTTTGATCTTAAACTTATGCCCTCTTGTTTTTAAGCATCACCTGCCTATGGAAAAAGATGATGTGCTTTCACCCTGTCTATGCCCTTCGTGACCCTGTATCCCTCTCTCAGGTAGCCCCTCAATCTCCTACTTTCTGGGTAATAAAGTCCTAATCTGTGCGACCCCTCCTTAAAACTCAGACTCCCAAATCCTGGTAACATTCTGGCAAATCTTTTCTACACTCTTTCTAGTTCAACATCTCTCCTATAACAGGTGACCAAAGCCGTTCACAATACCCCAAGTGCAGCCTCTATTCCTTATATAGCATTAGAAGGGGATCATTTCCTCTGGAATGCACAGGTTTATTCTTCCCTTTCCATCAAAGTCACTCTTTCTCCCATGGTACTTCTTAGTTGAATGGCAGGACATGCCACATCTGACCTCTTCTCTCTTCCTTCCCCAGCATCCAAATTTCCAAATGAACCAACCCAGTACAATCAGTATATGAGCTCATCTACACTGGAGAGATGTAGTGAGGATTAAATATCTTCTGGAGTGCATCCTTTCAGTGCTTAATGATGGCCATGAGCTTCCATTTACTTGTTGCTGTATTCTGCTTCATTCTTGCTCTGATCTTTGCCCTGCAATTCCTGCTATGCTCTGTTGAAGTTTAATGTATGTTCAACGAATAACACTTGACCTTCCAGCTGGAAATTACAAGTCAAGTCAAGTCACTTCTTATTGTCATTTCAACGATAACTGCTGGTACGGTAGTTCTTTGACTTCTTTCCTATCACAGGCTTTACTTTGTGTACTTTCAGAAGCTTTCTCTGTATCGTAAAACTAATTCCATCTCTGGTTGCAGGATAGTAATGTAATATTCATTGTGTTTCTGCCTCTGTAGTTAAAAACAAGACAATGTTTTTCAGGACGATGGTGCTACATGAACAATACAAAAACTACACTGAACTATGTAAAACAACACAAAACCACACTAGACTACAGACCTACCCAGGACTGCATAAAATGCACAGAACAGTGCAGGCATTACGATAAATAATAAACAAGACAATAGGCACAGTAGAGGGCAGTAGTGTGGTGTCAGTCCAGGCTCTGGGTATTGAGGAGTCTGATGACTTGGGGGAAGAAACGGTTACATAGTCTGGTCGTGACAGCCCGAATACTTCGGTGCCTTTTGCCAGATGGCAGGAGGGAGAAGAGTTTGTATGAGGGGTGCGTGGGGTCCTTCATAATGTTGTTTGCTTTATGGATGCAGTGTGTGGTGTAAATGTCTCTAATGGCGGGAAGAGAGACCCCGATGATCTTCTCAGCTGACCTCACTATCCGCTGCAGGGTCTTGTGATCCAAGATGGTGCAATTTCCAAACCAGGCAGTGATGCAGCTGCTCAGGATGCTCTCAGTACAACCTCTGTAGAATGTGGTGAGGATGGGGGGTGGGAGATGGACTTTTCTCAGCCTTCACAGAAAGTAGAGATGCTGCTGGGCTTTCTTTGCTTTGGAGCTGGTGTTGAGGGACCAGGTGAGATTCTCCGCCAAGTGAACACCAAGAAATTTGGTGCTCTTAAGGATCTCTATGGAGGAGTCGTCGATGTTCAGCGGAGAGTGGTCGTTCCATGTCCTCCTGAAGTCAACAATCATCTCTTTTGTTTTGTTCACGTTCAGAGACAGTCCGTTAGCCGCTGCACCTCGATGCTGACTCTCCGTTCTTGCTGCTGAGATCCACCACACTCGTGTCATCGGTGAACTTGATGATGTGGTTTGAGCTGTGTGTTACAGCACAGTCATGGGTCAGCAGAGTGAACAGCAGTGGACTGAGCACACAGCCTTCTAACTTCAAGAAAGTGGGATTAATGTAATGCTGTAAATAGATGGTTGATAGTCAGCATAGACTCAGCAGTCCAAAAGGCTTGTTTCCATGCTGTATGACTAAGAATGAATTCAGATAATTAGCATTTCCATAATTTTTATTTCAGATTTTCTGCATTCATTTGCTGTATTTTGTTAACTATTCAGCTTTGCACTTCCTCCAGGCACATTCCCTGTGCTGTACCCTCTCTTGTCACTTGATCTCCTTTGACTTCTTTCCTCTCACAGGCTTTACTTTGTGTACTTTCAGAAGCTTTCTCTGTATCGTAAAACTAATTCCATCTCTGGTTGCAGGATAGTAATGTAATATTCATTGTGTTTCTGCCTCTGTAGTTACTGCCTGGCCTGGTCTGCATTTCCATTATTTCCTGTTCTTTTGGATTTCCAGCACCTGCTTTGTGTTTTGTTTGTGGTTTCTCTAATAATGAGCTACTTTATGTCTGTTCAAAAGTTCAAAGTAAATTTATTATCAAAGTACATATGTCACCATATACAATACTAAGATTCATTTTCTTGCGGGCTTTTACAGTAGATACAAAAGAAGCACAGTATAATCAATGAAAGACTACACACAAAGTCTGACAAGATGTGAACTAAAAATATTTTGGTGATAAAAATTTGTCATGTTTAATGCCGTCTGTGATATTAAGAGCAGATGGGAAAGTAGGTGCACCTTTGGTGTTTGTAGGATGTGCTAGAATTTCTCTGCTGCAGGGAAACAGTGATATTTTGTCAATGACAAGCACAACTTGTAAATTAACTTACAAGATGTATTGGGCTTCAATCATAGATGCTATTTGAACCAAATGATGTAATGACCATGCGGCTGATCCTCCGACAGCCATCTCCAGTCTGGCTGAATTTTACATTGGAAGATATCAAAGTATATGAATGCAATCACAACAAGGATGTAAGTATCAGTATGGAGCACCTTCAGAATATCAGTATGGAGCACCTTCAGAATACTGTAAATAGTTGTTCCTGTGCTGTCCGACTAACAATGAATTCAGATAATTAGCATTTCCATCATTTTTATTTCAGAGTTCCAACATGCTAAATCAAGTTGTAAATATTCATAATATCTCTTGCAAAAATGATTATTATAATGTCATTACAGTATATTGATTCACAATAATGTAAGTGGTAAAAGGGAGTTTAATTAGTTCACTCCCAGGAAATGCTTCTCATAAACTGACTCTGTTCTGCCACAGAGGGAGAATGTTCTCTCAGATCTGGCTTGAGAGAGCTAGTTTACACCTGTTCCTGACACATGGGATGCCTTATTGTTAGACATTATTTTGGAGTCCTGCTAAATAAAATAAGATTTCATAAAATTTGTGAGTTACACTCAGTCTTTGTTATCCACTAATTTACTCTCCACTGGTATGTGTACCTGCACTGACGGCATTGTCTTCATCATGAACTTTTTTTTCCTAATGTATTTATATACATACAGGTTCAGGACCCAAGCGTTGTGCAAATAGAGTAGAGCAGTGGAATCAGGGAATACGGATATCCTTAATTCTTTGGAAGTGGCATCACAGGTCGATAGGGTCAAAAAGAGAGCTTTTGGCATTTTGGCCTTCATAAATCAGAGTATTGAGTATAGGAAATGGGATGTTATGTTGAAATTCTATAAGACATTAGTCAGGGCAAATTTGGAGTATTGTGGGCTGTTCTGGTCACCTTCCTACAGGAAAGGTATCAATAAGATTGAAAGAGTCAAGAGAAATTTTACAAGGATGTTGCTGAGACTTGAGGACCTCAGTTACAGGGAAAGGTTGAAAAGGTCAGGACTTGATTCCCTGGAGTGTAGGAGAATGAGGGGAGACTTGTTAGAGGTATAGAAAATTTTGAGGGGCATTGATAGGGTAAATGCAAGCAGACATTTTTTTCCACTGAGGTTGGGTGACACTAGAACTAGAGGTCATAGATTAAAGGTCAATGGTGCGATATTTAAGGGGAACATGGGGAGGGAACCTTTTCATTCAGAGGGTAGTGCGAGTGTTCAACGAGCCACCAGCGGAAGTAGTGGGTGCAGGTTTGATTGTAACATTTAAGAGAAGTTTGGATAAGTGTGTAGATGCGAGGGTATGCAGGGCTATGGTCCAGGTGTAGGTTGATAGAACTAGGGTAACAGTTTAGCACAGACTAAATGAGACAAAGAGCCTGTTTCACTGCTGTAAGTACCCTGACTCTGAAAGTGACCAGCACACAGTTTAAACTTGATTCAAATTATGTATTTTATATCTATACTTGTTATGTCAGATGAACTATTACTGGAATTTTTTTCTTGTACATTGCTTATTTCAGAGATAAATGGAGATGGACATGGGAAATTTGTAGGATGAGTTAGAAAGGTTCACTTTATGCACCAACTAAATAAAATTAAATGTCAATTGATGATTTGCAAGTATTGTATTTTTACAGAAAGAACAGGGACCATGGCTTTCTAAGCTTACTCCGCTGGAACAACCTTTGAACTTGTTTGAAGTGAGTGCATTGTTTATTTTTACATCTACAAATTGTACAGGTCTTTGCAGCTTCCAAAAGTGAAAAGAGACTTTCCACCAAAATTCCAACATTCTCTGTTCTGATGTTCATGATCCTTTCCATCCACTTTCTATACTTCAAATTTTAATAATCTTACTTATTTTTAATAATCTTACTTATTTATGGGAATTTGCAATAGCTAAGTAGAGATTAATCTCTCTAAATACTTGTTACACCTGTACATTAATTTTATCAAATAATTGGGGTACGAGGACCTTTGGGTGCCTCTGACAACCGAAACCTTTCAATCTCCTGCAATAAAAACAGACAATGTTGGAATCATTCAGCAGGTCAGACAGTGTGAATGGAAGGAGAATCAGTTATCGCTTCAGACTTCACCAAAACTGGAAAAGAGAAACAAGTTCATCTTTCAATCTCCCACCATTTTAAAATTACATTTCTATTTTCCCATGTGACTGACCCGACATTTTTCCACATAAAGTATTCCATCTCTCCTTGCTCATTCATTAGCTTGTCTGCATCTTTGCAAGCCATGTCTGCCCAGTATTACACTATCAGCTCATCCAAATCATTGATATCAATTGTAAAAAAGATCTATAATTCATTATTCATTAATCCAGCTTCCTACTCCGAACATAATACATATGTTCCTGCTATGTTTTCCGTCTGTTAAAGAATTCTCATTCTACGTCTATTTATTTAACCCTCCCATTCCCAATGAAATCTAAGACTGTTTAATAACTTCTTGTTCTCAGCTTCTTTCCCTTCTCGTCTTCACATTTCTCCTCTCTTTCTTGCAATTGATTATTTTAAAGATAAAAGATTAGCTTTACTTGTTCATCCCACGTCATCGAAATGTACAGTGAAATGTATCATTTATGTCAGGTGAAATCAGCGAGGATTGAGCTGGGCAGCCTGCAAGTGTCACTACACTTTTGGCGGCAACATAACATGTCCACTAACCCTAACGGTTTTTTGGAATGTGGGAGGGAACTGAAGCACCAGAGGAATCCCACGCGGTCATGGGGAGAATTTCTTGCGTACAGCAGCAGGAATTGAACCACAATCTTACAACTGGTGCTCTAACCGCTATGCTACTGTGCTACCACATCCCATGATGCAGTCAACATGGATTTTTAGCAAGATAAAAGGTTCCATGTGCCAGACTTGTCATAAAATATATAAGCCTATGGGACACAAGGGAACATTTGGCTAATTAGTTTGGTGATAAGATACAACAGATGAAAGTTGATGGGTGTTTACATGACTGAAGTGCTGTTAACAATAGAATTCCTCTGAGCTCAGCACTCAGTCTCAAGCCCTGTCATATTTGTTAATGTTTTTGATTTCATTGTTTGGGAAATAATAAAGAAGAGAATAAGTATGTTGTGTGGTTAATTGAAGAGGGAAGAAACGGACTGTGGGAAAGAATGGATGCTCAGGTTGTGTTGAAAAGTAACATCAAATGTGTAGCCCCCTGGCCACCCTCAGGGTCACTTGGCTTGCTGTCTTCTAGGGAAACAGCCCTCAGCCCCGCCAAACTGGGTAATTAGTTTGTGTGGATGCTGTGTGATGTACCCCACCCCACCAACAGACAATACACCAGATAGGATTAAATGATTTACAGTTTATAGATATTACTGGAACTATATAATTAATAGAGAATAAAATATAAAAGGAAAATGAAAGGCGCCACACTTATCAAAGTTCAATCTCTTCGTGCACAAACAGTTGGAGCTCAATCAATTCCTGACAACCACCCGGATCCTGTCGACTCACGGCTCGGGACCACCCGGAGTGACCGACCGGAGCCTTTCCACACGTCCGCTGTCCTCTCCATCTCCCCTCCTCGCTGAACGCCCCGTTCGGGGTCCCACCCCGTTAGCAGACCTCACAGCACCTGGTCCATTCTCTGTCCCTCTCTCCTGCCTTCTGCCCCAAAACCCCGCACCTACAGTATCTTCAAATATACCAAAAACATAACAACTATCCCAATTGGTTCATTTGTCCTCATATCAATAGATAATACAAAACAAACCGCTAGCAGGAAGGACTTTCTCAGCGTTTAACATAACAAAGCATTCCTAAGTATAACATAACGAAGAAGCCATTTTAATTAGCCTCCGCAGTAACATAAAAGACGAAACCCCCTTACACTCTCCCCCCACCAAATAAAGTCATGCCCTCATGACTTCTAAATAGCTCGCCAACCAGCCCTGCGGACACACAACACACACATACACAGATACACACAGTGACAGTGCTCCCCTAACAGTGGACCTTACGCCCGTCCCACGGGTGCTACATAGGCCAACCTATCTGGGGGCTTCCTAATCCTCCGAGACCTCCGTACCCCCTCACCTAAACCCAAAAGGCTCAGACACTACTAGGGATACCTCAGGCCTGCTTGCCAACTCCTCTCTCACTCAGGCCGCCATTACAGCTCCGGGGCCCCGCTTCTTTTCCTTCCTGATCCTGCCGTAACTCAGACTGCCCACAGCTAACCCTCCCCACTACACCTGACTCAGGGGGAGAAGGGCCAAAGGTCTCTTCCTCAATCACGGGGAAGTTAGCGAAAGGCAGCATGTACCACATGTGCAGCACATCATCCTTCGAATCCGTATTCGTCCTCATCTCCTCGATCGGTAGCCGCTGTTCAAGTTTCTCCAAACTGAAACATTTAGCTGGGGCTACCCCTTCAGCCTCCTGCAGTCGAGACGTCAGCTTTTTCGGGGACTCCTTCAACTCTCACCACAGCCTCAGCAGTTCTGACTCAGGGTTCTTGGCCATCTCAATCTGGGATGCAGTTACCCCACCAGCTTCTCCCACCCTGACCTGAAAAGCAGCAGTTAAAGAATGTTCAGCCTCCGGTTGTTTCTTCCTGAAGGCGTCTTCCAGGTCAACTTTCAGTTTTTCCACTTCATTTAAACGCGCAACAGTCACCTTCAGGTTCCTTTCAAGTGTCCGCCTCCCTTTTCTAAGATCTGTCCTCCATTTCTTCACCTCCTTGGGAGTATAGTCAAACTCCCCTCCCTGGGCTCTCGGTTTTCTGTTGGCCTTAGTCAGAACACTTCCTTGATCTTCCCCAACTTGTAAGTCGTCCAATCTTTTCTGAATCAACGTCTCGAGTTTCTGCTGATCCCTTCGAAGGTGGGTCATTGTTTCTTCTAGCTGGATTAATTCATCAGTACATGACCACAGTGTCGGCTCAGAATTCCGTTGCTCCTTCTCCACATTGACGAGCGTGAATTCCAAGTCTACAAAAACGTAACAACTATCCCAATTGGTTCATTCGTCCTCATATCAATAGATAATACAAAACAAACCGCTAGCAGGAAGGACTTTCTCAGCGTTTAACATAACAAAGAAGCATTCCTAAGTATAACATAACAAAGAAGTCATTTTAATTAGCCTCCGCAGTAACATAAAAGACAAAACCCCCTTACAAATGTAATACTGAGAAATGAGGTCATAGATTTGGGCAGGTGCAAGAAGGCATGGGAATACATGATGTGTAGGAGGTTACCGAGTGATATGTAGAAACTCAGGGCCCTTAGGATGCATGTCCAGAGAACTTTATAAAGGGCAGCAGGACAGAAAATAGTAAATAGGGGAGGAGTAGGCCACTGCACCCCTTCCTACCAGTCAATGTGATCATGAATGATCCAACTTGGGCCTCATCTCCTCTTCTGTTTTCAAATCCTTAATTTTTAAAAATGTATCTACTTTCTCTTCAAATACCCTCCTGTGATCCAGCCTTCACAACTCTAGGGTAGAGAATTCCGAAGATTCACCACTTGGCAAGAAGTTTCTACACATCTCAGTTTCAAATCACGCCACCATAAACCTGTAACCATGTCCCTTTCTCTGCGATTCTCCCACGAGAGGAAACCTCTCTGTCTATCTGTCAAAACCCTTTAGGATCTTGTAAATCTCAATAACATCTCTTATTCTTTTCAGCTCAAGAATATAGATCTAATTTTTTTTAACTGTTCACAGTAGAGCAACCCTCTCATCCCAGAAATTAACAGTGAATCTCTTTTGGATTGCCTTCAATGCTAGTACATCCTTTTTTTTAAAGAAAAACGAGGGGACCAAAACTATGCACAGTACTCCAGGTGTGGCCTTGCCAACACCCTGTACAATTGGAATGGTGTTTCATCATTTCTAAACTCCATAACTCATTCAGTAAAGGCCATTATACCATTTGTCTTCCTAACCAGACTGCTGACTTTTTGTGATTCATGCACAAGAACATCTAGACTCATCTGAACTGGTAGGGAGGGAAGGATGAATGGGAGGAGCTGGCTAAGACAGACAGTCAGGCATAAGTGGCCTTTTCACTGGTTTGTAAGATGTAATGGGTAGTGTGCCAACATGTTATAATTTGGAAAGAAACTGAATACAAAAGTGTGGAGATTATATTTCAGTTCTACTAGGCATGGGCAAGGCCACATCTGGAGTATTGTACACATTATTGGTCTTGTGTAGAGAAAATATTCATGGTTTGGAAACAGTTCAGAGAAACTTTGCAGGACATAACATGGATGTCGGCTTGTACTTTGAGTGAAGGTCAGACGGGTTTGACTTGTTTAGAAAACTAAGAGAGGACTTGATTGAAACGACAGGATAACGGGGAGTTTTGACAGGGTGGTTGTGGAGAGGTCGTTCTCAACTGTGGAATAATCT
Source organism: Mobula hypostoma (assembly GCF_963921235.1). Classification (NCBI taxonomy): domain Eukaryota; kingdom Metazoa; phylum Chordata; class Chondrichthyes; order Myliobatiformes; family Myliobatidae; genus Mobula; species Mobula hypostoma. The sequence goes on from NC_086111.1 coordinate 19,825,926, forward strand.
AGAGCAAGGTGTTGCCCACTTAAGACAGATGAGATTAAATTTTATTGTCAAAGGGCTGAGAGTCATTGAAACTGCTGGAAGAAGAACTTTACATATTTCTAAGGCAGTAATAGGTAGATTGTGTCACGTGACCAGCAACAATGAATATGTAATTGAGTCTAGTTTTATAAACAAACATAAACATATATTAAACTCCGCTCAACAATAGCGAAAAGAATTCAAACGACTAACTTAACCAGAAGTTAACTGCTCTGGAACAGTTCTTAAAGTGGTAAGTTCAAACACAGTCTTAATATGGTAAATTCGAAAGTCCAAGTGATTTACACAGTCAATAAGGAGAGACTTCTTTGAAAACGGATTTCTTCAAAGACGTGACGTTACTGCTGATTCTCCAAAGGATTCACGATGAAGGAAATAAAACGGCTTAAAGGAACTGACCTTTTCCTGGCGAATGAACACTGCAAAAAACCTTCCTGATCTTACAGGGGTTATCTCAGATGCAGGTCACTATTTCTGAACAAAGATTCAATAAGGTCAATCCTTTATGAAACCGCCGAACGACACCAACTTTACTTAATCCTTCAGGTTCCTGAGTAAGGTCTTCACTCTCCAATACTAGACTGTAAAGGTAAATCAAAGATACCTCAAACAAAACTGGCAGCGATTGATGAAACTGCCGGCACAACGATTCTACCTTACAATAGAAAATAAAACTCCACTTTAAAACGAAACTGCGTCATAAGACGAATACGCAGCATAACGGAGTAACTGATGAACTAACGAAACTAACCTCGTCACAACAGGGGTTTCTCTTTATATACCAGTTGAGAACGTCATCGCGTGACCTCACACTGGCGGGAAAATTACATCACCCCACCATCACAAGACCATTACATCATGCTCATAAGATAGTCACAAGATACCCACAGGGTATGTAACAATTGATAAATAAAGAAATAAAAGGTTACTGTTGGCATACATAAACATGAAGAAATGTTATATTCAGATCAGCCGCGGGCATGAGAGGTGGAGTGGCCTGTTCCTACAGCTAATTGCAGTGTCCATATTTGGAGTTTACGTGGAATTTGTGGCAGATTAGAGATGAGAAGGTACTGTTATGAACTGACAACATAATTTTCACAAAATTGCAATCTGATACAAGGATGGCCATCTACTTTACCTTCAACTAGATGTATTTTTTACAGGGATTACCAGATCCAGACGCAGTAGCTTCTAGTGTGCAGCAGATGTGGGTTTTAACCGAAATAGTCCAGAGCAATTCAACCACTGCCCGTGTGGGCCGCTTTGATGTAAGTATCATTATTCTTTTGTTGCAATTTATCAATAAGTAGAATGGAAAATGAGCTTAAGATTAGCAGGCAAATGTAAATAAATGCACTTACTAAGAGAAGTTAGTCTTAATAAAGTTTTCAAAATTGAACCTCAAGTTATTCCCTTTGGCCTGACAAGAAAGATGGGGAAGGAATCATTTTAAATCAGAAGATCACTGATTTAGTTGTGCTGAATAAGCCAGGATCAATTAACAAATTGATTAACTGTAACTCTCTTTATTCCTGATTCGTGATTAGTAACCTTTGTCCATTATTGAAAGTCCTTGTGTGAAACTGTCTGTCCACTAAAGTTGTCGATCCTTCCATTGGGGAGTAAAATGATACTCGTTGTTGGAATTAAAGTCTGACAGTCAGAAGGAGTTCCGGGATTGTGATGTGATTTTCAGTGTCCCTGGATGTTATGTGAAAATGAACATGGGACAAATTGCGCAGAACACAAACAAGCATGCAATCACTGTCTAGTATCATAAAAACATATCTGCAAATTCAATAATAGAAGTTGATATAATAGCTATAGAAAACTAGTTCAGGAAAATGAGGGAGATTTTGAAAAGAGGGAAAAAAACAACGGTGAATTGAAATTCATTCAAAAATGGAAGAGCCATTATCACTCTATATTTCTTATACTTGTCCATAGGTGGATGGTTCCTATGATGTCAGCACGTTATCCTACATCTGAGCAGTTCTTCCATCTGTGCTGTTCCCTCTGTAAGGACCACAGCATTGACAGCACCTTGATTTGTGACTGTATGCAGGTCTGAATGCCAAGTTGTTCATGCCTCAACCGGAAATTGAACTGAAACCTGAACTGAGTTCATTTCACAGTATTGCTGTAATAACTCCACTATTGTTTTACATGTACAAAGTTAATAAATGTCTCATTGTAAATGTACACTATTGTAAATAGAACAGTTGTTAAGGTATGTATTATTTTTCATTTTGGTTGGACCCGATTGCTAGAGCTATGAATGTTCACCTCAATTGCGAATTTAATTATCAAAACTAGACAACGGGGTGACCCGTTGGGGCACCCTTTGAGAGAAGGGTTATGCAGTCTGATGTGACCAGAATGAACATAAAATTTTCCTGAATGCTATTGGTATCGCTTTGCTTTGGAAACTGAAGTAGAAAACCTCAGTTTATTAAAGAAGAACGACACGTATCAAAGCAAATATAGCTGCTTCTCATTTAACAAAGGACACTTTTGATGGCATCATTTCTGGTTTATCTGCCACTCTTGTGCCTCTTGTTGTCATTCTGGAGATGTGCAGCCCTTTCATCCCCCATCTCTTCATCTGTTCTGCTGTTTGTTGTTTGTCTCTGATCCTGGAGACATGCATGCCTCTCCTCCTCTGTCTCTTCTTCTCTCATCTTCTTTTGTCCTGACTTTTTGATCCTGGAGTCATGCGGCCCAGGCCTCATCTGATTCTTGTTCTCTCCCTCTCCTTGCCGCTTTCCGACGACGTTTGGCGTCATCTCTTGACCATAATGTCCCCCTTCCCTTTCCATGCGGCATAATTAGGCTGACCTTTTACCCTAATGCTGGATAGAAGATACGAAGCACTAACACCAAAGGATGCTGATTATTCTTGATGATGTGGTTGGCGCTCTTCTAAATGGACGTGATATAGTCACCGCTGTCCTTTGACTGCAGCAAAGGGTTTTATGGGTGTCTCAAAGTACGTCATTACAATAAGAGTTAATTATCTCATTGATGGGTGGCAGTTAGATCTGTCCCAATCCTGCACATGCTGATGGTGATTAGCAGAATGTGATCCCTCGAAATAGAGCTGCCCTGCCTTTTTGCTCTGGTAGGTGTCACTGCTGAGGCTGGCCGTGCGCATGTGTCAGGCTGTCATGTCCCGATTTCCATGATGGTGGGTTAAAAGGGAGCCTGTTGATTTTTGTGAATGAGCAATTTTATACGAATACATAACCCTGAACTTTGCCTGCATTCTGTAAGCTAGCGCATTTTAATTCGATTTAGCCAAAAAAAGTGCTGGTAATGCACCTTTTGCGCTAATTGGAGGTCACAAACAGACAGACAGAGCATGAGAGTTTTAGTAGTATATGGATAAACTTTTCAAACCATTCATTGCAAAAATATTTGAGGATGCATCAACTTGTTACAGCCAGAATAAGTGGCACCACTTGTGGACTGCCCGCAGCTCATCCTTGTCTGAGTTGCTTGTTAACACAAATGACACATTTCACTGCATGTACATGTGATTTAAAAACTGTATATATATAAATCTGAATCTAAAGAGTGGATGGTATACAGATAAAACATTAGTTTTAATCTCCCATCAAGTAACTTTCAAAAGTAGGAAGCAAAAATAACTAAAAGAAAATCTGGGGAAGACTGACCAAGTGAGAGTATAAAAACAGAAAACAAAGTAGTAGTGAATAATCTTCCACTGTATCTCATCTTTGCGCAATGCTGCAACAGGATTGCCTGAATACTAAACTGTAAAAGAAATGTTTAATTCTGTGTTTCACTAATGTAATATTTACTCCATTTTTTCAATGGAGAATACTGATAAGGTCAGTCCAATAATTTCATCCTCAACACATTTTGGATTGTTAGTTGATTCCAAGTTATTGTTTATTTGGATAGCATGTTGGGCTAAGTTCATAACTTACAGTGAACTCAGCATAACTACAGTATGCACTACTAGCTTCAGTAATAGAAAACTAGTCGGTGTCTAAGAGAAGTAGGCTTAAGGGGAAAATGATGATTATTATCGCAACATGTTAAGGTTTGAGACAAAATTTAAGTACGCAAGTTGTCACAGCATAGATTTTAAGAATATGTGAAAGGAGGGGATAAATAAAATAGAAGATTTTGGATATAAAGTGAGAGTTATTCAGGGATACATTCAGATATTAAAGGAGAGAAAAATACTCAATTAATCAAATTTAAATTAAAACTTTGAGGTTTAAAGTTGAAGAGAATTCATTGGCAGTTTTTGGTACATTCATTAGATACAAGAATTGTTCCAGAGTCTATGGATGTGATTCCTATAGTTTAAGGAGATAAAACAATACCAGATAACTATATTTAGCTGTGCGTATCTGATAGGAAAGTTAATAACTCGTCTCTACAAGGTTATATTTTTAGTTTATTTCTTTTCTTTATAGAATTTAACATGGATTTCAAATTTAGTCATTTTTGACAAAATTTGTATTATTATTTGTAAAGGTAAAAGTGCATAAACATGAGCAATATACAAGCTGTCCACAGCGTAATCTGTGTACATACATCTATTGATGCTTCTGGACACACCTTAAGTGATGTTCCTGGAATCATCGGGTGTTTCGGGTCTTTCAACATCATACAGCCTCCTCCAGGTGACCCAGCCGGGGCTGATCAGACCCCAGCTTGTGTCCAGATGGCTAGCTACTTATAACTCCATGGCTCCCCTCTTTTGAGCCACAGCCATCTTGAGGCCCTCTCTGCCGCATCGGTGGTACTGCGGATGGCTCTCCTCTTCCTCTCTCCCTCGATGCCCAAAATGCTGAAGGCTCTAACTAAAGAATGGGCTACGAATCCCCTACAACCAACCTCCACTGGGAGACACCACACTCTCCATCCAGCCTGCTGACAGTTGCTGACCAGTCCTGCGTACTTGGAGAGTTTCCTTTCAAAGGCCTCTTTCAAGTTATCTTCCCATGGGACTGTCATCTCCAGCAGCACCACTTACTTAGTAGACTCAGACACTAGGACAATGTCTGGTCGCAGGGTGGTGGCTGCGATATGGTTGGGGAACTTCAGCTGCCCTTCGAGGTCCACCAACAGCTGCCAGTCCCTTGCAGAGGTCAGAATGCCTGCAGATGTTCTTTTGGCAGGTATTGGCTGCTCCCCAGCTCTGACAAAGGCAATGGTCTGCTTGGAGGGTCGGGACCGCTTCGCCCACTCAACTCCTGTGCTGACGGCTTCAGCAATGGTCTTCAGGACGTGATCATGCCTCCACCTGTACTGTCCCTCACCAAGTGCCCTTGCGCAGCCGCTGAGGATGTGCTCCAGGGTTCCTCGCTTGGAGCACAGTGAGCACGCAGATGACTCTGCCTTGCCCCATGTGTGCAAGTTTGATGGGCTTGGAAGCACATCGTACACTGCCTGGATGAGAAATTGGACGCAGTGTGGTTTGGCTTTCCAAAGATCAGCCCAGGTCACTTTCCTCTCAACCCCATTCTCCCATCTTGTCCAAGCTCCCTGTTGCTTCATTCCCACTGCCTTGCAGGCTCTCATCTCCTCCACTACTGCTCTCACCTCCTCCTGAACTAGACTACGCCTTTCCTTCCCTCTGGTGTCCATTTGGGGAGTTGGAAAGGATCCCAGCCCAGCTCGGCCTTGTGTGACCACTCCCACCAGCCTCCTGTGACGCAGCCTCGCCTCTGCTTCCTTAACAGCTTCCTCTGCCCTCCACTTCCTGCCAGTACTTACTTGGATCCCTGCTCTAGACACCTTCAGGTCACTTGAGTCCCTATACTGTAGCACTTCTCTGGCTCTTGTTACCTTGAATTCTTCCTCCAAGGATTTGAAGGGCAGTTGCAGTTTGTTGTGGTGTCCATAGGGTGCGATGCTGCTCAGACTCTTTGGCAGCCCCAGCCATCTCCTGAGGTGGTTGCTAACCCTCCTCTCTAAGGTTTTGACTGTCGAGATCAGAACTACATAGACGAGGAGGGGCCACAGGATTCTGGGAAGAATGCCATGCTGATACACCCAGGCTTTAAACTCCCCAGGTAGACCAGACTTGTCCACAGATCTCAGCCAGCCATCCAACTTGGTGCAGGTTGCCTGAATGGATGTTGTGTCCCTTAAAGAGCTGTCAAAAACTTTGCCTGAGCTCTTGACTGGCTTTTCTGTGATGGTTGGGATGGCTGTGCCTGCGATGCTGAACCGGAACTTGTTCTCCACCTTCCCTTTCCTCAGCACCATCGATCTTGATTTGGCAGATTTGAAATGCATCCGGGTCCACTCCATCAGCTTTTTAAGCCCTTGCAGAATTCTCCGGCAGCCTGGGACTGATTCTGTGGTGACTGTGAGGTCATCCATGAATGCCCTGATAGGTGGTTGCCGTTGAACGGAATTCATTCTGGGCCCGCTGCACTCTGGTTCAGCAGACTTAGTGAGCATGTTCATGGCTAGGGAGAACAGTAATGAACAGGTTCTGTTTTATAGACATCCATATGTTAATTTTGTCTGAAAATACACCAAAATTACACTATAGTAACCATACCTCCTCAATATTGTAAAGTACCAAAGACTGACAAGAAAGAGCAATTAGTAATAGTGAAGAGAGGGAAAACATAGGAATGAACATGTGCTGGACTTTTGAATTTAATAATACTATGAGAAGCTTGTTGTTATTGTGTCCATAGCTGGGCGTTCTTAACCCAAAGACGGTCTATATTATAATAGATGTCTTCTTCTTTCATGTGCCTTTCGCGTTACACGCTTGGGCAATCATGGCTTTCCACATCGAACGATCCCATGCAGCGTCAATGATATCTCGCACACTTAGATCTGTTAGTTCTTTCGCAGTGTCCATATATTTTCTTCTTTGTCTTCCACTTCTGCGTTTCCCAGGCATACGGCCTTCTAATGTAAGGCATTCTATTTCTCCCTTTCTGATGACATGGCCCAGGAATTTAAGTTTCCTCTCATTTAATGTTCTCATTAAAGATCTTTTAGTATGATCTTTTTGTAATAGATGTAATTGAATAAAACTCAGGACATTTGAAGTGAGAAGCAAGGAGGACAACGAATGTCAAGTTGGCTGCAGAGTAAAAAATGAAGCAGTTCAAAGTAGATCAGTAAAAGCTGGAAAACAGTTTTCCCACAAGCACCATTTCGTTACTATTTGCTGAGAATGAAAACATAGTTTCAAGTATGCTAGCGATACCATATTTAGAAATGATGCCCAATGCTTTGTAGATTCGCTCAACAAATCCTACTTCAATATATTTTAAATTTAGAAAATGGGACAGTAAAGTGTGAAAATAATTGTAGGGGGCTGGATTATTTTTCAAGGCACTGTAACTGAAATTCCTGATTCCTGATACCATCCTAATATCCTGTCTGTTTTCCTGACATCCAAAGTTTTGGTGCCTAGAAATTAACACAATATTACTTTAACAAATCATTGAACACATTTAGAAGGAGCAGCATCCATCATCAACGACCCCCACCATCCAGGCCATGTTCTCTTCCTACTGCTGCTATTGGGAAGGAGTTACAGAAGCCTTAGTTCCTACATCACCAGGTTCGGGAACAACCATCTTGAACCAACTTAAAACTTAACTCACTTCAATGCTGAACTGACTTCACAACCGATAGACTCACTGTCATGGACTCTACAACTCATGTTCTCAGTATTATTTGTTTGTTTACTTATTTACTTAGTATTTGCACAGTTTGTCTTTTTGCACATTGCATGTTTGTCAGTCTTTGTTACTGATAGATTTTCATGAATTCCATTGTTTCTTTATTTCTTGTAAATACTTGCAAGAAATTGAATCTTAAGATAGTGTATGGTGACATATATGTACATCGATAATAAATTTACTTTGAACTTTAGCATAATGGTTGGGTAGAAAGTTTCGCTAAATTTTGAGAAGACCAGGGCCATAATCTTGGATCATAAACTATTCTTCTGGCAACCCAAAGCTGCTTATTAATAGAGAGAAATTGCATTTATGTAGTGTTTTGGATGGCATCTGCATAATATGTTTCTCTAAGTACATGATCCTTAGTGTGGACATTGACAAGTAAGGGGAAAGTTTAGTTTTAATTCAATGGTTAAATCTATCTAACTTAGTCTAAATGTTACAACTTCTTGCCTTCACAGCTTTCAGTAAATTGGAAAGCCAGCTCTGATGGCGAAGACTGGGGACTGGAGCCCTGTCCTGAAATTGGAGGACTGTCCATGTGTGTGGGTGGGAGGGAGGAAAGGGGCTTGCTTTGTTGTTGTTGCTTTGATGCTTGTTGTGTCCTGTGTTGTTCTGGCAAGCATTCTGTGCATGCTATGTTGGCACCAGAATGTGTGGCGACATTTACCAGGCTGCCCCCAGCATATCCCTTGTTACACAAACATTGCATTTTATTCTGTGTATTGATGTACATGTGATAAACGTAAATTTAAATCTGATGGGTTGCCCATTAATTCACTCAGTTGATTTACTTAGTGCCACAGGGGTACAAAGCTGAGGGTAGCTGGAGTTTAGCATGGTGTTTCTCTGAAAGCACAGACCTTAGAGTACAGACTTCCCTGGAATTAGGGTAACTCTGCACTGACATTGCCTTGCAAGTGAAAGCCACAGCACCAAAGTGTAGCTGATTGGTGAGTATTTTCTGAAATAGTCCTTGCCACGGTACCTGAAGTTGAAGCATGGCAGGGTGACTCAGGCAAGAAGAATCTGCATTTGTGCCTTGTGCAACTTCCTTTTTAACAGATGTGTAGGAAATGTCTTAAGCTGCAGCGGCTTGAACTCTGACCTTTAGATCTGGAGCAGTGACTTGAGTCACTGTGTGAGACTGAGGAGTTTGTGCTTTGTATGCTTATGGTGTTACTGCAGCTAATGAATACTCAGAAAGGGAATAGGTGACTGTGAGGGAGGCTAAGCGAAGAAGGCAAGCAAATCCACAGTCACCATAGTGAATCTAAGATCAGGAGTCCCTTGTGTCCATCTAAAGAACTAACAGATTTTTTTCTTTGTAGTATTGATGAAGGCAATAGTCCTCAGAAGAGCAAAGAAGAATGATACCATGTATGGCTCAGTTACACAAGGAGTAAACAGTGAGAGAACAATATTGATTGGGGAGTACAGTTCTATGATCATACAGACAACTCCGGAATGGTTTGACACCTCTTGTACAATTGTAGAGCATGTCACTGAATACCTGAATGGGAAGGATGAAGAGCTAGAAACTGCTCTATTTCTGTATTAACAACACGGGAGGCATTGGGTCCTTCAAGCGGATTTTCAAATGTGTAGGAAAGGATTGACTAGCAAGCCTTCAGACATGGAAATCCCTGGAATATTTCTAATGTAAAACTATCAGGAATACCAAGAGACAAGACCGGCTGTCGGTTGTGGCAGAACATACATACTAGACCAGGCTACAAAACAAAGTCACACTGCATTACTGACAACAACACATCCCTTTTTGATGAACCTAACACAGTCTCTGTATATTTTGATCTGAAGATGATTGGAATGTCACCCACGCCAACAACCTCCAATGCACCTGAATCCTTAGTCACTGCTTTGGTTGTAAGATCAATCTTCCAGGGAGTGGACTAGTAGGAAGCAACAGGCCCAGATGGTATCCCTGACTGTGTCCTTACAGCTGGGATACCATGTATGGCTCAGTTACACAAGGAGTAACAGCTGGCGGGGTATTGTAGACATTTTTAACCTCTCCCTGTTTCAGTATGGGTTTCTCACTTTCTTCAAAAAGACCATTATTATCCTGGTACCAGATTTAGATTTATTTATCACATGTACATTGAAACATACAGTGAAATGTGTTGTTTATGTTAATCAACACACCCAAGGATGTGCTGGAGGCAGCCTGCATGTCACTACACATTCTGGCACCTACATAGCATCTCTATATTGTTTGACACAACACAACACAGAACAACACAAGCAGCAAAAGCAACAGCAACAGACAGAACAAAAGGCAACAACAGAACAAGATAATGACAGCAAATCAATCCCCTTTTCCATCCTTCCTCCTCACACACTCACTCACTCACTTCCAACTCCAGGATAGGCTGCCTCTGGACTAGACACTCAGACATCAAGGATCCAACATCCAATTTCTGACCTGGACTCACAGACTCGACCTTTCCATTTTTTGGACATTACCCTTCAGCTTTACCTGCTGGACTTAGTCAACCTCAGGGTATCAACCCTGAGACTCAATAATTATGGGTTTGACCTTCAGGCTTTGATCAAGCCGAACTCCAGTATTGACTTTGGACTGTGGAGTGCCTTGGGCCTCAACTTCTGGACTTGCGTGGACTTCCGATTTTGGTGGCCTCAGGTGGGGTGGGGTCATTGACTTTCTTGACTACGACCCCTATGGACCTGTGACTCTGATTTCACTGACGTGGATTGTGGGTCTCCCAAGCACCTGTTGGATCCAACCTTTAGATCACTGACCTTTGATTGTGGAGTGTTCCAAATTGGACTCCAAGTGCAAGTTCCTGCTCCTGACTCTTTATCCTTCCTCATCCCTGATACTTAAACTCTAACCTGACCCCTAATTTCCCACACTTTCCCCAAAACCATTGCAACAAACCTAAAAAACAGCTAAGTCTAAGCCACGACATTGCATCTTATCTTGACTGGACACCTAAGAAAAACAAGGTAACTTACCTTAATGACAACTGTCTCATAGCTCTGACATCCACCTTCATAAAGTACTTCGAGAGATTGGTTATGGCGTGCATTAACTCCAGCCTCCCAGACAACCTCAACTCACTACAATTTGTCTGCCACCAAAACTGCCTGTGATAGATGTCATCTCCCTGGCACCTCTGGACAGAAAAAAACACATGTTAGACTACTGTTTATTGACCACAGCTCCAAATTTACTAATATAATTCCAAACTCATTAATCTCCAAACTCGTCAATGTGGGGCTCAACTCCTCCCTTTGCGACTGGATCCTTGACTTCCTGACCGGCAGGCTGCAATCAGTAAGGATAGGCAGCAACACCTCCGCCACAATTACTCTCAACATTGCTGTACCTCAGCGATGTGTGCTTAGCTCACTGCTCTACTCTCTCTACGCCCATGACTGTGTGGCTAGACACAGCTCAAATGCTATCTATAAATTTGCTGACAACACCCCCATTTCACACCACAGAATTTCAGGTGGTGACCAGAAGGCGTACAGGAGTGATCTATATCAGCTAGCTGAGTGCTGTCACAGCAATAAGTTTGCACTCAACATCAATAATTGATTGTGGACTTCAGAAAGGGTGAGGTGAGGGAACGTACACCAATCCTCATGGAGGGATCAGAAGTTGAAAGAGTGAGTAATTTCAAGTTCCTGGTTGTCAACATATCTGAGGATCTATCCTGGGCCCAACATATCACTGCTTTTACCAAGAAGGCACAACAATGAATATGTTTCATTGGGAGTTTGAGGAAATTTGGTATGTCACTAAAGTCACTCGCAAATTTCTATGGATATACCGTGGAGAGTATTTTAACTGGCTGCATCACCATCTGTTATGGGGGGGGGGGGACACTGCACTGGATTGAAACAAGCGGCAGAAAGTTGTAAATTCAGTCAGCTCCATTATGGTACTAGCTTCCCCAGCAGGCAGGACATCTTCAAGGAGTGATGCCTCAAAAAGGCGGCATTCATCATTAAGATCCCCTCATCCCAGGATATGCCCTCTTCTCATTGTCACCTTCAAGGAGGAGGTACAGGAGCCTGAAGGCACACACTCAACGATCCAGGGATAGTTCCTTCGCTTCTGCCTTCGGATTTCTGAATGGACATTGAACCCATGAACACTAACTCACTACTCTTCTTGCACTACTTATTCAATCTAACATGTGTCACGTACCCCGTGACAGGGATAAAGAAACCAGCAGAGATGGAAAACACTTTGGAGTCTCGTATTGCTATAAACTACTAATATTTATTAGTAACTATGCAATACAGTAATATAAATGTACATAAATCAAACAGGTTAGCAATCATTATATATAAAAGTAAGTGTGGAATAGATATGTATGAAAACCAAGCTTCTTTAAGTCTAGGGGTAAAAAGATACAGTCTTACGATGTTGAGTAAAGTTCAGTTCAGTTCAGTGCGTGGTATTTAGTTGAGTAGTGATGGAGAGAGAGAGAGAGTGAGTTGAGTCTTCAGGTGAGCTGATGCCGTCGATCTTCTCGTCGTCCTCCGAAATCCTTTACAAGTCACCGACTGTGACTTTAACCAGGGGGACCGGTCTTCCTGTGGTGGAGCTATCACCCCGGCCAGGGTGGATACATAGACAACTCCCCATCAATCAACCCCTTCTTCACAGGTGGAATAGCAATTTGGATCAATCCACCTGATTGATCCTCCAAAACCCACTTTCTCTGCAGGCACAACAATGCTCATTCAGTGTCCAGATCATTGTCTGAGGTCTGTAAGGTGGATGAATTGAAAGTGCAGATTGTTATTAATGATTATGATATAGTTGGGATCACAGAGACATGGCTCCAGGGTGACCAGGGATGGGAGCTCAACGTTCAGGGATATTCAATATTCAGGAGGGATAGACATGAAGGAAGGGGAGGTGGGGTGGCGTTGCTGGTTAAAGAAGAGATTAACGCAATAGAAAGGAAGGACATAAGCCGGGAAGATGTGGAATCGATATGGGTAGAGCTGCATAACACTAAGGGGCAGAAGACGCTGGTGGGAGTTGTGTACAGGCCACCTAACAGTAGTAGTGAGGTCGGAGATGGTATTAAACAGGAAATTAGAAATGTGTGCAATAAAGGAACAGCAGTTATAATGGGTGACTTCAATCTACATGTAGATTGGGTGAACCAAATTGGTAAAGGTGCTGAGGAAGAGGATTTCTTGGAATGTACGCGGGATGGTTTTTTGAACCAACATGTCGAGGAACCAACTAGAGAGCAGGCTATTCTGGACTGGGTTTTGAGCAATGAGGAAGGGTTAATTAGCGATCTTGTCGTGAGAGGCCCCTTGGGTAAGAGTGACCATAATATGGTGGAATTCTTCATTAAGATGGAGAGTGACATAGTTAATTCAGAAACAAAGGTTCTGAACTTAAGAGGGGTAACTTTGAAGGTATGAGACGTGAATTAGCTAAGATAGACTGGCAAATGACACTTAAAGGATTGACGGTGGATATGCAATGGCAAGCACTTAAAGGTTGCATGGATGAACTACAACAATTGTTCATCCCAGTTTGGCAAAAGAATAAATCAAGGAAGGTAGTGCACCCGTGGCTGACAAGAGAAATTAGGGATAGTGTAGCGATGTGCTACACACAGCGCCAGAATAACCACACGGAGTCGGTGAGTTGGAGTTGCGATGAAAGAGGTTTATTCAAACTTCGCGGCCCGCTTTAAAGCCTTCCCGTTCCCGCCCTTTTTGCTGCCGGCCCTCTGCCTGCACGCGCTCTTTCGTGAGCCGGTTCGTAGGTGTCAGAAAGTGGGTCGCCACATAACCCCCCCCCCCAGAACTGGCGATACCTCCCCCAATGTCCACAGTCTGGATCGGCCTCTGTTTAGGAGGTCTGCCCCTGCACCGCGGTGCCTGAGCCTGGACCGGTTGCGCCAAGTCCACATGGGCCGGTTTGAGTCGGTCCACCGTGAAAACCTCCTCTCTCCCCCCAATGTCCAGCACGAACGTGGACCCGTTGTTCCTGATCACCTTAAACGGCCCCTCGTAGGGCCGCTGTAGCGGTGCCCGGTGTCCGCCCCGTCGTACAAAAAGAAACTTACAGTTCTGCAGGTCTTTGGGTACGCAGGTCGGGCTCTGTCCGTGCTGTGAAGTGGATATGGGGGCCAGGTTACCGAGCCTCTCACGTAGTCTGTCCAGGACTGCCGTGGGTTCTTCCTCTTGCCCCCTTGGGGCTGGTATGAACTCTCCTGGGATGACTAGGGGCGCGCCGTACACCAACTAGGCCGACGAGGTGTGTAGATCCTCTTTGGGCGCCGTGCGGATTCCGAGCAGGACCCAGGGAAGTTCGTCCACCCAGTTAGGCCCCTCCAGGCGGGCCATGAGAGCCGATTTCAGGTGACGGTGGAAGCGCTCCACTAGTCCGTTCGACTGTGGGTGGTAGGCAGTTGTGTGGTGTAGCTGTGTTCCTAAAAGTCTGGCCAAAGCCGGCCACAGGCTGGAGGTGAACTGGGCGCCCCTGTCGGAGGTAATGTGGGCCGGTACCCCGAAGCGGGCTACCCAGGTTGCGATCAGTGCTCGGGCGCAGGATTCGGAGGTGGTGTCGCTGAGCGGGACCGCCTCTGTCCATCTGGTAAACCGGTCTATCATAGTTAGGAGGTACCGTGCTCCTCGTGACACTGGCAGGGGCCCCACGATATCCACATGGATGTGGTCGAACCTCCGGCGGGTGGGTTTGAACCGCTGCGGTGGAGCCTTGGTGTGCCGCTGCACCTTGGCCGTTTGGCACTGCATGCACGTTTTGGCCCATTCACTGACCTGTTTACGAAGTCCATGCCACACGAACCTGTTGGAGACCAGCTGGACGGTGGTCCTGATGGAGGGGTGCGCTAAGTTGTGAATGGATTCGAACACCCGCCGGCGCCAGGCTGCTGGGATGACGGGGCGGGCTTGGCCGGTAGCTACGTCACATAGTAGGGTCCTCTCACCTGGGCCTACGGGGAGGTCTTGGAGCTGCAAACCGGAGACTGCAGTCCTGTAACTGGGGATCTCAGCGTCTGCCTGCTGTGCCTCTGCCAGCGCTGCATAGTCCACCCCCTGGGACAGGGCCTGTATGGTAGGTCTGGAAAGTGCGTCTGCCACGACGTTGTCCTTTCCAGAGACATGCCGGATGTCCGTCGTGTACTCGGAGATGTAGGACAGATGTCGCTGCTGGCGGGACGACCAGGGGTCGGACACCTTAGTGAACGCAAAGGTAAGCGGTTTGTGGTCTGTGAAAGCGGTGAAGGGCCTACCTTCTAAGAAGTACCTGAAATGCCGGATTGCCAGGTATAGTGCCAATAGCTCCTGGTCGAAAGCACTGTATTTGAGTTCGGGTGGTCGTAGGTGCTTGCTGAAGAACGCCGGGGGTTGCCAGCGACCCTCGATGAGTTGTTCCAGCACTCCACCGACTGCTGTGTTGGATGCGTCCACCGTGAGGGCAGTAGGAACGTCCGTTCTGGGGTGCACTAGCATCGCGGCGTTTGCCAAGGCTTCTTTGGTTTTAACGAAAGCGGTTGCGGCCTCTTCGTTCCAGGTAATGTCCTTGCCCTTACCCGACATTAGAGTGAACAAGGGGCGCATGGTTCGGGCTGCTGAGGGGAGGAAACGGTGGTAGAAATTCACCATACCCACGAATTCCTGCAAGCCTTTGATTGTGTTGGGTCGGGGGAAGTTGCGGACCGCGTCTACCTTGGCGGGCAGCGGGGTTGCCCCGTCTTTAGTAATCCTGTGGCCCAGGAAGTCGATGGTGTCGAGTCCGAACTGGCATTTGGCTTGATTGATTGTAAGGCCGAATTCACTCAGGCGGGAGTAGAGCTGGCGGAGGTGGGACAGATGCTCCTGCCGACTACTGCTGGCTATGAGGATGTCGTCCAAATAGATGAATGCAAAGTCCAGGTCACGTCCCACCGCGTCCATTAGCCGCTGGAAAGTCTGTGCGGCATTCTTTAGA
Source organism: Mobula hypostoma (assembly GCF_963921235.1). NCBI lineage: Eukaryota > Metazoa > Chordata > Chondrichthyes > Myliobatiformes > Myliobatidae > Mobula > Mobula hypostoma. The sequence goes on from NC_086111.1 coordinate 19,841,661, forward strand.
CCAAACGGCATTCGGAGGAATTCGAAAAGTCCGAACAGGGTGATAAGTGCTGTTTTGGGGATGTCGTCCGGATGTACAGGGATTTGATGGTATCCCCGGACGAGGTCTACCTTGGAAAAGATCCTTGCGCCGTGTAGGTTTGCTGCGAAGTCTTGAATGTGCGGCACAGGGTAGCGGTCTGGCGTTGTAGCCTCGTTCAGTCTGCGGTAGTCACCGCATGGTCTCCAGCCCCCCGTTGCCTTGGGCACCATGTGAAGGGGGGAGGCCCATGGGCTGTCGGACCGTCGTATGATCCCTAATTCCTCCATCTTCTTGAACTCCTCCTTCACCAGTCGGAGCTTGTCCGGGGGAAGCCTTCGAGCACGGGCGTGGAGGGGTGGTCCCTGGGTGGGATGTGGTGCTGTACTCCGTGTCTGGGCATGGCTGCCGTGAACTGCGGTGTCAGCACTGATGGGAAATCCGCCAGGACCCTGGTGAATTCATCGTCGGACAGCGCGATGGAGTCCAGGTGTGGGGCTGGCAACTGTGCTTCACCCAGGGAGAACGTTTGAAAAGTCTTGGCGTGGACTAATCGCTTCCCTTGCAAGTCGACCAGCAGGCTGTGGGCTCGTAGAAAATCTGCCCCCAGCAGTGGTTGGGCCACGGCGGCCAGTGTGAAGTCCCACGTGAACCGGCTGGAGCTGAACTGCAGCCGCACCATGCGGGTGCCGTAGGTTCGTATTGTGCTGCCATTAGCGGCCCTCAGGGTGGGTCCCGGCTCTCTGTTGCGGGTGTCGTAACTCGTTGGAGGTAAGACGCTGATCTCCGCTCCGGTGTCGACCAAAAAGCGGCGTCCCGACTGCTTGTCCCAGACGTACAGGAGGCTGTCCTGATGGCCAGCCGCCGTAGCGATCGGCAGCGGCTGGGCCTTGGCGTTTCCCGGGAATTTGCAGGGCGGTCTGCAGCGGCGGGCCTCCGTGCCCCACCGCTGGTAGTAGAAACACCATTGTTCGTTGGGCTCCTCACTCCCGTCGCTGGGTTTTGTAGGCTCTGCTGCCGGGCCTGGTCTGGTCTGTTGTTGGGCACGCGGCTTGGTGATCTGTGTGACGGGAGCCCCTCTCTCTTTCCTGGCATTCCACAGCACATCTGCCCGGGCCGCCACCTCCCGGGGGTTGCTGAAATCTGCATCGGACAGCAGCAGGCACATGTCCTCGGGCAGTTCCTCCAGGAACGCCTGCTCAAACATGAGGCAGGGTTTGTGTCCTTCAGCCAGGGCCAGCATCTCGTTCATTAATGCTGACGGCGGCCTGTCTCCCAAACCATCCAGGTGCATTAAGCGGCGTGCTCGTTCGCGCCGTGAGAGTCCGAAAGTCCTTATGAGATGAGCAGGGCCTTGAATGCCGTGTATTTGCCGTCCTCCGGGGGCGACTGTATAAACTCCTCAACTTGTGCAGCTGTCTCCTGCTTGAGGGAGCTCAGCACGTAGTAGTAGCGAGTGGACTCCGAGGTTATCTGCCGAATGTGGAATTGAGCTTCTGCTTGTTCGAACCACAAATGGGGCCGCAGCGTCCAGAAGCCTGGCAGTTCCAACGAAACTGCGTGAACAGATGCAGCGTCGGTCATCTCTGGTCCAAATATCGTTTGGGCTGTCGGGGTCACCAATTGTAGCGGTGTGCTACACACAGCGCTAGAATAACCACACGGAGTCGGTGAGTTGGAGTTGCGATGAAAGAGGTTTATTCAAACTTCGCGGCCCGCTTTAAAGCCTTCCCGTTCCCGCCCTTTTTGCTGCCAGCCCTCTGCCTGCGCGCGCTGTTTCGTGAGCCGGTTCGTGGGTGTCAGAAAGTGAGTCGCCACAATAGTATTAATTCCAAAGAAGAAGCATACAAATTAGCCAGAGAAAGTGGCTCACCTGAGGACTGGGAGAAATTCAGAGTTCAGCAGAGGAGGACAAAGGGCTTAATTAGGAAGGGGAAAAAAGATTATGAGAGAAAACTGGCAGGGAACATAAAAACGGACTGTAAAAGCTTTTATAGATATGTAAAAAGGAAAAGACTGGTGAAGTCAAATGTAGGTCCCCTGCAGACAGAAACAGGTGAATTGATTATGGGGAGCAAGGACATGGCAGACCAATTGAATAATTACTTTGGTTCTGCCTTCACTAAGGAGGACATAAATAATCTTCCAGAAATAGTAGGGGACAGAGGGTCCAGTGAGATGGAGGAACTGAGCGAAATACATGTTAGTAGGGAAGTGGTGTTAGGTAAATTGAAGGGATTGAAGGCAGATAAATCCCCAGGGCCAGATGGTCTGCATCCTAGAGTGCTTAAGGAAGTAGCCAAAGAAATGGTGGATGCATTAGTGATAATTTTTCAAAACTCGTTAGATTCTGGACTAGTTCCTGAGGATTGGAGGGTGGCTAATGTAACTCCACTTTTTAAAAAAGGAGGGAGAGAGAAACCGGGGAATTATAGACCGGTTAGCCTAACGTCGGTGGTGGGGAAACTGCTGGAGTCAGTTATCAAGGATGTGATAACAGCACATTTGGAAAGCGGTGAAATGATCGGACAAAGTCAGCATGGATTTGTGAAAGGAAAATCATGTCTGACGAATCTCATAGAATTTTTTGAGGATGTAACTAGTAGGGTGGATAGGGGAGAACCAGTGGATGTGGTATATTTGGATTTCCAAAAGGCTTTTGACAAGGTCCCACACAGGAGATTAGTGTGCAAACTTAAAGCACACGGTATTGGGGGTAAGGTATTGGTGTGGGTGGAGAATTGGTTAGCAGACAGGACGCAAAGAGTGGGAATAAACGGGACCTTTTCAGAATGGCAGGCGGTGACTAGTGGGGTACCACAAGGCTCAGTGCTGGGACCCCAGTTGTTTACAATATATATTAATGACTTGGTTGAGGGAATTAAATGCAGCACCTCCAAGTTTGTGGACGACATGAAGCTGGGTGGCAGTGTTAGCTGTGAGGAGGATGCTAAGAGGATGCAGGGTGACTTGGATAGGTTGGGTGAGTGGGCAAATTCATGGCAGATGCAATTTAATGTGGATAAATGTGAAGTTATCCACTTTGGTGGCAAAAATAGGAAAACAGATTATTATCTGAATGGTGGCCGATTAGGAAAAGGGGAGCTGCAACGAGACCTGGGTGTCATTATACACCAGTCATTGAAAGTGGGCATGCAGGTACAACAGGCGGTGAAAAAGGCGAATGGTATGCTGGCATTTATAGTGAGAGGATTCGAGTACAGGAGCAGGGAGGTACTACTGCAGTTGTACAAGGCCTTGGTGAGACCACACCTGGAGTATTGTGTGCAGTTTTGGTCCCCTAATCTGAGGAAAGACATCCTTGCCATAGAGGGAGTACAAAGAAGGTTCACCAGATTGACTCCTGGGATGGCAGGACTTTCATATGAAGAAAGACTGGATGAACTGGGCTTGTACTCGTTGGAATTTAGAAGATTGAGGGGGGATCTGATTGAAACGTATAAGATCCTAAAGGGATTGGACAGGCTGGATGCAGGAAGATTGTTCCCAATGTTGGAGAAGTCCAGAACGAGGGGCCACAGTTTGAGGATAGAGGGGAAGCCTTTTAGGACCGAGATTAGGAAAAACTTCTTCACACAGAGAGTGGTGAATCTGTGGAATTCTCTGCCACAGGAAACAGTTGAGGCCAGTTCATTGGCTATATTTAAGAGGGAGTTAGATATGGCCCTTGTGGCTACGGGGATCAGGGGGTATGGAGGGAAGGCTGGGGCGGGGTTCTGAGTTGGAGGATCAGCCATGATCATAATAAATGGCGGTGCAGGCTCGAAGGGCTGAATAGCCTACTCCTGCACCTATTTTCTATGTTCTATGTTCTATGTATCATCTGACCTCTCATTTATTTCTCTGTGCTGAGCATCACCTGTCATTCAAAGAGTCCCTCCCTCCTCTGTCTGCAAAGAAGTGCACAAGCAGGCAACAAGTCCTTGAAAGTAACATCAACAATCTGCCTTTGGTCACCATAGCAACCTTCGAGCTGCTCAGTGCTGTCTCCAACTCCAAACGCAGTAGAAATCCAAAGTTACTTCCGATGCCTTAAAATGACAGTCCAACTGTTAATCTTCGTCTCTCTCTCTCCCTTCCAAACAAACCATCAATGATGAATGTCTCTCTCTGTCTCTCTTCAAACGGTTAATTGGGGCACTCCTGGATCCCCTCACACATGTATATATTGTATTATGTATTGCTGCATAATGACAAATTTCTGGACATGTGCCGGTGATATTAAACCTGATTCTGATTCTGAACCCCACAGTTCAGGTTCAGTACAAGTACCCTGCAGGCTACTTCCTCAGCCCCCGACTCTACTCCCTGTACACTCATGACTGTGTGGCCAGATTCTGCTTTCACTCCATCTGCAAGCTTGCAGATGGTACCACCATAATTGGCGGTATCTCAAATCATGATGAGTCAGAGTGCATAAAGGAGATAAAGAGCATAGTGATGTGGTGTCATGACAACAACCCTTTTCTTAGCATCAGCAAAATAGAAGAGCTGGTCATTGACTTCAGGATGAGGCAGTGCACATACTCTGGTTTACATCAATGGTGCTGAGGTCAAGAGGGTTGAGAGTTTCAAGTTCCAAGTTCCTAGGACTGAACATTGCCAACAGCTTATCCTGGTCCATCCATGTTTGATGCCATGATCAAGAAAACTCACCAGTGCCTCTACTTCCTCAGGAGGCTAAAGAAATTTGGCATATGCCATTTGACATTCACCGATTTTTATTAATGCACCATTAACAGCATTCTAACTGGATGTATCACAGGTATGACAACTGCTCTGCACATGACTGCCAGAAACTACAGAGAGCTGTGGAGCAGAAAAGTATATACACAAAAGATTCTGTAGATGCTGGAAATCCAGAGCAACACACACAAAATGCTGGAGGAATTCAGCAAATCAGGCAGCATCTATGGAAGGGAATAAGCAGTCGATATTTCAGGTCAATTATGAACATGTGCCTAGTCTGATGCAAGGTGGGAGAGGTTTAGCTCTGATACTTTAGAACCATTTCTGGGGTAGGTAGAAAAAACCAGGACCAATCTTCTCACATAGTGTGTGAGTACTTTTGGAGAGGGTTTAAACTAGCAGGAGAGAAACAAAGTTAGGAGTAGGTTTGAAATGCAGTAAGAAAAACAATTAGGAGGCAGAAACAAAAGTTAAACGAGGATATTTAAGGACATGTTACACCTGCAACAAGCTGGATGAATTCATGATAACAGTTCCCAGTTCTGCAACCTCCCATCTAGAAGAAGTTCAGCAGATGCATGCGAACACCATCAAGTCTCATATAATTGTAATGGGCTGGATTAATCAGTCCCTACAATTTGAGAGTCCAGGAGATGTGGTAATAGGTGTAGAAGCACAGCAAGATAACTTAAGCCTAATTTATTATCATAAAAATAGAAAGCACAAATAAACCACACAAAATATTACGTGGTAAGTCACAAAGATTTCAGGGCTCATAATTCTTAGTCACCACTTGATTGTTGCTGCTGTTGTGGGAACTCTGAATTCCGAGTTGATCGTGAAACCACCCCTTGGTCATAGGTACTGATCACGATCTGGCCCTTGGTGCAGTCCAATGAAATCAGAAAAGGCAGCCCAATATATTCACAAGCTTCACAGGGAAGATCAGAGTGGTCGGCTATGTGTGGAACCAAAGGAAATGGGGGAGATCTTAAATAGTTTTTTTGCGTCTGTATTTACAAAGGAAACTGGCATGAAGTCTATGGAATTAAGGGAAACAAGTAGTGAGATCATGGCAACTGTACAGATTGAAAAGGAGGAGGTGGTTGCTGTCTTGAGGAAAATTAAAGTTGATAAATCCCCGGGACTTGACAGGGTGTTCCCTCAGACCTTGAAGGAGACTGCTGCTGAAATTGCAGGGGCCCTGGCAGAAATATTTAAAATGTCGCTGTCTACAAGTGAGGTGCCAGAGGATTGGCGAGTGACTCATGTTGTTTAGTTGTTTAAAAAAGGATCGAAAAGTAATCCGGGAAATTATAGGCCGGTAGGTTTAATGTTGGTAGTAGGTAAGTTATTGGAGGGAGTACTAAGAGACAGAATCTACAAGCATTTGGATAGACAGGGACTTATTAGGGAGAGTCAACATGGCTTTGTGCGTGGTAGGTCATGTTTGACCAATCTATTGGAGTTTTTCGAGGAGGTTACCAGGAAAGTGGATGAAGGGAAGGCAGTGGATATTGTTTACATGAACTTCAGTAAGGCCTTTGACAAGGTCCCGCATGGGAGGTTAGTTAGGAAAATTCAGTCGCTAGGTATACATGGAGAGGTGGTAAATTGGATTAGACATTGGCTCAGTGGAAGAAGCCAAAGAGTGGTAGTAGAGAATTGCTTCTCCGAGTGGAGGCCTGTGACTAGTGGTGTGCCATAGGGATCAGTGCTGGGTCCATTGTTATTTGTCGTCTATATCAATGATCTGGATGATAATTTGGTAAATTGGATCAGCAAATTTGCTGATGATACAAAGATTGGAGGCGTCATAGACAGTGAGGAAGGTTTTCAGAGCCTGCAGAGGGACTTGGACCAGCTGGAAAAATGGGCTGAAAAATGACAGATGGAGTTTAATACAGACAAGTGTGAGGTATTGCACGTTGGAAGGACAAACCAAGGTAGAACATACAGGGTTAATGGTAAGGCACTGAGGAGTGCAGTAGAACAGAGGGGTCTGGGAATACAGATACAAAATTCCCTAAAAGTGGCGTCACAGGTAGATAAGGTTGTAAAGAGAGCTTTTGGTACATTGGCCTTTATTAATCAAAGTATTGAGTATAAGAGCTGGAATGTTATGATGAGGTTATATAAGGCATTGGTGAGGCCGAATCTGGAGTATTGTGTTCAGTTTTGGTCACCAAATTACAGGAAGGATATAAATAAGGTTGAAAGAGTGCAGAGAAGGTTTACAAGGATGTTGCCGGTACTTGAGAAACTCAGTTACAGAGAAAGGTTGAATAGGTTAGGACTTTATTCCCCGGAGCGTAGAAGAATGAGGGGAGATTTGATAGAGGTATATAAAATTATGATGGGTATAGATAGAGTGAATGCAAGCAGGCTTTTTCCACTGAGGCAAGGGGAGAAAAAAACCAGAGGACATGGGTTAAGGGTGAGGGGGGAAAAGTTTAAAGGAAATATTGTGGGGGGGTTTCTTCACACAGAGAGTGGTGGGAGTATGGAATGAGCTGCCAGACGAGGTGGTAAATGCGGATTCTTTTTTAACATTTAAGAATAAATTGGACGGATACATGGATGGGAGGTGTATGGAGGGATATGGTCCGTGTGCAGGTCAGTGGGACTGGGCAGAAAATGGTTCGGCACAGCCAAGAAGGGCCAAAAGGCCTGTTTCTGTGCTGTAGTTTTTCTATGGTTTCTATAGTTTCTATGGTAGAGTGACCCAGAAACAGACAAACTCTTTGATCTTTTGTCTCAACACAGCCTCTGTTTTTTCAAGTACATCCTATGTCCATTAACACAGTGTTCAGCATACCCTCATAAATCATTTAGACATTGTAATGGCCACTCTCACTTATTTTGTAGCACACAACATTCCTTTCGACTTACAAAAGAACATTAATGTCTATACACATAAACAATAAACTTGAATGCAGAAAGAATCCATCAACCTAGCTCTCTAACCAAAAGACATTTAGTCATTAACAGACATCCTCATGTTAGTCATGCCAGAGAATAAGAATCCAGCTACTACTAATAAACGTTCTACAGACATTAACAGACTTCACATACTACAATATCAGAAAGAGCTAAATTGTTATTTTGACCCTCCAGAAATTTATCCAATGTTTTATACAATTTAATGTAACATAATCACCTCAGTTTGGAAGTGTATTGTTATTTCATCATGGTTGAGTCTAAATCTTGGAATACCTGATGTAACTTCACCAGGAGACAGTTCTTTGGGAAGGCAGGTCACATTCAGCTCCTTGAGGACAATGCCAAGTGTAGAATAAATGTCCCCAATTATTCTCAGATATTAAAAACATATACACTTAGATAGATATACATATATATATAATGTTAATGCCATTACAGGGATGTGCTTAGTGACCAAAGCTTGGAAGAATATTCCAGTGTATCTTGGCTAAGGTTTGGTGTTTCGAATTTGAAACAGTTGAGACCCAAGTGACTGCAGAATCTGTAACAAAAAAAAACTGCTGAAAGGACTCAGCTGGTCAAACAGCATTTGTGGAGGCAAAATGTTTCAGATGGAACTCTGCATAGAACTACTCTTCTTCTCGTTCTACAGATGCTACCTCACCTGCTGAGTTTCCAGCACCTCAAAGTCAAATTAATTATCAAAGTATGTACTCTATATGTTACCATATATTACCTTGAGATTTATTTTCTCGCAGCCCTTTACAGAAAAATAAATACTATAGAATTTACAAAAATCTATTCAGAAACAAAGACTGACAACCAATGTGCAAAATAAGATAAATTATGCAAATGAAGTATAAATACTGAGAACATGAGTTGTTGAATCCTTGAAAGTGAGTCAATAGCTTGTGGAATCTGTTCAGAATTGTGGTGAGTGAAGTTACCCACACCGTTCATGAGCCTGATGGTTGTAGGGTAATAGCTGTTCCTGAACCTGGTGGTTTGGGACCTAAGGCTCCTGTACCTCCTGCCTGATGGTAGTAGCAAGAAGAGATCATGGTCTGGATGCTGGGGTCCCCTCTTAATGGATGCTGCTTTCCTGTGACAGTGCTCCATGTAAATGTGCTCAGTGGGAGGAGAGGGCTTTGCCTGTGATGGACTTGGCAATATTCACCACTGTCTGTAGACATTTCCGTTCCTGGGCATCGGTGTTTCCAGATCATAATTCAACCAGTCACAATATTCTCCATTGTGCATCTATAGAAGTTTGACAAAAGTTTATATTTGTGCCTGCATATAATATACCTTTCTATATTAGTCCATCACGGGTAAAACCTCTGTACTATTGAGCACATTTACATGGAGTGCTATGGCAGAAAAGTAGCATCCATCATCAGATATCCCCACCATGCTGGCTTCTTGGTGCTGCCATCAGGAAGGAGTTACAGGAGCCTCAGGATCCACACCACCAGGTTCAGAAGTTATCATCTCCTCAACCATCAGGCTTTTGAAGCAGAGGGAATAACTTCACACTGCAACACTGAAATGTTCCCACAACTCTTGGACTCGCTTTCAATGATTCTTCATCTCGTGTTTTCGTTATTTATTGCTTATTTATTTATTATTATTATTTTGCTTGTTTTTTTTTGTATTTACTGTGAATGTCCACCAGAAAATGAATCTCAGGGCTGCATATGTATTTTGATAATAAACTTACTTTGAACTTTGAGATAACATAGTGATGGTTAATAACTTTCCGTTGAAGCTACATGTATTCTCCAGATCACCTGCACGTCCAGAAACTGCAAAATTAGAGTTTAAACGAGCTTGTTCGAAGTGCGTTATGGGATTTGTAGTTCTTTGTGGATCGGTGAGCAGAATCCCGAAAGGTCGGGACTACAATTACCAGATGTCTCATCCGATGAGCGAACGCCCGCTCAGTTTGTTGGAGTGAGCGAGTGTTGCTTGTTGCTGCACTGTACTTGTTCTCGGAGTAGGGAATATGTTGGGAGCCAGAGCTCGTTTGAGGTTCGCGCTCCGTCTGCATCGGAGCTACAGCCATGGCATAATGGTAATGAGTGGATCAGGGGCCTGAGATTTCTGGGCTGGGAGTAAATGGCAGGATTTGTTATGGTGGGGAAATAGTATTGCATTAGTAAACACGAGTGTTGTCGAATTAGGAGGGAGTATTGCACAACTCCTGGGGTCATGCTTAATAGGGAATATTTCCAGTTCAAGAACTGCATTCATTGTTTGTTGTGGGGAGTAATACGAGATTTTTTGATGTGCATTATCAGTTCAAAAGCGTAACATTATCTTTTAAGGGCTGTTATTGTATGGATAAGTTTTAACCCGATTAATATGTTTTCTGACCCATGGGCCCACGCACTGCTTGGCTGTTGATAGTGCAAGATTCAGTAAATTGACAGAGTGAGGCTTGGAGATGGAGGTGGGGGGGGTGATTAAAACTTTTCATTTATAATGTCCCCTGCCTTTGAATGTAACTTCATCTTTGAAGAAGAGCAAATTATTAAAACAATGAACCTATATGCAAAGATGGTGTATTTAAACGAGAGGAAGCAATACTGCACTCTTGTCCTCAGTTAACAAACGTGAAGGAGTAGTAAGTGTTCAAGGTCCAGAGAGGAGGTTCATGAGGATGATCCCGGAAATGAAATGGTTAATGTCTGAGGAGAGTCTGGTGGCTATGGGCCTGTACTCGCTGGAGTTTAAAAGAAAGAGGGGGATCTCATTGAGACATCGAATATTTAAAAGTCTAGATAGAGAGAATGTGGAGAGAATGTTTCCTCTAGAGGGTGAGTCTAGGACCAGAGGGCACAGCCTCAAAATAGAAGGTCGTCCCTTTAGAACAGGGATGAGGAGGAATTTATTTAGCCAGAGGGTGGTGAATCTGTGAAGTTCATTGCTGCAGATGACAGCGGAGACCAAGGCATTGGGAATATTTAAAGCGGAGGTTGATACGTTCTAGATTAGTAAGGTTGTCAAATATTGTGAGAGAAGGCAGGAGAATGGTTTGAGAGGCATAATAAATCAGCCATGATAGAATGCCGGAGCAGACTCGATGAGCCAAATGGCCTAATTCTGTTTCTACCCTTATCAAATAGTAATCTTAAGTTAAGTTGGGTTTATTACCATGTGTATAATATATGGATACAGGTACAATGAAAAACTTGCAGAAGCAAAACAGGCATGTAGGTGCAGAAAACACAATATAAATTATACAAGACAGTGATGGGAGGGCAAAAAAACCTGGAAAACAGGACCAGTGCAAAAAGACGACTAGAGACAAGTCTGGTACTTGAGCTTTGTTCTTATTTATTATACCAGGAACATTGATTACTATGCAGCTTTGTTAACTGCAGTGTTATAAAATGGAGATTAGATATTGTTTTGCATGATAACTTGCTATTTGAATAATATATTTCAGTGTTTGTGTAGAGTTTCCTTGCTTATCAGCTGTGCCATGAACCATCCAATCCTGTCATTCCCGAATTCAGATCAATGGGATTTTTTATTAAAGTGTTTTTTTGTTCATTGCCAACTTGCAGTGATTATGACAGGTGCTGTCCAAGATGTTAAGTTGTGCAGGTCCACATCTGTTCCCATTCCTCATCAGCTTGGTCAACCATTCACTCTTAATCCTTTGTATTTCTTTGTGACCAATTAAGACATCTGGGGATGTCAGAGACTTTTTGAACGGTGTGTGGTTGGCAGTAAGCACTGGAAATTTGTCCACAGGTGGAAGGCTGTGATTTTGAACTTGTTAAGCACAAGGTTGCTGGCTTTGGTGTAGATGCTCTGTGTGAAATTTTATAATTTTGCTCTTTTGGCAATAAACTGTAAACTTGGTGTGGGGAACATTGAGCCTAATAAACTCCTTTGCTGTAATTAGTAGCCCTGATCAGTGTGAAGGTCCATGGGCCTATGTTCTTCATGTATCTGTAATTCACTAAATGTTGGCTGGTCTGTTTTAAGACATCTAGGATCAGAGGCACAGCCTCAGAATGCAAGAACGTATGTCCCTTTACAACAGAGATGAGGAAGAATTTTTTTTTTGCCAGAGGGTGATGAATCTATGGTATTCATTGCCACGGACAATTGTGAAGGCCAAGTCACTGGGTATATGGGTTCTTGGTTAGTAAGGTCATCCAATTTATGGGGACAGGGCAGGAGAATAGGGTTGAGGGAGGTAATAAATCAACCATGATGGAATGGTGGAGCAGACTCAATGAGCTGAATGGCCAATTCTGCTCCCTCCTTGGTCTTGTAACCTGACTGGGTGCTTTCGTACAGTGCTTTATTACTGCACTAAGAACAAGGAATGGATTCAGATGTCATTCTTGAATTTGAATCATGTTTTTGTTTTACAAAGTATTCACAAAATTGCTGGGCTGCCTTAAATGTCCAGCTACTTCTGTAATATTCTATAATGAAGAAAATCAGCATCCTTTGTCTGAATGATGTGTGTGTCATTACAATGTAAATGAGCCAACGCAACAAATTTCCTTCTTCATGCCTGCTGTATCTAATTGGTTAATGGTTGTTCTAAATCGAAGTCATGTTCCTCTGCTCTCCTCCATTTATCTCTTAATTTGATGAATGTTTGTTTCCTATACTTAACAACGGAAGTATCCACGGCCATCTGCAATGCAGAATTTCAAAGACTTTTGGCCTTTTGGGTGAATACATTTCTGCACATCACAGTCCTGTTTGGCCATCTCTTTATCTGTAATAGTGGTTCTAGACTCTGTAGCTAGAGGAATCATCCACTGTACTGTCAAGCTGTTGAAGATTTTTCTTCAGTACAATCACCTGTCAGTTGAAAACTCTGACTAGTATTTGGTCTACTTAATTTTTTTCTTCTAGGAAGTCCTCTTATTTCAGGAGAGTCTAATGCATTTTTTGAGGCAGGAAGGACATCTCTTTATTTGAGGCCATTAACACTGATAAATAATATTTCTATAATATATGCTATTATACATTTGCTTTCTTTGTGCTTGCAACCCCTGAATGTTGGCGTTCCATAGATTATGCACC